>NC_134418.1:51173741-51476771 GCF_030867145.1 Opisthocomus hoazin | reverse complement strand
CTGTTGTTTTGTAGGGTCTAAGACTGATGTCTTAAATTCAATTTGTCTATTAATTTCCAAAGCTGTTTGTTCTACATACTACAAAGTAGTAGCAATTATATCTATTGCATAATAAAAACCAAAGGGAAAAGACAAAACTATCTTTCCTGTACAGATTTTCAGTGATTAAGCTGTTGAGGAGAAATCAAGTACCCTGGGGAGAGATCAATACAGGAGAGGAACAATATGCCTGAAAGTATTGGGCAACATTAGTCCGTGTTTCTAGAGCTGTTCCAAGCCTGGCAAAGTTTTACCCATATATTGTAGATGTGTTGTTTTATTGAGAGTGTAAATTTAACTTTGAAGCAAGAAAAAGAGCAGTTTCTTTATTGCTTGGAGACTTGGAGTCAAGATTGGTACCTTTTTTGACAGAAATGTTACCGCTGTTACGTTCATGTGGTCTCTACTAGTAGGTTATGCTAGTGAGTTTAATACCGTCTTTTTTTGGGACATCTCAGTTTTAACTGTGTCTAGCTAATGAATTGGTGGTGTCTGAAATCTCTAGTGTGTGTTGCATGACCTTGTGTTATTTGAAGTGGTAGATGGCACTGTGTCGTCATTGGAGAATACCATTGATTGATAGGCTTTTCTCCTTAGAGCAATATCTGCTTTTCCTGTTTAAGGGGTTCTTAAAGCTGCTTTATGACACTTTTTCTTAAGTGGAGTTTTCATAAAGTTATTTTGAGGGGGTTGATTCCTTCAACTTTTTAAAGAGTTGGCAGGCTTTTAGAATCCTGTTGGCTGTTTTTCTAAATGCAATGCAAGAAACAGCGAATGAGAAGTCATCAGTTGGTCTTTTCTAATGACTGTGATTGTCATTTCCCTGACTTTACTGAGACCATTTTGATGATTAGAATTACAATAAAAAATGTGATTCCACCCCTCCTGACCCCTACCCCCACACACAAATATTCCCTCCGAGGCTGTGATAGTTCTCGTAACAGTGTAACAGAATTAATATGGGAAGGATATTAGAAGGAAATTTCAAACAGTTAATCCTAGAGCAGTCTTTCAATGAGAGCAATAGGCAGTAAAACCTAATTGATCTAGAGATGAAACAGAGAAGTTTGCAAAAATGTCAAGGTAAGTCCTTCTAGGAGCATTCTAGATTGATAGTCCACAAGGTTCTTGATGGTGTTCTTATACAGAGTTCGAATCAAAATGCTAGTGGTAAGCAGAAGAAATACCAAAACTGTCGAGGTGGCTCAGCACTGAACTCTCTAGAGAAGCAAACTCTACCAAAGGCCCATGTTAAATGCTTTAGAGGGAGATACTAGAACCTTGGAGCAGAATGTGTACCTTACATCACATTGAATCCTGGTTGTTAATATGTGTGATGGGCGTTAACCTTCCAACATAAGATTTAATGTACCTTCCAAATATACAAACTGTGTAGCTCTGACCTAGAGAGCAGCTATATGGTATTTCCTGCTTCAATCATGTTTATGTGTGTAATGATCAGGATGCTGCTGTTCATTCTCAGTAGCCCTGTTCTCCACTTGAAACAAGCCAATTCTGTAACTAGCACCAGAAATGTACCCTCATGGAGACAGGTGGCCAGCGGTGTAAGGACATGGCTATACTCTGAGCCCGTGCTGTGGTCTCACTTGGGAACTTGACTTCATCTTGCTATCTGTGCTGTACCTTTTCTAGGGGTAAATAGGAGATATGTAACTTAGGCTGCCACTTTCCGTTACTGCTGAAGGTGATAGCTTTGTTTTTTAGAGATCTGGAGTAGAACTTAGCATGAGGCTTTGCTCTTTCACATACTAAATTTACCATAATTTACTTCTCCTGTTGTGAAGCAAACCTTCTACACTGGAGGGTTCCTTTTTTGCTTTATTAGGACTCAGATTTCACTTACCTGTTGTTAAAGATAGAAGAATCTGTTCTCGAGTGACTGCTACATAGGAATTGGTTTGCAAAATATGACTTTGAACACCATGATTCAGAGAAAATGGACCTACTTCTATAAAGATTTCAAAAGTTACTCAAGTATTCTCGTCTGATGGGAAAGACAGGCAAGTATCGAGGGAAAACAGCTAGCACAAGGTGACATGAAAGAATGTATCAAGGAAAGTCCTGCTTTAGTTCACATTTTATTGCATCTTCTGACTCCCTATTTACATTGTGCAGATTTAAAGCAAATTCTTCTGGAAGCCTTTAATGCAATCCAGTTGCCTTCTGTGAACAGTATGTGTTCAAAGTGAAGATGATGCAGAATTCAGCTTCTTTATTCAGCTTAGAGTTAAAGGGTAGTGGTCAACGGCTCAATGTCCGGATGGAGACCAGTGACAAGTGGAGTCCCTCAGGGGTCCGTACTGGGACCGGTGCTGTTCAATATATTTATCAATGACATGGACAGTGACATCAAGTGTACCCTCAGCAAGTTTGCAGATGACAACAAGCTGAGTGGTACGGTCGAGACACCAGAAGGACGGGATGCCATCCAGAGGGACCTGGACAAGCTGGAGAGGTGGGCCTGTGTGAACCTCATGAGGTTCAACAAGGCCAAGTGCAAGGTCCTACACCTGGGTTGGGGTAATCCCCGGTATCAATGCAGGCTGGGGGATGAAAGGATCGAGAGTAGCTCTGCTGAGAGGGACTTGGGGGTACTGATAGACGAAAGGCTGGACACGAGTTGGCAATGTGCTCTGGCAGCCCAGAGGGCCAACCGTGTCCTGGGCTGCATCAGGAGAAGCGTGGCCAGCAGGTCGAGAGAGGTGATTCTGCCCCGCTACTCTGCTCTGGTGAGACCTCACCTGGAGTACTGCGTTCAGCTCTGGAGCCCTCAGCACAAGAAGGACATGGAACTGTTGGAGCGGGTCCAAAGGAGGGCTACAAAAATGATCCGAGGGCTGGAGCACCTCTCCTATGAGGACAGGCTGAGAGAGTTGGGCTTGTTCAGCCTGGAGAAGAGAAGGCTGCAAGGAGACCTGATTGCAGCTTTTCAGTACTTAAAGGGAGCCTATAGGAAAGATGGGGACAATCTTTTTAGTACAGACAGCAGTGACAGGACGAGGGGTAATGGTTTTAAACTAAAACAGGGTAGGTTTAGGCTGGCTATAAGGAAGAAATTCTTTACAATGAGGGTTGTGAAACACTGGAACGGGTTGCCCAGAGAGGTAGTGGAGGCCCCATCCCTGGAAACATTCAAGACCAGGTTGGACAGGGCTCTGAGCAACCTGCTCTAGTTAGTGGTGCCCCTGCTCACTGCGGGGGGGGTTGGACTAGATGACTTCTAGGGGTCCCTTCCAACCCAAAACTTTCTACGACTCTACGATTCTATTTGTGTCTTTTACATTGTATGTTCTAAACACCATCTTAATAGCTTCATTTCAGTTATCTGCTTTCAACACACCATCTGAAGAGAAGAGCAAAGACAGGAATATTCCTTAATTATTGAGAGGTTTTGCTGCTTAGTTGAAAGCTGCTTCTACTGAAACTAGCTAAACAGAAACTGGATGAGAATATTTAGCTTTCTGATAAACGGAGAAGAAAAGACCACATGGAATCTGTCTGTCTTCTACCCTCACGTCCTTCATCTGTTCTGGCTAATGGTGACAGTGTGCCAATAGACGCTTTCAAGTGTAAGGATCTCCTGTTTTAGAGAGGGAAGTGTTAACACAATTCAAATGAGTTCAAACCAGCTTCTTTCTTTAAATAATGTTGCTCAGACTATTTGGTTTGCAGGCATAAGGCATATGTTTACATACGATGCAAAGGCTGCTCTTTTATCTGTATTCATTTAAAGTAAATTTTTTCTTCTCCCATGCTCCCCCAGGGCTATAAGGAATTCAAGGAGATGCTATGTCTAAAAATCTAAACAGTTCAGCCTGAAATACTTTACGATCATCAAGTGAAAAGAATGTTCTTGAGAAAGGCAGGCATGTCAGAGAAAAATCTACATAACCTTTGATTTGGTGAGGCTGTTTTTTTTTAGTTTTGGTGGGGAAGTTTTAAGACGTGAGTTACTGTTTGTCTGGCCTGTATACTACTGTATAACTATTAAGATGTTAGTGGTAGGTCTTGTCCTTTGCTCTGAATGCAGTCCTACTGTTACTTAAATTCAAATAGAGACTGTATGCCTAAACTGAGATGGAAGCCCCAGGTCAACATACCCAGGAAGTGATGATCCCTGTTTCAAAACAGGCTGTCTAAATAGGAAAACAATGACTGAAAGGAGGACTTCAGAGAGCAAGAAAATGTTGTTGTCGAGGGGGTTGAAATGAGGTCACCTGTCTTGTATCTTGGCCTATTAGACCCTGCTCTGCAAAAGCAGGAGGGAGGAAGTAGGTTCTATTTCGTATGATGCGCTCTGCAATCAAGATTTTGAAAATAATGAAGACTGAGTTATTAACACAGTGTGAAGGAAAGGACAATAAAGGCCAAGTTATCTCAATATCTAGGAAGTAATGTAAAAACACGAACAGTAATATGCTATGAATACGGAAAGTAATATGCTTTTTCTTCAAAGTAGGAGGTAGACATGAGATACGGTCCTGGAAAGAAAACTTTGGTTTAGAAGTGAGCAAGGAGACCTCCTACCCAAGTAATATAATTTCCTAGTTGTTTAGAATTACTTTGGATATTTGGTGCTAGTTTTTGGGTTTATTAAACATTTTTATGTATAGAACTCCAAGTGCTGCGTAAAAGCGTTGGGGTGATACTGTTTTGAGAATGAGGAGTGAAGGTTAGGTGTGTTGTCTTTGATACTGTTGTGTCCTGCTTGTTATCTAATAGCAATACCTGGCTTCTGAGTGACATCTCTGCCATTGGAGCATGGAGGCCTTTATCAGGGAGATTAGATGCATTACTCTCTCTTCCCTCATGTTTAAAGTAAAGGGAACACTGCCTCTTGACAGATCAAAGGCAAAGCTGGGAATGGGAGGGTAGGGTAGCATCCTAGTGTCCTAGAATAGTTAATCCACATGGTCATTAATGTGGTTGGGAGATTGGGTTGCAATTTGAACCATTACCAGTGGTATTCATGGGCTGGAAGAGCTCCCAAGAGAAGCCTTTTTCTTACGCCTTCAGACCCTTCTATGGAGTTCTAGTTTCCTTTTGTATGTGGTATGTCTACTCTAGCCATTTCTTTTACTAGCTTGTTTCGAGAATTAGTGGATTTTTATGGCTGTGACATCTTGAAATGTAAGATTAAAGGTTAAGATTTATTGTTTGTTTCTTTTTAACTGAACCTGAGAATTAGTGACTTATCTGCAACTTCTTCCATAAAAAGAATTGATCATTCAAATTAAAAAATATGGTGTGTCTCTCAACATATATAACATCTAGCAGTGGTTTGAACCTCATTTTGGTTCATACTCTTAGAAAATTCCATGAAGCTAAACTAAACTGGATTTCGGTCTATTGCTTTTCCTCACTCTTCCCTTCCTGTCCCTCCCTCTGCTTCCTGAGTGTTTACCTCCTGTGTCCTTTTTACATCCATCAATAAAATTAATTGAGGTAAATAAAAGAAAATTATTACTTCGTCAGAGCGAGTACTGTTCTCGTGGTGTGGTAAAACTGTGGACATCACAGTGAATGCTAAATCAACATCTTGGGATAATCATATCCTTTGAAAGTCCAAAACCACCCCAGGAAACATTTGAAATTACCATCCCCAGTAACAACACGACAGAAACTCTGGAGAAAAGAACCTTAAGTATTCTAAACTAAAGTCTCATTACATGTTACAGTGTCTATATACTTTGGTCTTCTGGAAACGTGTGGAGGGAGATCTAGCAATGAAATGCATGGCAAATCTTGCAAATATTGCATCAAAGCTGGTGTAAAATTCTGCCAAGTTGCTAATAGTGCTGTATGGGCTTGAAGATGGGGAGGTATGCTGATCTCACCTGTGGCAGTGGGTATCGCGGAGATACAGTGTGCTCATACCTGTGTAAACCGAAGCAGAACCAAACGATTAGTTGACTAAAATTTTATTAAGTTTGGAGATTTCTTGGTGATTTCTTGGAGCAGAGAGTTATCAGCTGGATGTGGTCATCAGATGCCAGTTGGGATTCAAGCCAAATGGAAAACTAGCAGTAAGATGAGCTGTTCGCAATGAGTAGAACAAACAGCTCTTGATCCTTGTGTGGACAGCTTAATCTGTTTTATACTGCAGTTTCCCATCAATGAAATGGGGATAATTGCATTCTACTGCCCTCAGGGGTGCTGTGAGGGTAAATACATTACAGGTTACAGAGGGTTCAGATGCATTGGCCAGGAGAGCTGTAAAAATACTGGGAAAGAGAATAATTTTCACAGCAAACAGGCAAGTCTGAAGCAGAGACAGGAGCGTGGTAGTCAGAGGCTTTGAAATTCACTTCTCACCCTACACTCAGACTGAGTGTACAATTAACACTAAGATAAATTTAGCACAAAATCAGGGTTTACTGGGTTTGAAATGTCTTTGTACTGGCTGCTAGAGATGATACTGACACTTTCCTGCCATCAAAACCATTACAATTCCACAGTTGCAGAAAAGCTCTGCATAGCTAAACTCCCCTGGACTATGCTAAAACACACACAACTGTTTCCTGCTAGTGCCCTTAAGCTGCAGTGTGGGTCTTTAGCACAAATTAATCTTATGCTTTGTGTGGTTGGGGTGGATCCTGGGCTGTGTTGGCCTAGCTGGTGGACACGGTATTGATTCCTTGAAGTCTTTATTTCCAGGAGATAATGTCAGAAGATGACTAGGTGTTGAAATACTGTAATGATAATGGAAACATTTGTGCTTTCAGTTTTGTTGTTACGCAACAGACAGTCTTAGAAGTTCTAGGGCAAAGAGGCTTCCACAATTGCAATGATAGAAGTCACAAAAGATAATATATCTTCTATTAATAGATTTCAGGTGACTGGAAGAATAGATGTCAGGACACGGGAAGAAGCCTTTCCATTGATTTCAGGGAATGTTATTGCAGGGTGCAAGCGAAAGGAGAATGTGGCCGACTTTGCACAGAAAGTGCTAAGTGCCTTTCTGACAGAATTTGCAACTGCTAGTGTTTTCTTGCCTCTAAACCTTGGCTATATTTGTAGGCTTGCTGGGGAATACTTCTCACACTGGGTCAAGGTGAAATCAAGAGAAGAAATCTTTGCTGTCCCTACTGTGAGAAGTTCAGCTTGCTACTGTTTTTCTTTTTGGCAGGAGCTTGGAACCCACTGTATCTAACAAGTGCGAATTATGTTGCTAATTTAATTAAGCAAGTCACATGAAATCAGGAAAATTACAGTCCGTGGTCAAGAACAGTTTTTGATTTATTAGAATTGCATCAATAGCTAATTGAAAAAGATTATGTAATTGCTTTTGGTCGCGCTTTAACCCCAGCAGGCAGATTAGCCCCACACAGTCACTTGCTCACCCTCCCATCTCTCCCCTCAGTGGGATAGGGGAGAGGACTGGAAGGGTAAAAGTGCAAAAACTCATGGGTTGAGAAAAAGACAGTTGAAAAGGGAAAGCAAAAGCTGCATACTCAAATAAAGCAAAACAAGGAATTCATTCACTACTACCCAGCGGCAGGCAGCTGTTCAGCGATCTCCAGGAAAGCAGGGCTCCATCACATGTAATTGTTGTTTGGGAAGACAGACACTGTAACTCAGAACTTTCTCCCTTCCTGCTTCCCCTCTGGTTGTTTGGGGCCAGCTGTCCCTGCTGTGTCTCCTCCCAGCTGTGCAGCCCCAGCCTACTCGCTAGCAGGGTAGTGTGAGAAGCAGAAAAGGCCTTGATGCTGTGTAAGCACTGCTCAGTAATAACGAAGAAAACCCAATGTTATCAACGTTTTCATCGCAAAGCCAAAACATAGCACTGTACAAGCTGCTATGAACAAAATTAACTCTATCCCAGCCAAAACCAATACAACAGAAGAAAGAATATGATGTCTGCAGATCTATTTACATGATCTTTATTGTGGCAGAATCTGAGTATTTAATGAGCTTTCTGTTGTGGTTTAGCCTGTCTGGGTGCCAGGTACCCACAAAAGCTGCTTGCTCCCTCCCCCTTCTCAACTGAACAGGGGAGAAAAAGTACGACAAAAGGCTCATGGGTCGAGATAAGAACAGGGAGAGATCACTCAGTAATTACCATCATGGGAAAAACAGACTCAACTTCGGAAAAGTAGTTTATCACCAATCACATCAGAGTAGGATAATGAGAAATAAAACCAAAGCTTAAAAACACTTTCCCCCCATCCCTCCCTTCTTCCCAGGCTTAACTTTACTCCAGATTTTTTCCACCTCTTTTGCCCCCGAGTGGCACAGGGGGATGGGGAATGGGGGTTACGGTCAGTTCATCACATGTTCGCTCTGCTGCTTCTTCCTCCTCACTCTCTTCCCCTGCTCCAGCGTGGTGTCCCTCCCACAGGAGACAGTCCTCCACAAACTGGTCCGATGGGGGTTCTTCCCACAGGCTGCTTCTCTTCATGAACTGCTCTAGTGTGGGTCCTTTCCCTGGGCCACAGTACATCAGGAACAGACTGCTCCAGTGTAGGTGACTCATGGGCCAAAAGTCCTGCCAGAAAACTTGCCTTGGCATGGGTTCTTCCCCCCGGGCCACAGCTCCTGCAAGAAGCCTACTCCAGTGTGAGCTATCCACAGGCTGCAGCTTCCTCCAGGGCACATCCACCTGCTCTGGAGTGGGGTCCTCCATAGACTGCATGTGGATATCTGCTCTACCATGGACCTTCATGGGCTGCAGGGGTACAACGTGCTTACCCATAGTCTTTACCATGAGCTGCAGGGGAATGCCTCTGGCACCTGGAGCACCTCCTCACCCTCCTTCTTCATTGACCTTGCTGCCTGCAGGGCTTTTTCTCTCACATTTTCTCACTCCTCCCTCCCAGCTGCTGTTGCACAGCATTTTTACCCTTTCTTATATATGTTATCACAGAGGCGCTACCAGCGTGACCAGCCGCGGGTCCATCTTGGAGGCGGCTGGAATTTCCTCTGTCTAATATGGGGGCAGCTTCTGGAGTCTTCTCACAGAAGCTGCCCGTGCAGCCCCCTCCTACTATCAAAATCTTGCCATATGAACCCAGTAAATACTGTTAGATTTTGGGCAATGTGATTGGCTTTTACAGGATCTTGTAATTATTTTGTCAGTCCTCTAACTTCTGTGCAGCTATGGGTTCATTGCAGGACTTCAGGAGCTGAAAATTTGAAAAAGAATAACAGAAATGACCAAACTGCTACCAGTTGTCATGCTATAAGACATCAGAGTTGGCACTGTAATAGTGTGGAATGGAGTAGATCACAATATCACTTTTTCAGCAGGACTGGAAAAAATAGAGTGGGAATAAAGAACCTAACTGTGCCCTGACTGAGACACTTTCCTGGTGTGTCTGTGCTGACTTCAGTTGCATAAGCAGGGGTGAGTGAGTTTGGAATAATGCATGGAATGAATAAAGGAAAGTGGCAAAGAGAAATTACATTCTAAGCTAAACAGCTGCTTTAAATGTTGCACTTCAGCCGTCCATGAAGATGTGAGCTGACTCAGGACTGGAACAGCTTACATTTAGAAGGTTTCTGTTCCGTTGGTTGGGGGTTTTTTGTTCTCTTTGTTCTTTGAAGGCTGAGATCACAAAGCCTGTAGTGCCTGTGTTCAGTATGAGCAGCACCTCCCTTCATTAGTATCCCAACAGAAATCAGGTGAGTCCTTTTGAGGGGAGCAGTGCAGTGCTTCGCCAAGGTGAAAGAAATCCTTACTGGAGTGTGTTTGGAATCCTATGCTGCTGATCTTGTAAATGAGTTTCCTTTACAGCTGTACTGTGGAAACTGAGAGGAGTTTATGAAGTGTATTGTCTCCAACTGAAAAAATACCAAAAGCATTTTTAAAGGTTATTTAAAAACACATGCTGAAAGACAGGAGAAATTACCAACAGTACTGCAGCTTGGTGACAGCTGCTTTGATCTTTTATGTTCTTAGAACCTATTGCAGGTAGATTGCTGTAGATGCATCTGTGAAGATTGTAATTGATACACAATAATCATTCCATGGGCTTGGGAGGAATATTCTGGGTTGTTTTCACAGTGCTGCTTTTTGCATGTGTTTGTTTTCAAGCATGATATTCATAATGAATAACATTTTACTTACTGCATGGTAGAAATCCACACATGAAGACTCAACAGACTAAGATTTTACCATGGCATATTCTAGTTTACTCATAATGCATTTAAGTATTCAAATATTTTAAGCAGATATCAGATACACACAAAACATTTAGCTCTCTGAGATATGAAAAAAAATATACAGGTTTCCCTGGAATGCTGGAAGTGAAATGTAATTATTTGCTTAAAATGAAATGCACAAACAATAGACATGATCCAGAATTTTCAGCTGTGCTTTCAAACCTGCTTAAGAGAAGTGGATTCTTAAATCTTATTAATTGAATGGGAATTGGGTTTCCATATTGGTAAGCAAGCTTTGAAACTTCAGTCTTTATGCAAATTAGACGGGTTGGTCCATTTGTGCTGGACAATAACATTTTGTACCTTGGTTGAGTAGAAAGTATTTGTGGGAAGATGCCAGGAAATGGGATTTCTTTCTTTTGCAGTCTCCAAATCATGTTCTGTTCTGGAAGTATTGGAGCTGGATGAAGACAGAAATTTTTTTATTTCAATGGAAATTTTTCATTTCATATTTTCCTTAATAAAATAGAGTAAAAATGGAAAATGCAACTTTATAGTGAGTTGATGCATTGGAGGAGCAGTTCTTCTGTTGTACTTCTGCAACTTTTTTTCCCCATCTATTTCCTCTTTCATACCCAGTGTAGCAAGGTGGCCCACAAGCACCAGAAGTTTACAAAGAAATGAAGAGCATTTAATACACATTTTCATTGTGAAAATGTTGCTATATTTGAAAAGCCCCTTCTTGGCTACCTTAAACAAAATAAATAAAAACCCCACACACTCATAACTAGAACTTTCGGAAAAGGAAAAACGTTTGCAGGCCCTCCTGTATACGTTTTATCTCTATAAGACTCAGTCATGCCCGTTTGTTGGGATATAATGCACTTCACACGACAGTATTCTAGACATAGTTCAGTAACTTGTGAAAATGCACATTTGGAAGGTTAAAGGTAGGTATTTAAAGCTTTTTAATGTTTGAAATGTTAACTTCATTTCAGCATCAGTCTGCTTTTCACTAAATCACTGCATTGTGCTTTTCATTGCACCATTCTGCCTTCCTCAGGAATCGCATTTTCTGCTATTCAGGCTATTCTAACCATGCAGAGACATAACATCACTGTGCGAGCAGAGGGTAGCTTTCAGCTTTAGGCTGCTCTCTCTCCTTGTTTTCTTGTTACTGTTCAACCTTTCTGTCCTGGTTTTGCGTGCTTTCTTGCAAGGTCCTGTCACATCATTTCAGAAAAGACCTGTTGAAGTAATCTTTTCAAGTTTATGAACAGTTCTTCCAAAGTAAGAAAAGTGATCCCCACAGACTGAAGAAAATGTGTCCTTCCACAAATCAACAAGTGTTGTCCTTCCAGTCATTTTATTTACCTATATCACTTTTTCATCTTTTTTCAAATCTTCAGTACTTTTCCTATTCCTTGAAAACACAGCATCTCATGCCCCTTATTTTAAATTAAAGCTATCTACCCATGTCCTTCTTACGTGGATTTACAGTCTTTCTTTCCCCTAACTTGTATGCATGTGCTTCCTCTGCTTCTGTTTCTGAAACCATGTGCTGTTACCTGCATGCCTACACTACTCAGGTGCTCTTGTTACCGGTGATGCCACGTATTATCATAGCTTTCTTCATTCTCTAAGGATTAATATAGGGTTAAAGTGAAAGCAGGAACTCAAGTATCTTTTCCTTGTATTATTTATGGGTAGATATAAATAATATTAATTATATTGATGATTCTGTGAAAAAGACATTGTCCCTCCTTTGAATTAATTAGCTAATGCAGAGCTGAAGGTTGTCCAACAGACACACAAAAAGATGTACCATCCTTCTTGAAATTAAAGAGCTATGGGCGTAGGTAAACTGAAATTTGTTTACAAGAAGTAATCACTCTTATTTTAATACATCAACTGTGAAGCTGTCAGTTTCTTTGGAAAATAACTGAGGTCATTTCAAAGTTAGCAATCAATCTCTTTCTTATTAATTGATGAATTGGTGGCTACGGATAGGTTGCTAACCGAATAGCATTTTTATTATTTATTTTCAATCTTTCTCTTCAAATTTATTTAAATTCCCTATTGCAAGCTGTGGAGCACCTGTGCTATCTGTTTGCATGCTTACCTCAAAAAAGCCAACTGTTGCCTGGTTGTATGAAAATTCTCAAGTAGTGAAAAGGTTGTATATACAGTTACACTGGATATTGCTGCTAACCTGAGGCACTTGTCACACTTTCAGTGGATCATATGGCTGAATTGCTCACACAGTTTGTAGCAGAAGTCTTAGAGGATCCAATTTTGAGTCCCCATGTCCAAGACTGTGCTTATAAGGATGGTAAGGGAGAGCTTATGTTTATAACTGCTTTGAGATAAATTTTCAGCCAGGCCATGGTTGTTCATTCTGTTGTGGCCTGTTGTCATCAGCAGGAGCTTTCCAATTCATGTGTGGTAGGAGAAATATCTAAATTCTCTCAAAGGAAGTAAAAAGACTCCCTGCAATACTTGTAAGCTTTGGATGAAGCCCTGAGAGTCTCCAGAACAGAGACATGTCTTTGACCTTTCTTCACAAGGTTCTTGGTATTCCCTGCCTGGAGTACAGTGGCAGATTTGATGTCCTGTGAAACTGCAGGATGCTCACAGCTTTCTGAAGCAGGGAAATCAGTGAGGGAATGAGGAACATGGGAAGGTTTTTTGACATCACTTAGGACCAATGAATAAAAAGGCCAGAGTACTTTAGTAGTTTCTCTGTCAATAGTTGCTTGGATGGTGAAAAGCAAGGAGAAGGACTGGAAAGCCAATAGTACTTTAGTAAAATAGATAGTGACTGATCATTCTATTGTTTTTCAAAATTTAAAGATTTTTAGTGCAGTTGGCCGTGAACAACGCTAATGTCAGAAGGGGGAGATGAACGGTATGCCTGGAAAGCAGTGGGCCTGAAGGCTACTTCTGCGCTAGCTACAAACACACAGCCCCCTAATTCAGAAGCACGCGTAAAGGCATTGTGCTGGTTTTGGCTGGGATAGAGTTAATTTTCTTCATAGTAGCTAGTATGGGGCTATGTTTTGGATTTGTGCCGAAAACTGTGTTGATAACACAGGGACGTTTTAGCTACTGCTGAGCAGTGCTTACATGGAGTCAAGGCCTTTTCTGCTCCGCTCCAGCGATAAGCAGGCTGGGGGTGCTTAGATGCTACTGCTGCAATGGGTAATAGTAAAAGCTCTAAGGCAGACACACAGGGTAATTAAAAGTGGCAGAAGTAGTCCCTTGGGAGTATGCTGTTTAATCATCAACTTCCTATCATCATCATCTCATCTTATGGCTCACCAGGAGTCTTGCTGAAAGCTCTTTGTATTGGATATTGTGTTGATGTGTGTGTCAAAATGCTGGCAACAAATTTCTGTAGCTAATTTAGAAGGCTGGGTACTTCGCAGCACTTTTCGATGTTCAGTTTCAACACATCCTTCATAGGCAGAGCTCAATAGTCATTCGCTGCTTAAAGGAAAACTCGATAAAAAGTAGAAGGTCTTTGGGGAGTGAAGTATCAGAGACAAAAGAAAAACACAAAATAAAGTAAATAGGCACTGAACCCTCATTTATCTGCAGATAGGATTGACAGAAAATAAGTGATCATTTGGAGCCTTGACATTGACCTGTTTATTGAAGAACAGGCCACTGTGGATGTTTATTTTCTTACATTTTCTTGCATACAGTTTAGTGGAGTGAATATGCCTTATGCTTCTATTTCAAATCTCTCAGAAGCCAAGATGAAAAACTGATAACACTAAAAAAATGGATCAATATAAAATGTATAAATAAAACACCTGTCAACAAAGTTAAATGTGAACTCATAGTTAACATAACAAAGGTAAAACTCGGTTTTAATAGTACTTTCCAAATCAGTTTCATTTTGTTGGCTAAGTAAGAGTTGAGCTCCTTTGGAGATGTGTCTAGTGCAAGTATTGAACACTTTGGAAAATTTGGCTCTGTTTAAAGCTCTATTTAATTTGTGGAAAATTGGACTAATTTTTCTTTGTTTTGTTTGTCTAACTTAAAGAAATAATTATCAAACATAGGTGAACATTTTCTGTGTTGATATTTAATGAGTTAGTAATAGTAGAATAAGATTGGAGGGCCTTGTTATACACCTTAGTATTTAAACCATTGTCAGTAAAGCGACACTGATTCTCAAATTTGCATGTAAATCCATGTTATCAATCATTACAGAGTTTTTTGTGAAGCAGTGAGCAGCTGCATCTCCAGATTAAATAAGCAGGCTTCAGACATGCTGAATGTTTTGTGCTGATGGGGAGATATAAAAGTCTGCTGATGGTGATTGCCATCTCGCAAAAAAAACAAAACACAACCCTCAGGAGGATTTGAGGTTTCATTTTGAAGTGTAAATTTTCCTCTGCAGAAACACCATTTTGCCATGGCAAAGCATCTGCATGTTCCAGTCAGCAAATTTTCCAAGTTATGTCTTTACTACATGCCTATTCCATTAGCACAGTCAGCTTGTCATTCATATCCCTGTAATGATCACTTCTGAAGCATTTACACCCTGTGTTTGGCTGGCTGGTTGCTGCTTACTCAGTGGCGAGATTATTGATTGCAGGTGCTTATTAAGAAAGTATGAAGCAATAAGCTATGAGAGCTGTTGATAATTCAAAAGGTGAAGCTGGCAATTATATAGGGATCAGGGGGATGATTATATACAGGGCCTGGGTAAATATGACTGATTGCTGTGGCACTGCTGTGATGACTGTTTGAAATAAAATGTATCGTTATTGATTTTTTGTTGGTTTTTTTATTGCATTTTAAATCTACATCTTTTTTAATGCAAACAGCCTATTCTAAAGCAGAACTAGAATATGCTGCTGTAACTTACTGATTTATGAATATATCGCTCTGTTATAGTATTTTAATCTCTTGGTACAGGCTTTTTTCTTATTTTTCACTCTACTGTCACTATTTGAATGAGACACCAATCATGTACCTGGGTTTGAATTCTGCCTCTTCCTCTGTTGCAGCTGTTACATTGCCTTTAAGGAGTTTTCTTCTAATTACAAAAGACATTGAAGAGTGTTTAAAGGAATAAATTAAAATAAAAAAGGGTCCTTTTTTTATTTTGGTTCGTTTCATGTTTGACTCTTAGATCTTGCATGAATTGAGCCTCATTTGAAATTAAAAAAGCGGAAGAAACATACAAACAAAATAATTCGTCAAAGCAGGTTACCTTAACATTGAATCAGTTTGTTTCAAGTTGCTTTCTCATAGTTGCTTGAGCTTTCATCAGAGCTTACCTGCAAATATTAAATGTATGACTTTATTTTAGATCCTTCTTTTTTTGCTATGAATAGTGCAAATCTATGTGATCTCAATAAACTAAACAAGAGAACAGAAAAATGCTGTAGCTAATAAAAAGGCCCCAAATGTGGCAACTGCTTGTGCTTAATTTAAGGAGGTCTTTAAAGTCTAGGATTCAGGTTTAAAACTAAGCATTATTTTTCATGATTTTTGTCCTTTCACATCAGCTGCTTAGCAAGGGCAGCAGAAATAAAGTACCTAATGCACAGATTAGTCTATGTTTGATGGTTGTGATGCACAGACCAGTAAGACTTGATGTCTAGAAAAAAACACTTTGTACGTCCAGTTTTCTTGAGGAGCAGACGGTACGTTGTAACCTGTATTGAACTCTAATACTGTGACATATTTCTGTCTGGAAGCTCTGTCATAAAAAGTATTTTAGAATTTGGTGGAATATAATTTTTTTTGGCAGTGTAGGTTTTATTTTGTCCATTATTTATGCAGATGGACTCAAGGTTCTCAGCAATCTGCTTCATAAAGAAGGGAGAGGTATGAAGACAGTTTTGGTCACGCTTCACCCACTTTTGTTGAACCTTTCTGAGGTGTGTTTCTTTGTGCAGGGAGCAGTGTATGGTCTTGTGTTGCTGCCTTGGCTTGTTCTAGTTCTCTAGCAAAGGGTTTTGCTTTCATACAATGCGCTTATCCAAAACCCCACAAGAATAATTCTGTTCACCTCACCATCATGTATTATCCTTGTCTTCCAATCCAATTACTGCTAGTAACTAAAAACAGCTCTCTAAAGCTTACATTATTCCCTACTTCAGCATGGGAATTCCCTGCAATACGTTTTGGAAAGCAAAACCATTTTCTTTCCTACTTGGAGGCTGTCTGCTTATGCCAATTTCTAGCCATCACCTGAGAGATTCCTTCATCCAAGTAATATATGCCTTATATCACTAGGCTCCAAACACTCCTTAAAGCTTTGTATGGGACTGCCCCAGAAACTTGTGAGCGTTAAAGCTGTTGTTTTGGGGGACTGGAACATGGGGTAAGCCTGTTTGCTTTATGAATTTGCAGCTCCACAGTGAATTGAATGCTGCTTTACAAGGCAGACTTTTATCTAGAAGTAAGATGAGCTGTAGTCTTATCAGACAGAAATTGTCTTTTCGACTCTTCTTGAGAAAAAAAAAAAATCAGATTCTGGTCAACATTTTTAGACTGTCATCTGGACTGTGGGGTTTTTTTGGTTTATACTATAGTATAAGCCCAAGTATGTCAGTTAAGACAATGCATTACTAAGACTATTATAGAAAATAGAGTCTTAGTGTTGAAATCATAGGAGCTGTTTTTTCATATACTGGTGAGAATTTGGCTTTCTACTGAGGTGACCATCTCAGTGACTGCATCTTTTTACAGGCAGGCAGGCAGGCAGGCATCTGATTTTTTCAACCCTTATTTTGAGTCCGAAGCTGGAAGCTGTGTAACCTACTTTCAGAAAAGTTATTTGGCTGGTTTACTAGATGGAACAAGGTGCTTGCACTACATGTCCTCATGGCTTTGGACTGGAATTAGCGAGTCTTTGGCCAGCTTGAAGTTCAGTAAGAAAAAGTTCTCATTTGGCTTCAAAGTGCTGTGTAGACACATTGCCAAAGTCAGATACAGAAAAACTGGTTGGTATTTTCTCAAAAAAAAAAAAAAAAATTCCTCAGGAATTAAAATATTAGGCAAAAATAGAACTCTGATAAATATGCCAGTAGTGATAATCCTCTCCTTGATTCTTGACTCCAGAGTACGATTTCTGGTTGGAGGTGGGAGGGAACCAGGGGTTTGGTAGTTTAACCACTTCTCTGGATTTTGAGAAACTGCTGCTTAGATAGGGTTTTTTCTCTCTCTTTGCTCCAGACTAGAGATTTGGATGTCAGGGGATTGTCTTATTTCTGTAACATTACAAGCAAACTACCACTTGCTTTAGAAGTTTAACTGTTCTGTAGTGACCACACTCATGGGAAATCTGTCAGAGGTAAATTGTTTTTTATACATTGTCAGGTAGTTGTATGCCTGAAAAGAGCTACCAAGAATAGAATAACTGGAGAGTTGACCTTAACTGGTGTTAAATTGTTTGGGTAGTGGTATTGTCATTGTCCCACCTCCCAGTAGCTGTTCTGTGTCTTTCTCTCTGTTGTGGTGATGAGGCAAAAGTGTATTGAATTTGATGTCTTCAGAATGGGAACATTTGGAAATCTTTAAAGCTTTGAGATGGGAACTAGTTACTACATAGGAGGAAAAGAGAAAGATGGGTTTGATCTGCTTCAGTAGAGCATGCCAAGTGTGTAAAATTTTTTATGAAGGCAGCAGCTTTTTTCAAGAAAGCTGTTTGAGAAAACTGTTAGGAAGTGTAATTATGACCATGTTGCCAGTGTGTTCCCCTGTCCCCCAAACCCAGTGTGGGCAGCAAGAATTATATTGTGTCAGAAAACAAAGCAAATTGGCTTACTAGTCAGCTTTGAGTTTGAACTGAAACTTTAGTTGGTGATGTCTCTTTGGTGCAATAATTTCAGGATGTCTTGAAAAGCTCTAGAATTCTTAAAGACCAAAGGTGAATAGTCAAACAAGTTTGTTGTTAATGGGATTGGCTTTATTTTGTGCCTGTAACATCACTGCAAATAATTAAAATGTACCTGCTTCCATTCCATGACACTATGGCAGTGAACCAGAACACGCTTTAGTTAAATCTTTATAAACATAACTCAGTGAAAATATTTCTTACTCCAAACAGACCTATAACCTAGGTCAGCCATAAAGCCTGAGGAGGTAAGTTTTTGCAACAGATACTGCAGAATTTAGCCAATTCTGAACGAATGTCACAAAGGCAAGCAAAACTTTTATGTTCTTGACTCCTTGCATTTAAACAGGATTCCTTGGCTTGCAATGGGAATAAGACATTGCAAATAATCAGGTTAACACCCCAAACTCCAATCAAATCTTTTATTTCCATTGGCATGTTCGGACTGCAGTTGGGACAACCAACCTTCCCTCTGAGGGTGACGGAGCACTGGAACAGGCTGCCCAGGGAGGTTGTGGAGTCTCCTTCTCTGGAGATATTCAAGACCTGCCTGGACAAGGTCCTCTACAGCCTACTGTAGGTGACCCTGCTTTGGCAGGGGCTTGGACTAGATGACCCACAGAGGTCCCTTCCAACTCCTACCATTCTGTGATTCTGTGATTCTGTGACATACTGTTGTAATTAAGAGACATGTTCTGAGCAACTCCACTCTCCTACCACTTTGAAATTTCAGGTGGGAGAAACAAAAACCTCTGTTTGGATGCCCAGCATGGTTAGCATGCATCAGTTGTCTTTATAGTCGTATCTCTGTACTCTTCTGAGGCTTCAGCAAGCTCCTTAAATGTTGTTCACTGGTGATTCTCATGATTTTGGAGGCATTAATGAAGTTTAACATGTAGCATCTTGGGTCAGCTGCTGTGGATTTGGCTCCAGCTGAAGCTGAAACCTGTATGCCTCATGAGATTGAAGGATGAATGTGAGAGGAGACATTGTTCTCTTTTGATATTCATGCTAGTTTGTGAGGGATGAACTCCTGAAGGTCTGGTTGCTTTCTACAAATCTCTAAGCTCTGCTGTCTTGCACTTCAGGTGTTCTGTGCCCTCCCAACACTTGGTCTTTACAGACTGAGTGGTGAGAGGGCTGCAGTCTGTCTGTGCCAGAGTCCTGAGTGAGTTGCTGTGGAGAGAGGAGTTCAGTGTCGTGTGGTGTTAAGTGCAGGATCTTGCCTCCTTTGGTAAGCAGTAGTTGTCTGTCCTGTCACCCATTCTTAAGAGGAACATACCTGTCCCCTCAGCTTAGGCATGGCAAAACTTAGTTCTGTTTGCATGGCAGAGAAATTAGTCTCTTTCTGTACAATGGAAATTTCCACTGGCAATTCCAGAAACTTGTGAAATTCTCTTTATTTCACAGTACTTGCTTATATTCAGCTCCACCTCTTTGCATTTCTTCTGTAGAAGGAAAGTTAATGAGGATGTTTGGAATAAAGTGTTCACACCTCCTTCTCCATACCCCTGTGATCTTCACCAACATGTTCTTGGCTCTGTGGTATGTCTTACCAGGACCCTGGGGATTTTCTTAGATGCTCAAAACAAGAGTAAAAAATACTGTTGTATTATTTGGGCCTCTCGCTCATTGTAGTTAGGATATGGATTCCACAGTAATATTATGCTGAAAGATTTACTGAGGCCAAAACAAAGACCTGTGTCTCCCCTTTTCAAATCCACATCCACACTTTCCTCCTCAGGAGCAGTTGGTCTGTATGGTGAAGGCAGCAGATAAATATACAAGGTGTGTTCTGGGAAAGCTGAAAGGCCTATGAATCAGTGAACATCTTCCCTCTCTCAGCCCTGCAGGAACAGATGGATTGGAGGATACAAGGCATCAGTAATTTATGAATGGCTGGGACAGTGCTACACTTAAATAAAACAACACACAGCATGAAAGACATGGTTTGAGCCTTGTTCCCAGGCCCCCGTTAATAAATTCTTTCATGGAGCGTGTGAAGGAGTCACTTCTGAGTTTCTGCTTCTGCAGTCCAATGAATGATATATTTAAATGCTTAAAGTGTCATTGCTATGAACAAACAGTGGATAGGGCTAAAGAAATAAGTCTCTTATATGTGATCTCCAAACAAATTTTGCTATGTTGGAAGAGTGTAGCATCTAGTTCTGCTTTGAATGTGATAGCTTGGCAATTTCAGGGGATTGTTTGGATTTTTATTATTAACTTTGAACAAAGTTAGTTTTGGTGTATGCTCTTGCTTCTGGTTGTTTTCACCTGGATATAGCAAAATACATACTTTTATGCTTTATTCAGACATTTCTGCATCCAATTCATTGCAATATGTCCATTTAAGTGCTGCAATTGAATAGATTTCTATGTTGTTTCCTGGTCTGAAGTTTTCAGCACACTCAATTTTATTTCATATTCTTATTTTGCTTAGTTTTTTAATTATAATAGTGTTGTGTGAAAGTGAAATTGAGGCTAAGAAATAATTTTGTTTTGTGAAATTTGCAGTTAATTACTTTTAGAAACGTTGTATTCTGACTTCTCAGATTTTTTTTTCTAAATTACTTTCTCCTACATGCATCTTGCTCAGGAGTGTCACTGACATAGATAACAAATATTGAGAGAGAATTGTTGAAATTTTGTTGATAGACTGATGGAGCAAGGTAAAGCAGACTCAGTCAACTTGTGTTCTGTGCAATGAACAGTGTTGCATCTTTGGGAAGGTAACTTAGTGCTTTAAGTAGTATTGTCTCACTGGAGGCCAATGCTCCAATGCTAGCTCCAGCTTGTGTGTTGCCTTTTCCTGTGAACAATTCTTCCAGAAACAGTACAGAAGTGTCAAACGTCAATATGTGACTTGGGGGCTGGTGCTAACTAGGACTGGAGCAGACTGCAGGTTTGAGACCTGGAATGAGAAAATGTCTGGCTCCTGCAGGACTGCCTGGACAGCTTTGCTGTTCTTGGCCCCATGCACAGAATGAGGTGTATATCCCTCTGCAATGGCTTTTGTCATAATTGCTGCATTTCAGCTGAGTTTTAGCTTTTCAGATGCAGGTCAGTTGCTGCTGTTTTGAAACTTTTGTTATCGGTGTGATTTGTGGGCTCACTGATACTGGCTGTATCATTATACTGCTTAGTCCTCTGCTGCAATTTATTGCGCGCCATTTGGGTACTAGTTTCTTGCTTTTGTTGTGTATATTAGCAAGTGTAAGAGTTGAACAAATATTATGAATCCCCATTTCCTTAGATCCATGTGAAATTTGATGCTGGAAACCACCCATTGTTCTCATTTACATTACCCAGCAGAATTAGAAATTTGTTTCTAATAAGCAACATAAATGTCACTTAGTTATTTACAATTGCTGAAGAGGCAATGGTTATAGTTGTATAATGCTTAAAGAAGTGAGCAGTGTTTTACTAAGACCTGTTATCTTTATCATGCTGTTACTGCATGAGGCCAGTCACACTCTGGATCACTGCTGGGCAAAACACATCTTTCAGATGCGTGGAATGAAGCTCTCTCATGCATTATTTACCCATGTATGTTTGAAAAAAAACCCAAATCAGTGATACAAAATGGAGGGCACATTAAAAACTGAGGCTGCAGTTCCATGTTCACCTTCAATCTACAGAAGTACAGGCTCTTACTGAAGGAAGTTGTCCCTCACTGACAGGCCTTTTGCTACCTCTCCTGCCTTCCTTATCAGGTTTGTGCATCTCTGTAGTGGCCTGTAGGATAGATTTGATTGGAAACTCATTTGCCATGTTTTATGTAGCCTGGAATTTAGAGACAAATATAATAAAGTGACAAAAGGGTGAAATTCAGATGAGGTTGGGGATGGGGGTAATAGGCAAGAAATACGTTGAGGGAAAAGATTGTCTTTTTTCTTTTCCATGACAGAGAAGTTTCTATAAGCTGTTCTTTTTGACAAAAATTAGTGTTAAAGGGTTATGATGTTCATTAATTTACATCTGAGCACACTCTCTGGGACATTACAATGGGTATACAGGCACATAAATCCTGCTGCCTTCACCTCCTTTTCCCTCGAGTGTGTTTATTTTCTTGAGGTGAGTGGATGCAGTGTTCTGAGCAGCCAGGAGTTTTATACTGTTCTGCATTGTACCGTGTCATGTACCAGTTAACAATAAGACGTTTGCTTCTGCATTTGTCATTACCCTGGGCAGAACAGACCTACCTGTGTAAGAACCGAAACAGAGAGGAATTTGGTTAATGCCATGATGAATTCTTGGAACCTACGGATTTTGGTGCCCTTACGTGCATCAAATATACATGAAATATATATATTTTAATTGTTAATTCTGACTTTTACCTGTCATCAGACTGCACATTCAGCCCCTTGAAGTTCTTCTTTATTTTAACTACTTTTAACTAACTCCCCTAATTTTACATTACCTTTGTGTTTATCCAGCTCATTCCTTATGCCATTTTCAGGTCTGAGACGACTATATTAAGTAACATCAGACCTAGTACAAATATGCAAAGGATTTCATCTTTTGAGAAGAGAAAAAGTCCACTGCCACAGCTTATTTTTATCACTGCATGACTACCCACTCTGTTGGAAAACATGGAATCATCTCGATTCCTAAAGCCTGTGAACCAAAGAAGCAGCCAGTGCTAGACGGTGGATTTCCTTTGTGCTCAGCAAAAGTACAAACAACCTGAAGCTTTTTTTGAAAGCAGAATACCTGATAGTGAGGTGTTCCCTCCGTTTGGGGAAATGTTGTCAGATAGCTTTTATTCATAATTGTTGTTCTGGTAGTTTCCACTCTTAACATTTTCCTAATGAACAGGGTTTTCACCTCCAATGTGGTTCATGTTAATAGTGAAAGGAGGCAGTGATAATGATGTGAGTAGTTTATGCAGCTGCATGACTTATTCTGCATAAAACTAATATTCCGGGAGACTGTGATCTACATAAAACATTACAGTGAGACAGCCACCCCACTCACTGTGTATTTTGTTGCATGCAGGGTCTGCTCCTCTTATCACTGAAAAAAATCTATTCAGTTGTTATTTGGGTAGAGTTGACTTTTGCTTCTTTTTAGCCAAACCCAGACTGAGCCCCAGAAGCCAGAGGCCTAATCAATACCACACTAACTGCTCCATTAATCCTCTTTTGCTGCTATTTCTCTCTCGTCTTTCCAGGAGACTGTTGTTACCTCAGAGCAGATAATTGATTCTTCTAGGTAATAACTGCAGCAGCTTATCAGTGATATTTCCCACATACCCCTGTACTGCAGGTCTGTATCAGGGTGTGACAGATCAGAGCTGCTTTCCAATTATTCCAGAGCAGTGACTGTATGTTCAGCCTAATGTAAAAAAACACAACTGATGTAACTGTCAAATAAGCTTAACTGACTTATATTTAGACCTTTCCACCTCAAATGCTGCACTAAGATAATCAAATTTGCATGGTCCCATCTGGCAAGGAATTTTGTGCAAATCATCTCACATATAGAGGGCCTAATGAAAAAACAAAAAGACAGAATAAAGACATTTGGGGCTGGAAGAGTTCTTGTACTTAACGTTTTGGATTCAGGATCTCATTGTATTCGTTCTGATTTGTGAATTTAGGTAGATGACAAGAAGTGCAAAGTTTCACCAGTCTTCCTTTCACCATGCTTGGCTATTGATGGTGAGTGCAGGAATGTGTAAAATGCTGTTCTCCCATGGGACGTAAAACCACCTGCACATTAGAAATGCTGATGACACTGAAGAGTCATCATGCTTCCTTTCACCTACCAGTTGGAAATCGGTATCATTTTGTCCTTAAACCAGTGCCCATCCCACAAGTTTCCCAAGGGCCGTGATGGAGTTTAGACTGAGTTCATCATTGTAGCAGGAATCTGTGGTGGGCAAGGAAATGAGGTGCTTAAGAAAGTAAAAGTTGTGTGATCTTTCTCATGCGGACAGTGAACTGCATGTAATTCTTTCATCAGTGTATGTTGTTTGTCTTCCTTGTGCCTGTTGCCCTATGGATGTGACAGCTCTGTTACAGAATCTTTGATGGGCTGGCTCTTCAGTTGTGGGCTTGTTGGCTTGGAGATCTCTGTTTACCCAGCTAAGGTTTGCCAGGGTGATACATAGCCCATAAAATTCATAGCTACTGGGTCTTGAACAGTTTGATGTGCACTGAGCATGGATTTCTATGTGAAATGAACAATATTGGCACCTTTCAGAAATGCCTGTGACAAAGAAAGAAGCCCAGCATCTCCAGGGGAGTTGCAGTCCCTCAGAACATAAAAATCAGCACAGACAACATTGAAGAAAATGACCATTAACCTTTTAAATTGACAAGTCAGATCCAGAATACGAGAAGAAACTAGAACCGCAGAGGAGCACTGTTTGGGTTTGTCACGGACTTTTATATGTTATCTTAATACAGAATTGTATTAATTGTGTGTGGTATTTTGCTACATTGAAACATTATAAAATACTGAGCAAAAAAGATCACTAGATGTGTTTTCATGTGATGTGATGTTACTTGAATAGTTTTGATTAATTTCATTTGTCCACTAAGTCCAAACACCACATTCTGCTTCCATGTAAAGTTCTTACAAATGATGTTCTTGTAACTGAGCCTCATCGAACTCAAAAGATTTATTTTGTATCTATACTGATGTACTTGGGGGAGAAAAATCGTATGCACTTTATGCAGTGGCAATATGTGCAAGATATTCAGCAAAGGGGAGTGGGGGAAGTTGCTTATTGCTTCTTAGCTCCTCAGTGGACAGTTAGTTTCCAGCTGCAGTGGGACCTCTTTTTGAGCAGAGGAAACCAGCTTCTGAAGAACAGCAACCAACAGTTGTTGGTGTCATATGTGTATATGAATGCATAATAGTAAGTTAATTAAACATAAAAATGACAAGAATACAGAGGCTTAGGATGTGTTATGATTCAGGTTGTTCGTACAGCCTCACCTGTCTCCTTGTCATGTAAGTATTATGAACCACTGTAATCAGACTCCTATAAGAAGGGCGTATATTTTTTTTTTCTCTACAGGCCTCTGACTCATCCATTGCACAGATGCACTTGATTGAGGGGACTGGAGCATAGCTGGTTGTTCACTTCAGAAGCGTTATTTGTCATTTAAATGTTTTGTGAGTGGGAACCGTGAGTTTTTCATTTTTTACCTTTCCAGCTTGAAAGTATGAGGTCTGTTCTGTAGAGATTCTGAACAGTTACCACTGATATTAAAGCTACTAGGAGATGTGCTTTGTGTGTGTGAAATATAAACATGAAAAATTAGTAACTTAGAAATCTGCGAATTTTAGATACTTTAACTCTCCCTGTCTTATGTCTTGGTAAGATATCAAAAATCACCTGCAAACTTCACAGAAGTTTAATGAAGCAAAAAATAGTTTATATTTACAAAGCTGTCAGATGTTACAGTGTTTACAGCAAAGAAGAAACCTAGAGTACATTAATAATTTTGCCTTCAGAGCAAGGTTTAGTCAGTGCTCAGTAAATTAATGTTGGCCTTCTGACTGAAGAGTTTGGAGGAGACAGGCAGTCCTTCATTGAGCAGTGTCTGAAGAAATCTAAATTTGTTTTTAAAGTATGGATGAAGATTTAAAGACTCTCCTGAAGTACATCTCCATTTATTGAAAATCGCATCCACACAGTTACAATGAACAATTGAAGTGCAGAGACATCAGGCAACTTTATTTGCAGGTAGCGTTACTCTATCTTCCCCAAATGGGAGCAAGAGAAAGAATAAATGAGTGCGGAATAAAGGGTTCTGATTATCATCTCTCTTTTTTACAACCTGATTTGCACATGCAGCTTTCCAGATTTTTCTCTTGGATCAGACAATAACTACTATAATAAAATAATCACAAAGAAAACATGTACCTTTTCCATTACAAAGTATCTAGACTCTTTGTATGCATGAAGCTGTATAATATAGCTGCTATCCCAGAAATCTACTCTACACTTTTCCCACAGTAGTTCTCACCTGTCTTTAATCATTAGGGCTGTTACCCTCAAATTACAGAGGTGCTATACCCTTCCAAAAAATTGTAACTACGATAGTAAATCTGGATGTGTTTGCTACCCACAGTAACATCCCAATCTGCTAAGTTCTTGCCGTTACAGTTATCCTATGGCAAAATTTCATCTTCTACTGACATGCTGTGAGAAAAAAATTCTCCTTTCTTGTCTGCGTTTGTCAGACTTGTCTTTCATTGCAAGTTCTTTTGGTCCTTTTTGAGATGTTCAGATGTGCTCTCTTTTGAATATCTGTATTTTCATTTATATTTAATGTAATATAATTCTTACTCATTCCCATTTTTAAGGTAAAGTATCCCTGTCTTCTCTGCCTCTCTCTTCCATACTGCTTTGGGGCAGTTTCCTGAGATATAGTGACATTCTGTGGAAAGTCTTCAGGCATGTTTACACCAAAGCCTGAATTCTTTTATCACTGCAGAATGACTTTTTAGGCATTGGCTTTAAGCTAAACTAAACTTAGGATGCTGTTTCGGTACGAGTGCCTGAAATGACAGCATTTAAAGGTGGCTACTCACAGCTCTCATGTCTAAGGCACTAATTTAATTTTTAGCAAGTGTCTGATACGTTGTGGATGGTATCTTTCACTGGGTAATGTGAAAAACATTTAAGTGCTTATTAAATGACAGCCGCTTTTACTGTGGGATTGAATCAGATGTGAGGTCAAAGATCAAAAGATTCATTCTGCAGCCTGGAAAAATCCTCTTCCACCTAAGGTGGGCAGTGTGGCTTTCATGACTTGGGCTACCTTTCACTTGTAATAACAAGGACGATGTAGTTGTGCCAAGGACAGCCCAAAATACAAATAGTATTGATGCTGCAATTCATCTTAAGGACTCTTATTAAAGCACTGCAGGTAGGGCTTTTTGATGTAGCTGAGTGCATTATTGACTTTAAAACAAAGCTGTGGCCAATGGGAAATATAAAATCCTGACCTGATATAACTGAAATAATCAAAGGCACCTGAAAACAACAAAGAAGACAATGAAGTTCACTGAAAAATATTCCCACACTGCCCCTTGTACAACCTGTAAAGTAATGCAATCTTTGAGAATATTGCCATTCTAAATTCATAATTATATCTTAAAAGTAATAATTCTTGTTTTAGCATCCTATTTGCATTAAAATATGAAATAACAAAAGTAAGTAAATGAAATCCTAAAACAAAGCACTAGGCACTGGATCAAAAGACAAAGTTATGCCAATATTTATGCTTTGGGACAGTATCACTAAGCTGCAGTTCTACACAACAGCCAAAATAAATAAATATATAAATAAATAAGACTAAACATTGCTTTAACAATTGCTTTGCATCTGTGCACCCTGTCTTTAAAGTGAAGCTGATTACATCATGTCCTTTTTTAAAAAGGGTGGTAAGGAGAACTCTGGGACCAGTCAGCCTCATCTCCGTGTTCACTATGATCATGGAACAGATCTTCCAGGAAGTTTTGATGAAGCATATGCGTAACAGGGACATGGTTGGATACAGCCAACATGGCCTCATCAAGGGAAAATCATGCCTCACTAATCTGGCGGCCTTTGATGATGGAGTGACTGCATCAGTCAACACAGGAAAAGCTATTGGTGTCTTCTACCTGGACTTCTTGTAAGGCCTTTGATACGGTCCTCCAAAGCATTCTTACCTCTAAACTGGAGAGCTATAGATTTGATGAATGGACAAGGAATTGGGTGGATGATGGAGTCCAAAGAGTTAGAGTGCTGTAACAAGTGGTGTCCTTCAAGGGTCTGCACTGGGACCGGTACTGTTGAATATCTTAATCCATGACATAGACTGATTGCACCTTCAGCAAGTTTGTGGATGACAAGCAGAGTCACACAGTCTATATGCTTGAGGGAAGGGATGAATTTGCTTTCTGGGCTGCAAGCGCACATGACAGCTCATGTCAAATTTTCATCAATTAATGGCAGGCTAAAGCTAAGTGATAATATTGAAAAGTGCTGCATAAGTCTAGAATGATTCTGTTTTAACAAAACACTTCTGAATGTCTTTATATGCTATTGATTTTCGAAAACTTAAGTACGTGATTACCTGATTTAATACAGAGTGTCTAAATTAGTAAGTAAAGATTTGAAAAATTTATCTGGTAAAGGACGCCCATTCACAGGCGGTCACACCTTCCACTTGCCTGTAGCAAAGAGAACCTCAGGGCTTTTGAGGAAAGGTCTTTTTCTGTACCTTTTACGTAGAGGACAAAATAATGGAAACCACAGCAGAACTGAGAGGAGGACACTGAAAAAAAACAGTGCAGATAATTTACAGTAAAAAGAGAGAGACATAAATATTAGAAGATTAAAAAAAAACCCCAACAGAACAAGAACAGGAAGCAACAGACAGAGAAACATAAGCAAGAGATAAAAGTTAATTGAGAAACAGCATGGGAAAGAGATACGAAGAGAGAATCAGTCTCAGGATGTATTTTAGTCAATCAGACCTAGAGGTGATGCAGAAAAAAAAAATGTCAGGGTGCGTAAATAGACCCTTTTTATGTCTCCAAATACATTCATAAGTGATACCTGATATGATCTAATCCAAATTCTCCAATCATGGGAATCATGAGTGTGGAGCATGTAGTCATGCTAGTCTGCTACAACCTGACTTAAGAGTTGCAGTTTTACAATTTAAACAAATTCCTCAGATTAAGAAACAAGTCTGTCACTCTTGGAAAAGCATCCATTGGAGTGTTTTGACTAAGCATGCAATCTAGCAGTTCACTTTCTTCATTAGTGATTTACACGGAGATGTAATTTTTAGGGGTTTAACAGGATGCAACCTGCGTTCTTCTCACAAGGACATTCTGTCATCTTGGTGCATGTGATATTCCAGATGAACACACCTACAACCCCTTGCACCTACAGATATAATTTTGTGTTTATTATACATTAAATTTATCTACATTGGGAGGAGAATAAACATGAGGCAAAGTAATTTTTTATTTCCTCTAGGTCCAAAGAGAGCTTAACTCACTAGCACAAGTGTCAGGGTCTACAAGATGCATGTATGAAGGCAGGCAACACGAATTCAATCCTTTGTCACATGGTCTTCTAAAGTTATTATTGATGCCTTATTAAATATGTACTCTGGTGGAGAAAATGCTGCAAAAATAATATGACAAAGATAGGAAAGAAGTAACGTCTTTGTCCATTGTATTTGTAAACGTCAGATAATTCTTTCACAAAAGTTTTGCTCTGAAATCTCATTAATAGCCATGAAAATGTTTCTGGTTTTCAGTAAATATTTGGGTGGAAAATAAGAGTTTAAAAATCACTATAAGCATTTGCAATATGACTTCTTAGAGTGTACTGTAGAAAAAACTTTAGAAAAAAATCTGCTGACTTGGGAACAGAAACTTGCTTTTAGTGGTGGATGTTGGATTGTCACTGTCATCAACTAACCTGAGCAAATGAAACTTCTAGTAAAATGACAAATATCATGAAATTCATGACAAAAAGGGTGAGAATTGACCGCAGTTATTCTTGAGCGTATTGTCTGATGCCAAAAAAGTCTGAATCAACTCTTGCCTGAAAGCCATGTTCAGAAGATGGAAAAAAGGTGTAAATGTGCACTATAATTAATACAAACCACTGATATGTGTTATTTCTGTGCAGTTATTGCTTATGTTGTGCATTTCTCGCCAGCAAATAAAATTAGTTACCAAGATGTCTGTAACTGTTTTTGCTTCAAACAGAAGGCAAACAGTGGCCTTTTGCACGCAAGGGTGATCCTGATAGAACAGGTCCTTACCTGTGAATTTTCCAGGTGGATAACGTTTTTTTATTGAAAATAGGGACACAACAGATCATTTATTAACTATCGAAATCAGGGGGGTTTTGACCAACACTGCAAGTATCTGCATAGCCATCAGCTAGTGCTGTGTGGAATGGAGATTTCAGAAGACCGCAGGGTCAACTATGTGTTCTTGCTGTTGAGTTTTTAAGTGTTTAACTTTGCAAAGGGAGTTAGGTACAAAATATTCAGCCAAAGGAGAGACATGTATCATGTTTTTGCTGTCAGTTTTAGCATTTATACTGCTGCCTTTTCCTCAGTAGTGGAGCATCTGTATGGTGTTGTCAGTGGCAATAATGAGGTTTGTTTATAGGCAATAGCTCTTGTCAGATGGTCCTCAGAATTGTGATTGCCTTCACCTTAAACCTCACCAAGGTTTTGGCCATAGATCCTCCTCAAGTGTACTATGCCCTTAGAAATTATCCTCAAAACACTGGACAGGCAGATTAAAAAGTTCAAATTTTTCCTTCCATTGCTTTTGATACTTACTGGCATAGGTAGAAGTAAGTATATATGGTGCAAGGAAATGTTTAATTCACAAGAATTCATCTTTAACTGAGAAGAAAATATTTAAGATAAAAACAACAGAAAGATTGTAAATTAATTTGAAAGCACTTTGAAAGCACAGGTACAGCAAGTTGTCTGACAGGAAAAAATTCGTAATATTTTGGATTAATCTGGATGATGTAATGTGACAGTCAGTCACAGCACCACACAATTATAAATGAAAAAAACCCCGTATAAACTAGTTTTACTCCTAATCCTACACACTGCAGTGCGGTCAGTTTCACATTGTTGAGTCACATTGCCTGTTGAAGTGCTGGATAGTTTCTGATCTCTAAGAAGTTTCCAACAAGTGGGGTTTCTCTCAGAAAAGAAAAGTGGAATCAGTGAATAATAGTCCATGGTGATGGATGAGAAGTGCCCTCAAAACTGCTTTCCTCTAAGGTGAAGAGCTGCTTTACGTTCTAGTGAGATACTGCTTTGAAAAGACATGGTCGTTCTTCATACCGTGCCCAGCTACCCCATTCCCAAGACGACACTGTGCTTCGGAGGTCTTCCAGTGCCAGAATGAATGAAAACCACTCAATAGGATGCACTAACTGTGTAGAGTTTTCTAAAACCTTCTATCTGCTTGATAGCAGCAAGGCTGAGTCATACCTTTAGTAATCCTCTTTGTGAATGGTGATGGTGTCACTGTTTACGGTATGAACAAGAGGCAGCCCTAAGGTCCCTTTCACTGCAGCTTGTTCTGTAAATCATATATACTTCTCTATTAATTTATATAACAGAACATATGTAGTGTTCCTTCAGTAAACACATTAGTCAGCAAATTCTTCAGTGAATTTCAAAAATTATTCAATGGATTTTTGGTGCATACTCAGTTAGATTTAGTGATAACTAAACCACAAAAAAAAATAAAAGAAACTGATGTGGAGTTCTGTCGGTGTATTAGTAGAAGTAATAATCAATGCATTGAGATTGAAATATAATTTTAAAAAATATGATTTCTTTTTAGTTCTTTGGAAAATAAAAATTATTTCAGTGAAAAATAAAAAAATTATGTCTTAATCCAAAATTGAAAGGTAGAAAAATCTGGATATTTTAAAGTATAACATTTATACATTGGAAATGGGAGATTTCTGTCACTCATCAGCATCCAAGAATGATGGATCTTAAAATTTCTTATTTTGAAGTTTCATTTCGTAACAAATTTTTCTGTTTATGATTGACTTTTAACAGTACCGTAAAACCCAAGAAAGTTTCACTTTAAAGTTTTAGTTCTCCATGAGCCTTCTGTTTTAATTCTCTCATAAGAATTCTTTGTTTTGGGATGCAGGATAGAAAGAGGACAAAACCTCATTTTCAGCATTTTTAGAAAGTTTGAAATGATCATGACCTGCCTAAACCCTCCTTGGGCTAAAATAGTCTGCTTCAAGATAACTTGCTTTAAAGAATCTTGTTGGTTTCAACCCATGCATTTTTAAACAATGCTTTGGAGAAAGAAGTCGTACTTTTCTGTGCATTTAATTTAAAACAACTGCAGTTACTCAGTAACAGCCAAATGAGTTAATCAAATGTGGCTTATTTTGTGGAACTTGAGGAGGCTTCTGGACTACACATCAGTTTAATAATTATTTTGTCTCATGCTTAGAAAGATTTTTTCTTCTTTTATCGTGTCTCTTGTGAGTATTGAGTATGCACAAGTCTTATGACTACAATACAGAATCCCTCTTCATCTCTTCCACCAATTCAAAATTGGCCCCACTTCAACTTAAATTTTCTAGAAGAAGCTTTCAAAGGTTAGGTCTTTTTGGAAAAGAATAACGTTCTGTGATAACGTGGAAATTGGTAGTAGTTCCTTAGAGATCAATACTGTAAGAATTTAAAATATTTAATTATGAAGACTTTTTTAATGTTTTGAAGCAACAGCAGATCACCAGCCAGATTATCGTGAATATTTCACTAAGTCTTTCAGCGTCGGATTTTTAACCTGCCGTTGGCAAAATCTACTTTTCTTTGGAGTGGAAGGCAGAAATCACAGTCCTATCAGCTGCAAGCAGAATGAGGCCACCACTGAGCTGTTCTGAGCAGCTGATTCTCTGTCTCTTGCTGTTTACATAGCATGTGTGGGATGAATGGTCGGCGATTTCTCACCTTCCTTGCCTCTTCCTGGTATTTCTTTCAATCTAAGCGTGTTTGTATGCACTTTTACATTACCAGGTATAACTGGACCATATAAGAATTAATTACCACAAAATTTTCTTTCCGCTCCCACCTCCCCCGGTTTGATTCATATTTGGATCTTGTAAGTGGCAGGATCAAAGTTATTAAACTGTCAAGAGGAAAATATATAGACTGATCATAAGTTATAGGGTAGAGCTCAAAGCAGCCAACACTGGAACAAGGCTTATAATACAATATTTTAGAAGTATTTTAATTTCCTTTAGAATAAAGAAGTATTGAGAACTTTAGCCCTTTGAAGGACAATTTCTGCTAAGTATAATGTTACTATTGTTTTGTGAAAGAATTTGTAGCAATAAAATATGTGTAATGTTTGGCATGTTAAATGCATGTGATCTGTCTTCTTTTCTTTTTCGTCGGTGTATGGTTTTCACATCCTTACATTAGTCTGAGATTTGTTTTGATATGAGAGTTTTTACTATGGACAAACAGGAAAAACAACAGAATGAAACTGCCACACTGACTTAGATTTGGGTTTAACGAGTTTAACAGAAGAAAGTACCCTAATAATTACTTGGTATTATGTTTGATTTTTAGCCAACAGGAAACTTTTCACCAGGAGAGAAGCCTGAGATTTAACTGTAGAGGATGAGAAAACAACCTCTATTAATTTTGCCTCAGGAAATCAATGATTCGAGTTTCAGTCTATTTTAGGGGCATCCTTATTCTTTATCTCCCTGTCTGGCCTCAGAAATAAACTCCCCATATACTCTCTCATATGATTTACAGGTTGTTCATTTGAGACACAGGAACAGTAAGTCAATAGTCTCTCTCTGAAAATCCTGCTGAGAGTTTGGATTGTCTAATATGAGATGAGCAATCAGAGTCAATCTGTTGTCGAGGAATGGTATTCTCTACTTTGTATAGAAACATCAACTGCAATAATTTCCCTGGAGTGTTCTGAAGACTGGTTACTGAAAGGCGCAAGGGAATTTGGACAGAGTTCTGGAAAGTTGTCAAGGATATAAGAGTATGATCGTGGTAAATCCTCATTTTTAGTTTCATTGCAGAGGCTGATTTAGTTGATGTTAAAAAGAAAAGGAAAAAAAAAAGCATGATGTTATTTTATGCTCAATATTTATCTGACAGTATTTAGAGTAAATTACTTAGAAAAAGATGCCAGCCTGTCGACCACACCACACAGCTTGGTGTCGTTGGCAAACTTGCTGAGGGTGCAGTCAATCCCACAGTCCGTGTTCCCGACAAAGATGTTAAACAGTGTCGGTCCCAATCATTGTCCTCCACTTGAACATCAAGGCATTGATCACAGTTCTTTGAGTGCGACCATCCAGCCAATTCCTAATCCACCAAGTGGTCCATCTGTCAAATCCATATCTCTCCAATTTAGAGACAATGATGTCATGTGGCAGTGTCAAATGCTTTGCTCAAGTCCAGGTGGGTGACTTGAGTTGCTTTTCTCTTACCCACCAATGCAGTAACCCTGTCATAGAAGACCACCAAATTTGTCAGGCACAATTTGCCCTTAGTGAAGCCATGTTGGTTGTCACCAGTCACTTCCTTATTTTCCATGTGTCTTAGCATAGTTTCTAAGAGTATCTACTCCATGATCGTGCCAGGCACAGAGGTAAGACTGACTTGCCTGTAGTTCTCCAAGTCTTCATTTTTTACCCTTTCGAAAACTAGGAGTTCTGCTTCCCCTTTCCCAGTCAGTGGGAATTTCACCGGACTGCCACGGCTTCTCAAATATGATGGATAGTGGCTTAGTAACTTCATCTGCCAGTTCCCTCAGGACCTGCAGTTGCACCTGGTCAGGTCCCATGGACTGATACACCTTCAGGTTCCTTAGACAGTCTCGAATCTGATTCATCTCCGCCAAAGTTGTTCTGTCAGCCTCATCACTGGGAGCTGCCAAAGGTAAATCTAGAATTCATAGATCAAAAGCACTGACGGATCCTGCAACAGTTTTCTCTGGATTGCAGTCCAAGATTAATCTCTCTGCTTTGATATTAGTGAGCTAGCAAAGAATTTGATCCCTTATAATCAATGATTCTTTGGCAGATACTGCAATGGGCCTCAGTTCCTGAGCCAAAGAGGAGTTCAGGCTGTCATTTATTTACTGATTGCTGAAGGGAACATTTTAATCAGTGACTTCATCATATTTTTGGTATTTCATTGGCTCACAACAGTTGTTCTGTTAGTTTCTGAATTTTAAATTCTTTATTTGTTTTAACCACTGTGCAATTTAAAGGAATAAAAAAGGTTTGAGTAATTTAAAAAGTAAGAAAGTGTGGTCTACAAAAGAACAGCTAAGTTTTAGTTCTATATTTTCAACATAAAAATACGTTTTTTTAGAGTCAAGGTGCAGGTCTATTTAAATTTAAGGAAAGAGGCAATTCTGGAGATTACATGCAGAATTGGGACTGAGGTTGATACAACTAAACCATCTCTGGAAAGGCAGCATGGTTAAGAAGTTTTTCCATATGTCTTCACATTTCCAACCTTCTCAACAAAACCAGAATCGACGGCTGCTGGGAAAGCTGAGCCTCAGAGGGGTAGAAAATCCTACTGAAACTCAAAACTCAAGTCAGCTTCAGAGGATTAATCTCCGTGTTCTAAATTCAATGTCTTGTGGGTACATGCCTCCTCTTATTGCTACTCCTGACCTTTGAGCTTGGAGTGTAAGTGAAGCCCAAAGTAAAGAGCTGTCTGGTAAAGTCAGCTTGTCCATATCTCTAGAAATGACTAATGTATTGGGTCTGGCTGAGATGGAGTTCATTTTCCCCATAACAGCCCTGATAGTTCTGTGCTTTTTATTGGTAGCTAGAAAGGTGTTGACAACACATCAGCATTTTGGCTACTGCTGACCAGTGCTCGCACAGCATCAAGTCAGTTTCCCCAACATTTCCCCCTCACCAGTAGGCTGGCGGGTGGGCAAGAACTTGTGAGAGGACACAGCTGGGACAGCTGACCCAAACTGACCAAAGGAATATTCCATGCCATATGACATCTGCTTAGTGATAAAAACTAAGAGAAAGGAGGAGGAAGGGGGACATTCACTGTTATAATGTTTGTCTTCTGGAGCAACCACTACACGTACTGAAGCCCTAGTTCCCAGGAAGTGGCTGGACATTGCCTGCTGATGGGAAGCAGAGAATAAATCATTTGTTTTTCTTTGCTTCTATGTGAGGCTTTTGCTTTATTAAACTGCCTTTATCTTGACCTATGATTTTTTTTCCACCTTATTTTCTCCCTGCCCTGTCCTGCTGAGGAGGGGAGTAATAGAGGAGCTCGGTGGGCATTTGGAGACCACCCAAGATCATCCCACTACAATTCACCTGACACAGTCAATGGCATTGTCATGAAGTGGTAATTAATAGTATATTCTAGATGAGAAGCCTCCTCTCTGTTTTATGATACTCTTTGATGTTATAGTTTAAGAGAATAAATCCTTAATTTATGTCTCCTTAGCAGCTTTGCCTTTTAAATTAATTACCCTGTAGAATTCTCTACTTATTAATGCTGGGTAAAGCTTCTCTTCTAATGAAATACCAGAGTACTGATCGGGAGAAAATGAATGATATGAAGCATGAAACGGTACTTAACAAATTGTCTTTATCACACCTTGTTAAATCTTGACCTGTGCGTTTCATTTCAATCTGTGCATTGGTTTGTGACCTTTAGCCCCCACTGGGAGAAGTGTATGTAACCTTCCTGAGCTGTTCAGTTTGCATTTGGAACTTCAATTTTGCTGAAAGATGTGTAAAATCCCAGTAACCAGACAATTCTCTGGTGAATGCACAGCTGATAATACTGAAAAGCTGACGCTATTCAAGCAAGTGTTGAAATTAGTTTATGCTTCCAGCTTTCCCTCTGGATGCAGCTGTTCGTGATGCAGTGATATATTTTAGGTTTGTGGTCACAGAAATTTGATTTACATTTCTTGAAATAATACCTTCTAGATAAAGGGGATTTTTCAAGCAGCTACAATGGAAGAAGAAAACCAAAGGGTTCTTGGGTAGAGGTGCCTTTATTACCAAATTATATAGTTCAGGGGAGAAATTAATCAGAGGACCTGACTTTTATTGTGGATCTCTTTAAAACAAAGCAAAGAAAATTCTTTGTTCTTAACCTTCTCTTACATTCCTCATCTCTTGGAGCTATCTGGGTGAAAGGTTTATCTAGCTCTTAACTCATGTCCTCTTTTCCTCTCTCTTTCGGTATCTCACCACCCTTTTCCAAAGTAGGAGTACTGAATTTTGTACTGCCCATTTCCTTAATCTCCTCCAGTACCTCCTACATATTCTAAAACCAGGAAAAAAAATTTTGGCCAGTTCAGGATCAAATGTGTTTTGGGACCATCTGATTTAGATTAAAATCTTTTTTGTTATCTTTGGAAAGGCCTGTTATAAAAAGAACCACAGTCTCAATTATATTTATAAACAATAGAAACCATGAAGTACACTTGCTGGGGTCACTTGGAGAAAAATGTGTAGTATGTTTCACCAGAGTATGCAGTTCCAAAATGGGTAAAAACATTCCCAGTTTGGAACACAGACCATTTGCTCTGCTATGAAGCTCATTTGTTCTTTCAGAATTACATTATCTGACTCCTGTGCTGCCGGTTTCATCTCTTTGTAGTGTTACTTTGTCTGCTTCTTGAAAATAAATATGAGAAGAAATTTAAATAAAGGGAAGACCATTTCATAACAACTGCAATCAGACCATGATTTGAAACTTGGGAGCTGTTTCCAGATTTCTGAAAAAAAAAAGCCCAACAAACCACTACCACGAATCAATTCAAAACATGAATGAAAGGAAATTAAGGGCAAAAGAATATAGTTTTCATATGGTGTGGACTTTAATTACATATATTTCTCTGAAAGGAAGGAAATGTCTAATACATTTTCTTCAGTGTGAATGGAAATAAGGGCTGCTGCCTGTTGCATATACAGTTCTTCAGAGACCTTCAGACTTTGGAGAGCTTTATAGGCAGTACGTGTGTTAGGTATGTATGCTAGCTGGTGCTTTACCTAAGCCTATGCTTGAGGATTTCAGCATTTTCATGTGTGTGATTCGTATGTTTTTGTTGTGCTTCTATTATTCTACCTGGGGTGGAGGAGTACGTCATGCATAATCAAGAGATAACAGCTTGCTGTACTCAGACCATACTCAGTGAGACCATATTCAGAACAGCTGTTTCTCCCAGGCGTTTCCCTCCTGACAGATCACAGAACAGATTATCTTTCGCTGTCTAACAAAAGCCTTCTGGAAGCCTTACTTACTTACTTTTCTTATCGTTTGTGAGAATTTCAGCATATTGACTCATTTCATCTGACACACCTAAATCCCTTGATTTTATTCTCTATTGTATGTTGTATAAACAGATATCCTTGCAAAGAGAATGGAAACCAGTCTATCTGTCTCTTCCTCATGGAATCATGCTGTATTTCAAAGAACTCAAAACATCTATGATGCCTGTGTGAAGATACACATTACCTGATTGATTCCAAGGTAATTTACATGCTGGGATGCATTACTCTGTCTCTTTTTACAGGCAAAGGACCTGGATCTGATTTCATTGCATGGAGTTGCTGAAGCGCTGCCATGGGACTGCAGCAGTAACTGCAGAGTGGTATTTTAAAGTGTGAATATAGTTTGGAGCCTTCTACTACAGTTTGTTCTTTGATTTATAAAGGTCAAATAGTGACTGAAGAGATCACAATTTGACTTGTTTTCAATAAGGATCTAGCTTAGTCAGTCAGTAGGCTTCCACATTTCAGACTGCAGTCCCAAAAGCCCTTGGAAAAGCTTTCTTCCATTGCCATCTCACACCCCTGTATGAGGACAGTTAAAAAACACATCACAGTTCTTCCTCTGTTCATAAAATAAGAAACATTTAGAAATACTTACACTCTGGAACATCAGATAGGTTAGATTAAATCTCCACATGTGAAGGCTATTTGTATTACCAGGCTTTGTTAGGGTCGTATAGAGCATCCTACAACTTCATGCATGACATAATACTTGCTGAAGTATACGCTGTGATTGTAAACCACTCACTGAATATTTCTTTCATTTCAAACCTTATTCTAAGCATCTTTTCCTGCTTAGTAGCCTCAAAGTGCTCTTGTCCTCTGTTCCTGACTTTACAACTGAACAAATTCATCACCTGGTCATACAATGTCAGCTCTCTTTTATAGAGTTGGAACAAAGTTATATGACTAGAAAATTAATAATTTATGCAATATTCCAAAAACTTTTTGTGAAACTTCCAGGAGTGGATGAGAGTTGATTCCTCTGAACTTAAGTAAGATAAAAATTCAGGGTAGGAAACTATAGGAATTTTTTTTTCTCTTTATTTACACAGTTATTCTGCCACATAAACTTGCCCTTTCTGCAATGACCAAAGCACAGAATGAAACAGTGCAATCCGAATTAATTTCTAAATATTTTTAGATCATGAACACATCCTCCCAATCCTCTCCTTACTTTTTTCTTACCTATATAATTGATCTTACTGGTATAATTTTCTTACTTTGGTAAAAAGCTGTATCAAAACCAGAAAATAGTGCTTCATTTTTAGGGAGATAGCACAAGAAACCCCAACCAAGTTTATGCTGTCATTGTGTTTGGTGTGACATAAATAAATAACAGACACAAACCCCCTATACATTCAAGTTCTAATCTTTCAGTGGACCTGGAATAGCTTTCACCTATGTACCTGAGTGTCATGATTTTGAGCTCCAGACTTTCGGAGATGATGATCTTCGAATTACTTGTCTACGAACTATTTGTGGAAGAGGAGCCAGAAGCCTGCTTACTGCAAAATGCGTCTGTCCTTCTCACGTGTGGAAAGTGTTTGGTATGGCTCCTGTCTTCAAGAGTTTCCCCCTGAGATTCACCACCAGTTAAAGCTTACAGTCACCTTGGTGTCTTGAACTTGTGAAGTGAGCTGGAGTTTTATATTCTGAGTCCCTAAAGAGAATTCTTTGAAGTACCTATTGAATTATCAGTTAAACTTAGAGGCACCTGAAGTCCAACTTTCGGGGCTGTTGTTCCTGTAGATACTGAAATACATGCTTTAGCACTTAAGCAGATGCATCTTATTTATTGCAGGGGTTGAGTAGGTTAGCAGCTGTCTCCTGACATGTGCTGTTGAGATTCAGAAAACAGAAGTCCATTCTGTCTATCTGTTTTGTCGGAAGGACTTGATCCTGTCATCTTTTCTAGTGCACAGCTACTGGTTTGGGCTCTGTACAAACAAGTGGTTGCTGTAAGTACTTTTCTTCAAGCAGAAGACTTTCATATTGCAGGACATTGGAAGGCCAAAGTGCCTCTTTTTCTAGATGGGATGCTGAGAATGTCACACACCAGCTTAGTAGATTCTGGACAGCTTTCTGGAACTGTGACAGGAAATTAGTCCTGGCACATGGAAGTAACTATACCACGTGCAGTGTGTAGTGTAGAAGCACCAGTTCACTTGGGATTGGTTTCTAAATCTCTGAAAAGTCGGTGTAGAGGGACTTTTCTTGCATCAGGCTGTCAGCATCAACAGAAGGTCACAGAGTTTGTGTACTGCTCAGGGTAGGTGCTTGCATCCTCAGTTTTGATATTGTGGAAATGCTACCAAACCATGGCCATCAACAGGATGTGAGAAAAAAGGAAAAAAAAAAAAAAAAAGCATTGCTTCTGACACTTACTGTGAAATTGAGTGAACTGAGATACACTGCACATAGAGTGAGGTGTTTTAAAGGAGAACTGAGACCTTCGGTGTGATTTTACCCTGTATTTTTGTTGGACAGCGTTTGAAAGTTCAAGCTCTGGGGACGCAGTTTACAGGTGATAAAGTTCAGTCCTCTAAATCTCAGAGGTGCTCTTTGAAAATGTAACCTAGGGGGTTCTAGACCTTCAAATCTCTTGTTTTGTAGAGAATTGGTAATGAGGGGGACACTGGGCAGGAAAATATAGAATGCTGATCTGATAGGGATGGTGCTGGTGAAACTTAAGGATTCATGATGTGGGAATGCCAGGTGCTAGGTGGGAAAATAGGACACCTGACATTTCTTTAGTTCCTGTTGCTTTTTCCCTAGGCAATCCCTGGCAGATCACGGTTTCATTTACTTCCACTTCCACCTGAAATGTTCAGACTATTAGCTGATTTTTCATTGACATGCCTTTAAAAATTAGGTATTTGAATATTTGCTACCAAGTAGCCTATGCAATACCGATGAGAGAGAATTAATTTCTGACTATTGCTTTAGGTGCAGTGCATTTTTTTAAAAAAAACATAGCATGTTGTGGAAAGCAGAGAGATATTTAAACTGAATGAGACTAATATTAATGGATGCAGTATTTAACTCAATATTTTGTATATGTCTGGTTCTTTTTTTAAAGGATCCCATTTCAATCAGTTATTTAAAAGGTCATGTTTAATGTCACATCAAAGCTCTTCCAGAGAGATTTTAGTTCTGGTACGAGTAATGTTAAGCAAACATCCAGGCTTCTGGTCACTGTCTTCAGTTCATTCTCTGTTTAAGCATTACATTCAAGCTTCTTAAGATATTTCAGTCTTGTTTGACAGCTTTATGTTTTAAGGGACCAATCCAGTTCTCTTGTCACTGAAAAAGCATTATAATGATATGAAGAGGCTTCAGTGATATGCATGAACTGTGCATACTTTAGTAGTGGTGCAGTAGTAGTCAGAAAGATTGGAGACAGATGGCAAGATTTCCACAGACGCATTGGTGAATCCATCATTCAGTTATTTCTGACTTCCAGTGAGAATTAGTAATTAGATCTTTGAGATCACTCTCAAAATCCTAGAAGTGAGTGACTTTGCCTAGCTGTTCCTCCCCTAGAAACCAGAGCTATCATTGCTTTCAAATCTTGTGGTTTTGGCATTTTCATGTTTGTAACACTACTGCTCCTTTAATTCTCCCATTGATCTTAAAGATAAATAAAAGCAGTGATCACTGTGTTGAAATCTCTAAACTCTGAAATAATGAAGAATAACATTTATTCTTCTTCAGGACAGAAGTGGAAAGGCTTGCATAAATGAGTAACCAAAGGAAATGAAAGCACGGAATAAAAAGCAGCATATTGTAACACTGTTCTCCTAAGCAGTGAAATCGGACTAACAAAGGAAGTTTTTAAACACAGAAAATGTCGATAAAAGAATGCTAGGGCAAAGAAGACGCAGACAAGACAGCTTCTGCACTGAACTCCGGTTTAAATTAATTGGAAAACATTGTGAAGTTTGTCAAGTTAAAGGCAAACAGGTCCTAGCAGGTGGCATAAAATAACTTGGCAAATATCTTGTGAAACACATTAAAATTGCTTTTAGATATATTTTTTTTTTAACATGTTCATCCCAGGAATCAGGGAGTACTAAAAAAATGTAAAGCCACGTTAAAACAGGAATTACTTTTGTCAGTGTTTGTTAGGAAGGATTCTACGTCAGCCTTTTTGTAAGGGCCTGAGACATTGTCTCAAGAGATGCCCGAGTCAGAGACATTGCCTCAAACTGAAGTGTCGATGTAAGAGGCATTAGAAAAATTTGCTAAAGGTAGTTCAGGTGGTATTTACTGAAAACTGGAAGGAGAAGTTCTTGAAATATTAATGGTGATATGAAACCTATTGTTCTAATCAGCTTACGTCCTGGAAAATAGAAAGCAGAAAATGTGATGAAGTTTTAAAGAAGGGCTCCAAAGAGATTTAGAGTACTATGGACCAAGTCTGACTTCCATCACTGGTAGCAGATACATGAAATGATGATAAGGGAGAGAACAGAAAATCGTATGAATGTACTTAGCAGCTGAAGAATCAGTGTGTCCTTTTCAGAGGGAATGATGCCTCTCAAATCTGAGGGGCTTTCCTTGAAAGGAATCAGTAAACACTGGGGCAGGGCCATTGGTGTTATGTACTTAGGTTTCCAGGCATCTGAAATAAATATTCCTCGTTAAGTATTTTTGAAGACTAAGTATTCTTAGAGAATAAGTATCTTCTTTTGGATTAATGGTTGATAACAAGATATGAAATAAAGAATTGATTCTGCATCAGATAGATAACAGAATCATAGAGTCATGGAATGGTTTGGGTTGGAAAACACCTTAAAATCATGTGGTTCTAACCCCCAAATATGCAGTTATATCCTGCAGAGATTTTGCTGTTCATTATATTCATAACTGATCTGCAAAGCAAGATAAGTAGTGTGATGACAAAGTTAATTCATAATTATTCAAATTTGAACTGACTGTGAAGATTAGGTTGTTGTTAATGAAATGGCAGATGAATTTCAGCACTGATAAATACAAAATTATGTATATGGAAAAGTTTCAGGAGTACATGTGAGTAGCAGGGTGCTCTAACTGAGCTGCTTAGAAAAGTGATCACAGAGTTTCTTATCTAAGATCTTCTAAAACCTCATCTCTGTCGCTGCTCAGAAAGACAAAGAGGTTAGGGATTTGGGAAAAAAATTAAGGGAAAAATAGAAAACATCATTGTGTTACTTTAATTTGTTGTACCTACCTCATGACAGCATAATATTTTTCTTTGCCTTATCTAGGAAGGGATTTTGTAGAGCTAGGAAATGTACAAGGGTGGTCAAAGATATGGAGCAGACTTTGTATGAGAACTGATTAAGTAGACTTGTTCTCATCTACTTGGAAAATTAAAGCTGAAGAAGGATATTACAAGACGTACGTAAAAACATGCGGTGTTCAAAATGGAAATCGGGATCTTTGCTTGCTTTTCTTCCATAAAAGACAGCAGACTTCCAGTACATACAGTGAATCCCTTTCTTACACAAAGCAAAACTAAATCACAGAATTTTATGCTGCAGGGTGTTTTTTATCTATTTTATCCCAAATGTAATAAAAATACGATTTTACATAATAGTGGGAAACATAATCATGAACGGCATTAACATTTATTTGGAAACCACCTAAGATGCAACCTCTGGAAATGTATAGCACGCGGTTAGTTTGCTAGAGGGGGGATGTACACAGATGAAGCATCGTTATATACTTCCTGTGTGCCTGATACGCTGTCCCTAGCAGTGTGTTGTCTGCTGCCAGTAACAGCTCTGTTCTGTCCCAGCACAGTCCTTCTTTTGTTCTAAAAATTTGATTAAATTATTAGTAATTATAAAAAATTTGTTCTCTGATTCTTATGTTGTTGCTGCTGGAAAAGTGTAAATTTTACAACCGGCAATGTTCTGAAAGTAAAAGCAGTTCGGTAGCATGCTGCTTTGTCTCAGGACTGCCAAACTTATCTCCTAATATAATTGAAAAACCTCAGTTCCTGGGCAGATTCATATTTCCTGACATGCCTTTTTATTTCATGGGACTTATTTACAGCATACAGGAAGAGTTGCAGTGAGGATGTTAATAAGCATGTGGACAAAATGCATTTGGGTTTTCAAAAAGCCTTTGACAAGTTTTCATGCCAGATCTCATTAAAGGAACAGCATTGTAATGGCACTGAAGGAAAAGTTCTTTTATAGACTAAAGGTGCTTAAAGGATAGGAAGCAAAGTTCATTGATGACATGGTGGTTTTAGGGTCATTTGCCATTGTGATTTTTGAAAGTAATTTTCAGGCGTTGCTTGTCCTGAATTCAGATCAGTACTGCTACTTCCAGTCTCTATGGGATCTATAGGCAAGATGAGGGTAAGCACAGCACAGTGATTTTGCCTCACTTCTGAAACAGGCAGCGTAGAGCTTTTCTAATTTTCCCTGCCCCGCCTGAGGGACAAGCAGGTGAGTAAAGTCACTTGGATTAGAGCTGCTAATCCAAATAATTTAAATAGGCTCTGCTAATTTACTAACAGAGAACCCTGTTTCATCATCTTTTTCAGAGGGAACAGCAGTTCCAGCACATGTGGTAATATGTCCATATTCCTATTACGTAGAATTAAAGAGGGCTTTTGAGACTTGAGCCTCAGTCTGAGTCTGCAGTGCAATGTAAAACCTGGGCTTTAATTCATCTTTTCTTGTGTTTTAAACACTAAGTGATGGTGAAGTATTCTCAGAATGGTAAGAATGTCATTCTTCCTTGAGATTTTCCAGTTTGCAAAGAAATTCTGGTTTGTCATCTTTCCCAGTGCGCTTTGCTAAGAAACAACCAAACTGTTCGGCTAGGGAGCAGTTCAAACTCCAGCTAATTTGTTTGCAAATACATCGAAGGTATTAGAAAGCTTCTTGTTAAAGAAATTAACTACAGCACTGTCCTTAGCTAAACTGCCTGACATTTTTGATTTTGAGACCCAGCTTTCATTCACTTAAACTTGGAATAAGTTTAACTCAGTTGTCTGAGATTTCCCTTACTGGGTATCAGCCCAAGGCTCTGATTTTTTGATTACTGGGAGTTTGGTTGAAACAAAATTCATTACATTCCTCATGTTAAAAAGCATGCAAGCAAGTTGACAGTCTTGTCACTGTGAACATATAGTATAGGAAAAACTGTTTGCAATATTATATTTTCATGGAATTATTCCCATGATGTTTCTTAATATACTTATCATGGTATGAAAGAACACACAATAAAAATAATGTAATTAGAGATGCATGAGGGACCTGAAGGAGGATTGCCTGGACTACTTTATTATGTCATTTTCTAATTGGGATGTTACATGGCCACAGTAACTTAAAAGAATTTAGAACTTTCAAAAAAACACTTCTGTGCAAAGATGTTAAAAGCAGTCTGTCCTGGCCTTTTGGTTCAAAAAGTGGAGTAGCAAGTCTGCAAGTGAAATACTGAGAGTCTGTAGGCAGCTAAATTGCTGTGATCAGACCCCAGAGTCATTGCATCCTTAAACTCCGTTTTCATCTTCTAAAATTGTTCTTTCTTTTAGTGTAAAGTCAGTGTGAAAGGACTGGATCATAAAGCAGTAGCTGTCTTTTTTTTTTTCTTTTTTCTAGAGGAACTTCATATTTAGGACTAGATTGTGCTGTTTTCATGCAGCAGAGCATGTATTTGTAGTTTAAGAATGAGAGCATAGGTGTGTTGCCCCAGAGAATCATGAAGAGCAAGAACAAATCAGATCCCCAAAAAAGATGTAGTCACTAAATCAGTCTCCGTGAGGTACACCCTCATCAGTGCCCCCATAGACATGTTAGAATACTTTTTTTTAGTCAGGGTAGTAAAGTGTCTGGAGAAAGTGCACAGCAGTCTAGGCAAGCATGTTTTCAATTGGAAGGAAGTAAATGTTTGTGATTGTCTGCATGGCAGGATTTCTGAGGGCGAAATACCAGGATTATTCAAACAACAAGTTGATACTATCCTGGGAAAATGAGATTTTTCAGGAGGTTACCTCGTTTGTACCAAACAGACTTCCTTGCTCCTACATTTCTCATGTCTTTTATCATGCTCAACAAAAGCACCATTCAGCTGCATCTTGCGTGACAGTTAAGATACATACAATGCCCATATTGTTCAAATGAATGGCAGTAACCTTTATTCTGAACAAATAGCTAGTCCACCAAGGGAAATGCGGCATCATCTCTGTAGTTCCTCTGTGTTAACTCCTCATCGGTTATGGCTGACCAACAATCATATTTTCCTCCTCTCCATTTTGCCAGCTCCAGTTCCAGTCTCTGTAAGTAAGTAATCACTGTATGGTTCATTAAGTTTTTGTACATATAATCTGGTATTTTGAGAGTTCTTATTAAGATCTGCAAGTGATGGAATCTGGCCAAATTTATTGTACTGTTTTGCTCAAAGTGTTTCTCCATGATAGCGTTGTGTGAAATGACACTGTATTGAATGGCAATTCCACAATGAGAAAGCAAACTTTTTTTTTCTGAATTCTCAAAATTGTGCTGAATTGTTGCAGCGAACATTAAATACGGGGAAGAACAAGATTTTCCAGGGAGGGTGGTACTCATTAATCTCTGCCATGCCCACACTGCAGGAGAGTTTTATTATGTGTATACTGTAGCATATAGAAATGGAATAGGATGAAAATGTTTTTATTTTTCTGCATGTTTTATTGTTTCCAGTTGAACTATAGTTAAAATTAAGGCAATTTTATAGGCAGAAATATAGGGCGATAGCAAATACGTAATTTGGTAATTTAGGAGTCATAACAAATATACATCTTTGAACATTTCTGCCATGTGCTTAAGTTAAAACGCACAAATGGACTGTCTTGCTGGGTGAACCTCTGAATATTTATAGGACAAAACCATAAGACTGCTTTGTTGAAAAACATTATTTTACCCTTTATGGTAAATACCACCAGGACAAGGAAGTAGGGCAGAGGAAGGGTTTATTTCTGCATCTGTCAGATATGCTTACCAGCCCAGCTGGTGGAGTGCTTGAGCTCTCATCCCTTCCTCGGCTTTTCACCTGCCTGTCTGGCCAGGTGCTGGCAGTTCATTTCCAGGATGTACAGACTCTTGTTACTAGTGCCAGAAGCTCTGCCTGAGGAAATTGGCCCTTTTATTTCTGTGTATACTTAGCATGGCACTGTGTGGATATCACTGAACAAGCCTCTGAGGTGGCCTGTATCTCTGAACTGCGACTCATGGTGCTTTGCCAGCATGTTCTTAAGTGTCTTGAAGCACAGTGCTGCAGCGGTGGCCGAAGGAGCTACTGAATTAGGACTAAAAAGGCCATTAATTGTAAGACCACTTCCTTAAAGGCAGGGTTCAGAGTTTTCTAAAATGTCTATCATTTTGGTTATTCAAAGCCTGTATAATTTCAGGAAAAAAAAAAGAGACAAACTATGATACTAAAGCATTTGAAAATTATACCTAGTCTGATGAAAATGTTAATTGATGATAATCAGGACCCTGCCTGCATGTATTCAGTAAATACATAAACTTGTACTTTTCTTGCTTTTTAAGTTATTGTGTATGAAATATTAATTACTTTTGACATGCATTAATATTTCAGGGTTTTGTGCTACAAAAGATACATCATTTGAGTAGTTACTTATAGTCTATTGTTCAGAGTACTGGAAATGCGCAGAGACAGCTCACTCTCCATTTAGCAGATGGAGTTCATGAAGCTAATTAACAGAAGATATTTGATTGAAATAAAGACTCATTTAAGATGAAGCTTTGCACAGATGGAATACCCTGAATTTCCATGGTCTAAGAACACGTACCTTCTAATTATGTTTAATTTTGCTCTAAACTTGGTTAAGATGTAAGTACACAAAGTACTGCTTTTGTAACGAGAGCGTGATGGTGTGTGTTCCTGAAGTGACAAAAAAAAAAAAAAAAAAAGGAAGGTTAATGTTGCACAGAACTGTTAGCTCTTCCTTGTGCTTGAAGTGCTAATTTCTGGTAACATGTTTTCCTTAGTATATTTGGCTACTTCTGGAAGTGGGGAGTCTTTTTGAGTCTGTAGCCACCTCAGAGAGCTCTAATAATACGCTTAAGAGATGTCATGTTCTTCATCCTGCTTCAGTAAATGCACAAAATGCATTTCATGTGATGCCCTGTGTTTGTGTTAATGGACATAAAATGGTCTGTTTTCATTTGTGTGAATGTCTCCCAGATCTGAATCAGGATGCTGCAGCTTTTTTTGGACCTGGTTTAATAAACTGAGAAAAATGTGTTCCAGCCCAAGCTGACTCTGGTTTTGTGGTGGTAGGGGGAAAGAGACTTAGTGAACCGGCAGCAAGATTGACAAGTAGTTGGGGACATGGAGGCTTGGAGCAGTGGAGAACTGGGTTGTAGTTACAGCAACAGATTGCTCGGCCATGGATTGGCAGTTTCCATACAGTGTAGGTGAGTTGGTGGCTGCTGCATTTGCTGTTACTATTTGTTGTGCTCCCTTTGTAGCTGGTGCTGTGTCTGTAAGCAAGCATATATTTCTGTGTCAAAGGAGTTAACTTGCAGGCAGATGTTATATATGATGGTAAGGCCTATAGGGATTTGGCACCTGTTGGAGCAACCTCATGGCTGTGACAGTTTGTCCCGTAGAGGCATGTAAGCACGTGCAACACCCTCTGCCAAAGAGCATGCTAGCCTCTGGGGAAGGAAGTTTCTGGGCATTTTGAATAACCAGGATGGTATCTGGTGTATGGTCTGGATTCTGGTACCTATTCCCATCAGAAACTTCAGTGTGGAAGACTTTTTATTTCTGCACCTCCTTTAAACCACAAAGCCCTTGCACAGCAATGAACAGGTCAAATGTAAAGCAGTGCTTAATTGATTTTGTGGATTGAGGGCCAAATGAATTGTCTGGTTATACAGTCCTTTGTCACATTCAGTTAGGTAGTCTGTTTAAAAAAAAAAAGTAATGTAAATCTTTTGCCATCTTTTTTCCCGCCACTTTTCTTTGTCCCTATTATTTGTGTTACTTCCAAAGTTGAGTAGACAAGGTGTCTTCAGCCAAAGATGTGGCAGGAGGCAACTGTCTGCAAAGGGAGATGCTGAAAATTACACTTTTGAGTATGCAGGTCTAAGGAATAACCTGCCTTCCTAATAAACCGTTTCACTTTTGCATGTCTCATCCACACTGTAAATATAGAGCACTTCTCTGCAGCTTAACCTGCCATCTGGGACTGAATTCCAGTAACACACCGTAAGGAGTAAGTCATGACTAAATGTGAGTCAGCTCTGTTGTTAAGAAATACAGCTTTGCAAGTTCCTGCTGTAAATTTTACAGAATTTTTTCCCTCTTCTGAATTAGAGATCTGCCAAATTATTTTTAAACAGTTTGGCTAGTCTGAAAACAGAGCTGTTTTCTGGATGGCACAGTGAAATTTCTAATAATTGAGAGCCCTTTTGTCTACAGAAACTTTTGCTTGTTTATTTTAATAACATGGGAGGCATGAGATAAGAGCACAAGCTGTCATTAGAGCTCTGCAGATACCAAAATGGCCTCTAGCTGTATGAAGACCAGCATACAAAAGTACTTCCATAACGATCACAACAAAAATACATTGCTTTTATCAAGGCACTTCTCAACTGCAAAACATTTCATGAGCACTAACCACTTGGCCGTGTTTCCAAATCAGCAGTCAGTGTCTGAGAAGCCATCTCAGTTACATGCATAGGTGAAAGCTGGAGTTAATTGCGTAAATCAGTAAGTCGCCACATTGCAATTTTTTTTTGAAATCTTCCACAAATCAGTATGTCACAAGATACTGGAGGCTGATAGAATTAGGAGTAGATCTAACAGAGTTTTTGCTGAGAATTTGGCTACGATATGAAGGGCTAGATGCAACTGTGGATGGGGAAGGGAAAAGGGAACTAGTAGGTGTGCAGCCTTGTAGTGTGAGTGGGTGAACGTGCTGCAACGGACTGTATCAAAGCATGGCTGAAGCCCTTGAGCCTTCTTCCTAAATTTGCTCTCATTTATGGTATTGAGATACATTAGCTGTGCTTGACCTTTGGTAGAAGAAATGGAATTTTGCAAATTTTTCAAACACTGTCCAGAGTGTAAGAGACAGCTTGTGACTTGCATAATGCAGTGCCTCCCGCATTTCCGTAGATATGCTGCATATTTGGCAAAATCTCAGTATCATACATGCAACCAGAAGAGAAGAGGGCAAGAAGAAAGCATGAATTTGTATGAAGCAGTGCGCCAGTGCAAATTCAAAGTGCAGAGCTCAAGAACTGACACAGTACAAGCAGGGAGAGTGCTGGTGCTGTTCCTGTGGCCAAGTACTCAATAGCAAATTTTCAAATACCACTCTTGGACTGTACTTCCTTTCACTTCCCATTCAGACAGCATTGACACTCTTGGCAATTGGTATTATCTATGCTAGTTTACTAGTGGTAGTAATTTCTTTATAGGAAGGAAAACCAAGGCTACTACCTTTATTCCACAGAGGTTTTGCAATACCCATTAGCAAGAACAGTTTTGTTCATTCAGGAATAACTTCAGTCAAACTGTGATTTAAGATGTATGACCTTTCATTTAATTTCCAACTCCAGCTTCAAAACAGATCTGTTTGCCCCAGTAAAGAAATTTAAGTAATCTTTTACAAGTATATCAGCATAACACTCTTGTCTGTGTATCTTAGAGAGGATGTTTTCTTATAATAATAATACGCAGGATTTGCCATAGTGCTTGCACTTTCTAAGCATTAATTTCCTTCAAAAAATTTTTTTTTAAATCTCCACCAGAAGAGACTGAGACAGTCCAAAACTACTGTGTTTATTTTCTGTATTTTTTTTCCCCTTGGAAAGATAAACCATGCTATCTAATACATGTGATCTCATGTAAAACATGACACTCCTGTCCACCACTTGTTCAACAACTGGTATTTATAAATGTGTGACTTTCTTAATCTGCTTTTCAGTTTTCTGGTGAATTCTACAAATGAGCCATAAATATAGATTTGGTTTTTTCTCTGTCTCAGGAACTTTGCCCAGAGACGAAGTTAAAGCTGTGACCACTTTTGTTTGATACACTCCTGTATTTCTGTACATGTGTGTGTGTATTTCTAATGCATAACTATGAGCTCATAGAAACAGCTTCTGAAATACCTGAGACATACCCACATATTTTTGCAGAAAACCCTGTTCAAAGTGCTCAGATGTGCTGTATGTGTTAACTCTGCATGAACCTGAGCCATCTCTTTTTTTCTTAGTACAAAAATGTTGTGACGCTGATTCATCCTCATTTTTTGTCTCTGTAAGAGTCCAGGTGTTGATTATAATGAAAGAGGAGAAAAAGAAATTCAGACAGGCCTGTATGAAGCAATAATAGACAACTGCTTTTAACTCGCTTTGTTGCAGTGTGTAGTGATGACCTGAGTTTTGCAACAGAATTCCTTACGGAAGTGGCTTATATCTGTTAGTCAGTCATGTAGGGACTGCACTGTCCTTAATACTAATGGACCACAAGCATGGCTGTTACTACCAGTATTGAATTATACAAAGGATGACCAATGTAAAGATGTTCTGTGGGGTTCTTTTCCCAAAGAAAAGTGTTCTGTGAAGGTAGGAGTTTGCTTCAGACCATGAAGGTAGGGAGATCTGGGGAATGAGGCTATTTTCTTGAGCAAGTAGAATATTGTTTAAAGTGTGAGACTAACTGAGATTTTGGAATCAGGAGCAGGTTTTTGGAGTTTTCTATCCCACTTTATTCAGTTGGAGAGTTTGAAGGATGGTGGACAGCTGAATAGTGGACCGAAAGATAATCGGACAGTTTGAGGGACAGTGGGTACATGCGAGAGATCAGATTTCATAACCAAAAGGCATGATCAGAACAGCTTCTGAGAAAAATTAAGGGATGGGCTCCTTTTCACCTCAGATGGTTTCTGGGGGTTGAGCTTTTTGGATAATCTAGTTCTCAGCAGCTACCAACACATGCAATCCTTCCCACCCCCTCCTCGAGTCATCTTGTATTTCATGTATCATATTTTACCTGTTTTTATAATTGACTGCAGTGATGCCCACAAAAAGGTCTTCAGAAACCTCTATCTGACACCACTTTCAGTAAGATTTGTCACCTTATCTCAAATGGCTGTAAAGCAGATATCTGTCTCTTAGGCTATTATCATCATGTTTAATATTTAGTGAAAAGATAAAAAGCACTTTAAAAGAGCAGTTCAGTTGGCCTATTTTGGTTGTCTTTCTGGGAAGTGAGGAATTGAGCAATAGTTCTCTCCATTGACTAAGAATATAGACAGTGCAGGACCATGTGTATGTATTGTACAGGTCTGCACTACGTCAGATAAATTTTGCTTTTGCAGGACCTCATAAATCTCTGCAGTTTGCTCTTTAGCCTTCAGCAAAGCTATGGCTCCCCAAGATTTTCCTGTAGATATCTTTAACTGTTAATTAAAAGGTGTATGTAATTATTCACTGCATTCCCAGCATTGATGATATTGTTCAGGAGCAGTGTCTCAGTGGATGGAATATTAGATGACATTTTTCTCCTGGGTGTCTTCCTGGCTCACTGTCAACCTCTCTCTTCCACTGTTTATACTTTGTAAAGTAAAAACTAAAAAATTATACCTACCTCCATTGAGACTAACTGTACCGTAAACAGTACTGTATGAATTGTTGTTTTCTTTTTTTTGTTATTTTTTGAATCAGACTTCTCCAGTATTTTTATTTTTAATTTTGGGATTAATATCTAGGGAATTTTTGGGGGGTCTTAGTGCTTGTCAGGCGAGCAGAATCCTTGGTAACAGAGAAGCAAATATGTTAATTGTCTTTGTCCCACTCTCTGATGAAATGTGTGTGTTTTGCATTAGCTTCATCATTCTTCTCTGGGGATCCTCCAGCCATCTGAATGAGCAAAAGTCAGCAGAAGACCTGCCTAAAATGTACGTAGGAAATCTGAATCTGGCTAGTTTCTGTTAGCACAGACCTCTCACAGTGAGTTCTGTCATGCCAACCTATGGCCGTCTATTGGACAAAAAGTTCTATCTTTTCCCCATTACCATCGAGGTTTTCAAGAAGCAGGGGGGGTAGAAAGATCTTTCTCCACACATGTCTTACAATGCTTTTCAGAAGTTACAGCCTTCCAAATGGTGCCCTTGTGCAATCCCATATAACTCTGGGTAATTTGTTTTTTACCGAGACATATGGGAATTTTCATGGACATTGGGAATCCCAGAGCATCATTAAGTCCATTTACAATCTTCTCAGTCAGCAGGAGACAAAAAAAAAAAAAAAGAGGGAATTTGCAGAACTTTTTGTTTTTTCCCTCCAGTCTAGATTAGAGAAGAAAGGTGAAGTGCAATGTCTGGATCCTCTAGAAGAAAAGTAGTGGAATGATTCTCCATCAAAAAGTGCAGTTTCATGAAAATCAAGATTTTCCGCAGAAATATGATACCTTCAATAAGAGTTTTTAGGAGGAAAAATTTCTAACAAGCTGCTCTGGTGTTCCCGTTTCATTTAACTAATATCAAGCTGTTAGCTTTCTAAGAGAAGCGTGAGTCATTGTGATAAAGTTAGCCACTTAAATGTTATCGTTCCAAATAATCTCATTTGGATTGTAATGCTAACATTTATTTTCAAAACATGTTATATTTTATGGATTGTGTTTAATATTTGAATATGAATTCAAATCTAAGCTAATCAAGGCAATAAATCAAATCTAGTAACTATATAAGGTGAAACACTTTGACATTTTGTAAATAAATTAGGTCAACATTGTGTAAATTAAATATTTGCTAATTCCAACTGGATATATGTCATAGATTTTATTTTGCAGTGTATTTTAAATTATTTAGGTTTTTCTTCTGATTTAAATAGAGTTCTGACCTGTTCCAGTGGCACCTTTTGTACTGTCATTACTGCTCAGGATCTTTATCAATGAAGCAATTTGGTTCTGGTGACAGTGGTGTCACAGAGAAGCCAAATGCAGTGTGGCAATTAGTGCAGCTGCTGCCATCTAGATAGAAAGAGATAATTTCATCATCCCTGCAGAGTGCTAAAAGACTTCCCATCTTACATTAATTTCCACTCAACTGCATATTGGGCAAAGAATAAGGTTAGACAGCTTCTTTCTAATATCCTTAGTGGTTATGAAAGCAACGTAGCTCCACTTCTTACAAGTAGAAATTTTCTGGCAGACTAACATGTAACCCTGTAATCTGGAGAGAAAAATCTCTGAGACAACTGATGGAACTTCCTTCCCTGTCAGATTATGAGTCAGTTTTTGTAATGCAGCCTGTGCTCCAGTGCACATAAGGAGAGATGGTATAGATTAGTCACTGTTAAGTGTATGGTAGTTTCACTGCTTAACAATGGTGAACATTCCTGGGCTATGTGTACTGTTGTGAAGGGCAGTAGGTCCTCCTCTGAGTGATTTTGTGGCAGAACAAGGAGGACAGGTCAAGGAAGTACTTTTAACCTGAGGCTGAAGAATTGAAGCCCAGAGACAGTAACAGACTTGCCAAGATCATAGTCAGTCTGTGGCAAAGAAACTGAGTTTCGGGCCCTAGACTATGACCATTTATCAGATCATCTAGGAAAAAGAAGGTTGGTGCTTTTTTATTTCTCATCTAAAAATTAAATTGATGAATGGAAATATATAATAAATGTTTATAAAAATTATCAATTTCATATTTTAGTGTTCAGGTTTGTTTTTGTATGCTACAACCTGAACTGTCATTTACATTTCTGCTTCTTGTTGAAATCGACACATAACCACATCCACTTGTGTGCACTGCAATATCTGACCTGTTCCAAATTAAACTCAAATAGGCATGTTTTTCTCCAACTCCAGGGAGAATCAGATTCAGAATAACTGAACATGGTCGTCTTCCCTCACAGAACAACTTCAGCTTTAAGGATAGAATCAGGAAACCTAATGTTTTGCCAATGTTTTTTAACCATCCCATGCCTCAGGTAACAGTGGACATGTCGGTAGAACAGACAAACTAGAATCACAAGTGGACTGTTGTTTGAAAGATTTAATCCAAAATTACTAGTAGAGACAAGAACTGAACTCAAGAGTAAAAGACCACCTTGAGAATGTTAATTCCACTTAAATCTTAAGACTTCTTCCACTCTTGTTTCTTCATTCACAATCCCACTCTTTTGCAATCGCATGCATTGTCCTACTTGCAAAGAACTAGGGTTCGTAAGTTCAGAGTGAGAACATATAATTCCAATTTATCCAGTTTTACTGAATTTTGCATTCAGTATTTTCCTCATATCTTCAACCATACTTGTCATTTACCTCTTCCTCCCTCCCAGTATAGTATATGACAAATGGTAGGTATTAGGTGACACACACCTGTGTGCTAATTAATGCTTCTTTGGCACACCAGAAATGCAGTGTGTTTACCGTATTTCAAATAGGAAAGAACCATTTGTAGTAATATAGTGAAAAGAATCAGTTTTAAGTAGATCGCATTTTAAAACAGCCATAAAAAGAATGCCTATAGTGACTGAGACCGTCTCACTACCTGTCTCTGACAGTGGCCAGCTGCTTAGGAACATATAGAATAGGATTAGGCTTCTCCCTGTACATCCTCCACCTTCCCACAGTCTGTGTCTTAGGAAACTCATGTAGCATTTTTTCAAGCATGTGGTTTTTTATTAGCCTTCAGTAACATTTTTTTCCACTATTTTTTCTCAAATTATTTGTATTGAATCTTAACAGCTTCCTGTGATAGGGAGTTTCCTGCTTTAACTATAAACTCTATGAAACAGTGTGCCCTGAAAATTTTATTTGCTTGCCCATAGCTCTTGTATTGCAAGACACAATGAAAAATTCTTCCCATTTCACGTTACTCATATTGCTCATAATTTTAGGTACCTCTGTCTTATACCTGTTCAACTTCTTCCCTCGGAGGGTGATGGAGCACTGGAACAGGCTGCCCAGGGAGGTTGTGGAGTCTCCTTCTCTGGAGATATTCAAGACCCACCTGGACAAGGTCCTGTGCAGCCTGCTGTAGGTGACCCTGCTTCGGCAGGAGGGTTGGACTAGATGACCCACAGAGGTCCCTTCCAACCCCTACTATTCTGTGATTCTGTGATTCTGTTCCACCTATTTAATTTTTCTTCAGAGACGAGCCGCTACATGCATTAGATGATAATTTTCTTTCTGTGTCTCTTCTGCTAAGTAAGAGTTAGTTATTAATTACACTAGGTATACAAAGACAAGATGACCAAAGCAGAAGAAAATGTTGCTGCATATATAGTGTGTGACTTGAAAGTAGCTGAGGGGTAGCTAAAAATAACAGGTCAGCAAAGTAACGCACAGATGTGATTTCAAGGAGGGTGAATGAAATGTTCATGAATTACACTATGGAAAACAACCTGTTAGCAGTATTTAAAAAGTGATTTGGCCTTGATTTAGTGCTGAAGTCGGTAGGAACAGCAGTAGGACAGTGTATATGAGAATACCACTCCTAAGGAGACTGCTATACTTTGAACTCCCCTGGCTGGCTTGTCCTGGATGTTGAATACAATAAATAAAATGGAAAATATTCAGTGAGCAGAGGCGAACTCTGGCTTTGCTGTAATCTGCAGACATAGAAGAAAAACATGTACTTTCAGAAAGACCTACATACAAGTGATGGAGTGCCAACACAGTAGAATGTAGATCTGAAAGTGAATTCTGCAAGAAAATATTTAATTAGTTTAATTTTAATTAATTGGAAAGCAGGCATCTGAACTTTGAAAACCTGAAAACCTGTTGTGAGACTGGGCCGCCTTCAGGTCCTACTCTGGGCTACAGTGCAGTATTTCTTTTCTGTGTTTTCCTCCCCTAAAACTTGTTTTGTTTCACACTTTTATACGTATGGCTTCTGAATCTTGAAAATTGTCTCAGCTGGGAAAAAAGCTTCTCAGCTGTGTCTGAGCAAGGTAGACAGTGAGGATTGTTCTGGAGGTGGGACAGCTAGAAGCAATGGCTTCTGCAAGGGGGACTGGAAAAGGCCGGATTTGGCTATTTGCAAGTAGAGGCAGTGGTGGTTTGAACATAGGTTAGGTGAGAATGTGAAGGTAAAATAAGCTGCGAAGATTGGAATCCATTTTGAGAGCAGGGCAAGTCACCACTGCAGTTTTCTTCCTTCCCATGCTCATTTGTGCAGTGTTGCAGAAGGGAATACTATATATTAAGGAGATACCTGGGTCACTTTTTAAGGGCAGAGGCCTGAAACATGCCAGTTGTCACACAGTGATTGAAGGACAAATGGGTTATTCCAAAGAAATCTTGTTATATAGACAATAACATTTAAAAGGCAGATGTTTGTAGGCAATGGAAGCTAACTATCTGACAGCTGCTAGAAAAATTTCAGGAGGAAGATGGGTCTGCCTGAAGGGGATAGGAGTAACACATAATATTTTCTAAGATTAAAATACTGCTACAAAACTGGAAAAGTGCAGAGGGGTACAGGAGTGCAATGTCTTTGCCTGGACTAAGAAATGCCAGATCCTTCAGACGGTCCCTCACATTTCCTTGCTCTGTAACTAATTTTGATCAAGTGGGTTAATGTCTTATGTTACTTTTCTAAACAAAGAAGATCTGAGTCCATAGTCTGTTATATGCTGTTAGAAAATAAACATGTGCGGAGTTCTAAGAATGAAACAGAACAAATCCAAAAAGCCTAAGGATAACGTGAAAGTCAATCAAAGAGATGGTATAATGTACTTACACATACAAGGTCATCAGCTGCCTGAATTTATTCAGCCTAGAGCAGCCCTTTAGGATCTTAGAAAGTTGCCAGTAACTATATTATTTTTATGCTGTGTTTTGAGAAAGGACCTAAATCTACAGCTGACTAAAAATTTGGGGATTCTTTTTTTTGCTAACTTTTTTTTACTTATAGACATACATAGTTGCACACACATGCTTCTCTTTCATTAGACATTGTTTCTCCTTTTTGCATCTTCCCCTTTCTCCCCTGCCATCAAAGAAGGAGGAGTAGGGGACAAAGGAGAGAAAAAGTGTATACTTGCATGTTGCTGAATTGAAGTCAAGAATGTTATAATAATTTTGTGCATTTTGCTCAAAATGTCCTCCTACAAACACAAATGACATTAAAGTAATATTTTTTTTCCCCAAAACAGTTTAGATTTAATAGAAACACTGTTGATGAGTCCTGACTTTAGTCTGAGTGTCCCACTTTGAAGGGGCCAAAATTGCCATGGGCCAGAAGAGACTGACCCAGAAAAGATAAATTAAGAAGGTGGTAAGCAATAAATGACAGTTGCAGCTGATAAAAGACATTATACTGTTTTTATGATTGTATGATAGGAAAAAAACTTAAGTGGAGGGAAGACAGCTTTGCTAATAAATGAGGAATGATGTACCTCTGGAAATTTTATAGATCTGAAATGATTTTATGGAAGTAAGCAGCCTATGCAAAGAAATATTTGCAAAATAGAAGCATAAACAGCTCTAACCTAGCTAGGAGATATATGGCTGGGTTTCCTACAGCAAAGCCCAGTATGCAGTGCCGGTTGGCGCTTTCAGAATAGACAATGGGTGCTACTTGCACTTTCATTATGAATTAGCTCTCAGTCAGCCTCGAAATTGCTCCAGGACTGATGCTCTGACACTTACCCTTGGAGTAGTGTAGCAAGCAGCAGTCCGCAGGATAAGCTCCCCTCACATGCACCCTGGGATGGTCCTGAATGTTGATTGTAATTCAGTGAAATGTCACCACAGGGCAGGTAATAATAGGAGCTTCTCAAAGGCGTCTGTAAACTCTGAAACCCAAATGATAATAAAAACAGACTAGTTGATTTCAGTGTGATGCACATTTGACTCACTGGAATGTTAAGACTCTGAAAGTCTTAGAAATGAAACCAGAAACAATATACCTCAGGGAAGAAATCATGTACTTCCAGAAAGGCTGGAAATCAGCTTCTTGGCTCAGTATTTCAGTTCTGCTTTTGTGACATAAGGACAGATGTTTGTAATGCAAATGACCAACAAAGGAAAGTGGATGATCCACTTTTCTCAAGCAACAAATCCTGCCATAATCTTGCAAACACAATAAAACCCAGTTTACTCAAGCATTTGATGTGTTTTTTCCCCCGTGTGTTAAGCTGACAAGGCAGGATTTATAAAGTATTCCTTGTGGATGGGACAAAAAGAAAGGAAAAATTGTAAAAGCTTGTGGCATTTTAATTAGGCCTTTGTGTAGCACTTAGTAATGAGGTCATTGCTTTTTTGTCTACTACTGTCTGGTAATAAGGACTTGCTTTCAATCCTTTTCTAGCCTCCCTTTAACTGTGACTGAAGTCACTAGGCAAACGTGTTCTTACAGACTGGATTAGCGACTCTTCTCCGTACTATGCAATCTGTGTAAAATTTTTATTAGGAATTTGGTGATTTCATTTATTTCTAAGGAGTCATTCCAAAGTGTAGAGTTTTGTTTCTCTCCCTTGATCCTGATAACTGTAAATGTAACAAATGTAACGTGGGGGATGTTATCACTTCAGGTGGTCGAAACAAGTCTTGGATCTTTGTGAATAATTCGGACGGTTGCAAAACAAGGGACTCCTGAATAATCCCTTTAGGCGCCTGGGCCTTGGGAGAACAGGTATGCAAACTACAGAGATAAGGAGGCTGCAGGATAATCTGAAGACCCCTGCTGAGAGACGCCAAACAAACATGTGCGATGGACATTACCATATATTAATGAATTCTTGGAAAAGCCATTACTATGATAAACATTTCTTGGAAATGTTTTGAATATGTATGTTAACATAGCATAAATACCTAGTAACTGTGTCTCTTCGGTGCACAAGTTTGGAGGAGAGATCCCCCGTGTGCCCGGCGCCGCAATAAAGAATACCTGCTTAATAGTCTGCCGACTATTGAGTCTTCAATTCTGGCTTTTCACGGCATCATTTCTGGCGACCCAGATGGGACCCGCTCTGCTCGGCTGCAGGACCCGCTGAGAACAGGACTCCCTAGGGTACCCCCGGGATTTCCCGGAGGGACTCCTCGCCTCACTCGGATCACTGCGGGAGCAGACAAGGACCATCTAAAGGAGTAAAGGTATTCTTTTTTTTCCTTTCTTTCTCTGTTTTGGTATGTGAGACCGGTCATTTGGAGAGTTCTCATAAGTCGTAGGAGACGTCCTACGCTGAGCGCTGTACACCAGGCTACTAGTGCCTGAGGGTGTACGTCTTGGTACGTTGGTGCAGGCACGGGTTAAGGTTTGCACTTCTGTAATAACGTGCTTTTGGTAATTGTGCGTTGGTACAAGCATGGGTTAAGCTTTGTACTTCTGTAATAACGTACTTTTGGGTATTGGTGCGTTGGTGCAGGCACGGGTTGTGCTCTGCACTTCTGTAATAACGTGCTTTTGGTAGTTGTGCGTTGGTACAAGCATGGGTTAAGCTTTGTACTTCTGTAATAATGTACATTCGGTATGGTACGCTTAGGAAACCCGCTTAAGTTGTACTTCTGGCGATACGGATTTGTTGGTATTGAACTCGGATATCGGATATCTCGGATACTGGCTTGTTAACATACCCATCAGGCATCGTAAAACCAAAAAAAAAAAAAAAAAAAAAAAAACACCACCAAAAAAAACCCACCTTGCACGGTGAACCTCTTTTCTTGTGACCAGAATATTAATTGTGACATTTTTGGAACGTGGTCAGAGCGGGACAGAAGGGGACGACAGATTAAAATTGTTAAGATAAAGACTAACAGAGGTACAGCATCAACAAAGTAAAATGGGGGACAGCAAAGCAGTGGTATTTTAAAGAAAAGCCCCTTAGGATGTATTCTAGCACATTGGAAAGCTTGTGTGACTGTATGAAGCCTCTGTGTGAAAGACAAATAAGTCAAAAAGAAAAAAAAAAAAAGAAAAAAGAAAAAAAAAAGAAAAAAGAAAAAAAAAAGAAAAAAGAAAAAAAAAGAGAAAAAAAATGGTGAAGAAAAAAAAAAAAGAAAAAAACACCACATACGTTTGGTATGTTCTGCTGATTTCCGGTTTTTGACTTGGGACTGTTGCATTTGAACTCTGAGTCTTCGGGGCCGTGGTTTATGATTTCTTAAGTATCAGTGCAGGGTCTTCCCGTGGGGGGGATTTTGAGAGCCTCTCCCAGGATCTAGACGGCAACATTGGGAAAAGTAGGGGGAGACCTCTCACTCAACAACGTCTTAATAATGTATGGGGTTTGGTTTGCTTAAAGAAAATCGGCATGATTTAGGAATTGAGTTGGGAATTTGGGGATTGGTTTTAAAATACAAGTTGGTATATATTGTGGGGTTACAAGTTCTCTAGTTATTTGGCATTAATCGATCATTTAGGGACTCTGGTTTTGGGGTATGTATTAAATATACTGTATATACTGTTTTGAAAGAGCTCTATGTATATAAACATGTTAACTGAAGTTGTTTGCCTGTATATATTGTTGTACTTAGGTGGTACAGTTTGTAAACAGAAGGATTTTAAAAGATCGCTTCTAGGTTGTGTGTGTGTGTGTGTGTGTTGTGTTAACCGATTGGCGGAGAAGTTGAGAAGTTATTTTATTGTAACATGAGCTTCAGAGGGAGGTGATCCCCTCACAAGGAAACAATTAATTGAATTATGATATGTTGTTAGAATTGATGCGGTTTTGTGGACAATTAAAAAGTATAGGAGATGAAAAGTTTAACGCGGTATTGAAAAAAAAAAAACAAAAAAAAACCCAAAAGGAAAACCCGTCTGGATTTTCCGAAGGGTTGTGTAAAGTGATTAGAACAGAAAGGTATCAAGTTACAAGCTGCTTTGCTAGCTGCTGCTCTAAATGAAGAAAAAAAAAAAAAAAAAGCAAAGTTCTTAAGCAACAGAAAAACGAAATGAAAAAGAGGGGAAACAAGGTAACTTTTTACAGTATGGACTACTAGTGGAGTGTGAATCAGAATACAATACTCCTGTGTTACCAGTAAAAAAAAAAACAAAAACAGGTGGAACTTACTGGGTAGTACAGGATTTAAGAGAAGTGAATAAGGTTGTTAGGGGCATACACCCTGTGGTAGCAAGTATGGTTTACGGTATTGGATTTAAATGATGCATTCTTCTGTCTGCCTTTAGCCAAAGAGAGTCTGAATTTATTTGCATTTGACTGGGAAAATCCTACCACGGGTAGAAAAAACCAGCTTACCTGGACAGTGTTACCCCAAGGTTTTAAGCATAGCCCAACGATCTTTGGAAATCAACTAACACAAGAACTTGAAGCATGGAACCCGCCCTCCAGAGATGGAACCCTTTTACAGTATGTAGATGACATTAATAGCAACTGAAACAAAACCTGACTGTATACAGTAGACTATCAGTTTGTTAAAGTTTTTGAGATTAAATGGGTATCAAGTCTCTCAACAGAAAACTCAGATGGTGCGGCAACGGGTAACCTACCTTGGATGCAAGCTGTCTGGACAAAGAGAACTAGGAACAGAACAGAATGAAGCCATCTGCAGGACTCCCCTCCGTCAGACGGTAAAAGAGCTCAGGACCTTTCTGGGACTGACAGGTTGGTGCTGGTTATGAATTTATAATTATGGAATAATAGTGAGACCCTTATGTGAACTTTTGAAAAACAACCCCACCCGATTGATCTGGTCCAAAGAAGCTCAAAATGCATTTCAGAGACTTAAGAAGGATCTAATGAAGGCCCTGGCTCTGGGCCTGCCTGATGTTACTAAACCCTTTTGACTGTTTTCTTATGAGACACAAGGCATAGCTCTGGGGATCCTAGCTCAACAGCTGGGACCCTAGAAAAGAGCTGTGGCCTATTTTGCTAAACAGCTGGATGGAGTAAGCAAAGGATGGCCAGGATGTCTGCAAGCTGTGGCGGCGGTGGTCTTGACTATTCAGGAAGCCTGAAAATTCACCTTGGGCCAAAAGATCACAGTACCGATCTCACACAGAATATCAGCTGTACTGCAACAAAAAGGGAACTACTGGCTTTCCCCATCCTAATTTCTACGATACCAGGGACTAATATTACGAACCCAGCTTCTTTTCTCAGCGGGTCAATCTCTGAACCATCGGTACATGATTGCTTAGAAACCATAGAGACTGTGTACTCCAGCAGACCAGATCTGAAAGAGGAACCCCTGGAAGATGCACAGGACTCCTGGTTCACTGATGGAAGCAGCATTGTCGGACAAGGTATTCGAAAGGCCAGGTATGCGGTGACAACAGCAGATGAAGTAGTTTGTTCTCAATCACTACCTGCTAGAACATCAGCTCAAAAGGCTGAAACTATTGCCCTAACTAGGGCTCTGGAGTTAACAAAAGGAAAGAGATAAACATATGGACAGATTCCAAATGTGCCTTTGGAGTTGTCCACACTCATGGGACAATTTGGAAGGAGCGAGGACTACTAACTGCTCAAGGGAAGCAGATTAAATATGCTCATGAAATCATTCGACTATTAGAAGCCATTCAGCTACCAACAAAAGTTGCCATCGTGTACTGCCGAGGACACCTGCAGGGTAACACTGACCAGGAAAGAGGTAACAGGTTGGCTGACTCTGAAGCTAAACAGGCAGCAGAGAGAATGTAAGAGATTTTAGCCTTAATTCCAGATTATAGAAATAGAAACCTGAGTGACCAAGAAAATGTTGAGTATTCTAAAGCTGATGAAGAATTAATAGAGGGATTAGGGGTCCAAGTTCCATCCCAGGGGTGGGCCTACTTAAGTGATGGCAGAATTATAATCCCTGCTAAACAGATATGGGGGGTGGTTAAAGAAGAACACAATAGGACACACTGGGGAGCGGACTCCCTGTACAAATTTTTAAATCAGAAATTAATAGGGAAAAATTTGTATACTACAGTCCGACAAGTAACCCAACAGTGTGAAACATGTTTAAAAAATAACCCAAATACAGGTAACCGGGTACAATTAGGAAGTATTGGGAAGGGAAGTATACCAGGACAACATTGGCAAATTGATTTCTCTGAACTTCCAAGGAAAGGAGGGTACAAGTACTTATTAGTACTTATGGATACCTTTTCAGGTTGGCCAGAAGCATTCCCTTGTAGAAAAAATAAAGCAAGGGAAGTAACTAAGGTATTATTAAATGAAATAATACCTCGATTTGGGGTACCGACAATTATCTCCTCAGATAGGGGGACGCATTTTTGTGCACAAGTAGTGCAACAGGTCAGCAAACTGTTAGGAATCAATTGGCAGTTACATACGCCCTACAGACCACAAGCCAGTGGGCAAGTAGAAAAGATGAACCACATGATAAAACAACAGATAGCAAAAATATGCCAAGAAGCGAATCTATATTGGTACCAAGCATTACCTATTGCACTACTTCGGATACGTGTAAAGCCTAGGGCCAAAGAAAATTTGAGCCCTTTTGAGATACTATATGGGAGACCATATCTGGCTAAATATCAGGGGGAAGATTTGAACCAGTTGGGAAATCAGTATCTACAGAATTATGTTATATCCTTAGGAAAACAATTAGAAAGGATTAGTAAAAATGTTTTTGGGTACCAGGGCTAAAGGGTTAGATCACTCGATCCACCCATTTAGCCCTGGAGATTGGGTTTATGTTAAGAATTTTTCAGGTGATCCACTGAGAGAGAAGTGGAATGGATCTTACCAGGTATTGCTGACCACCTTCACTGCAATCAAGATTACAGAATCACAGAATCACAGAATAGTAGGGGTTGGAAGGGACCTCTGTGGGTCATCTAGTCCAACCCCCCTGCCGAAGCAGGGTCACCTACAGTAGGCTGCAGAGGATCTTGTCCAGGCGGGTCTTGAATATCTCTAGAGAAGGAGACTCCACAACCTCCCTGGGAAGCCTGTTCCAGTGCTCCGTCACCCTCAGAGGGAAGAAGTTCCTCCTCATGTTCAGACGGAACTTCCTGTGCCTCAGTTTGTGCCCATTGCCCCTTCTCCTGTCACTGGGCACCACTGAAAAGAGCTTGGCCCCATCCTCCTGACACCCACCCTTCAGATATTTGTAGGCATTTATAAGGTCCCCTTGCAGCCTTCTCTTCTTCAGGCTGAACAAGCCCAGTTCCCTCAACCTCTCCTCGTAGTGGAGATGTTCCAGTCCCCTCACCATCCTTGTAGCCCTCCGCTGGACTCTCTCCAGTAGCTCTTTATCTTTCTTTCAGTGGGGAGCCAAGAACTGGACACAGTACTCTAGATGAGGCCTCACCAGGGCAGTGTAGAGGGGAAGGAGAACCTCCCTTGTCCTGCTGGCCACACTCTTGTTGATGCACCCCAGGATCCCATTAGCTTTCTTGGCAGCCAGGGCACACTGCTGGCTCATGGTTAACCTGTCGTCCACCAGGACACCCAGGTCCCTCTCCGCAGGGCTGCTCTCCAGCAGGTCCACCCCAAGCCTGTACTGGTGCATGAGGTTGTTCCTCTCCAGGTGCAGGACCCTGCACTTGCCCTTGTTGAACCTCATCAGGTTCCTCTCTGCCCAACTCTCCAGCCTATCCAGGTCACGCTGAATGGCAGCACAGCCTTCTGGTGTATCTACCACACCTCCCAGTTTGGTGTCATCAGCAAGCTTGCTGAGGGTACATTCTAACTCTTCATCCAGGTCGTTGATGAAGAAGTTAAACAAGACTGGGCCCAGTACTGACCCCTGAGGGACACCACTTGTCACCAGCCTCCAACTAGACTCAGCGCCGCTGATGACAACCCTCTGAGTTCTGCCATTCAGCCAGTTCTCTATCCACTTCACCGACCACTCATCCAGCCCACACTTCCTCAGCTTCCCCAGGAGGATATCATGGGAGACTGTGTCGAAAGCCTTGCTGAAGTCAAGGTAGATAACATCCACGGCTCTCCCTTCGTCTACCCAGCCAGTCATGTCATCGTAGAAAGCTATCAGATTGGTCAGGCATGATTTCCCCTTGGTGAATCCATGCTGACTACTCCTGATAACCTTCTTTTCCTCCACTTGCTTCATGATGGCCTCCAGGATAATCTGCTCCATCACCTTTCCCGGGATGGAGGTGAGGCTGACCGGCCTGTAGTTCCCTGGGTCCTCCTTCTTGCCCTTTTTGAAGATTGGAGTGACATTGGCCTTTCTCCAGTCCTCGGGCACCTCTCCTGTCCTCCAGGACCTCTCAAAGATGATGGAGAGTGGCTCAGCAATGACATCCGCCAGCTCCCTCAGCACTCGTGGGTGCATTCCATCGGGGCCCATGGATTTGTGGACATCCAGATCACTTAAACGATCCCTCACACAGTCCTCCTTGACCAAGGGAAAGTCGTCCTCTTTGTAGGCTTCATCTCTTCCCTCCGGGACCTGGGATTCCTGAGGGCCAGTCTTAGCACTGAAGACTGAAGCAAAGAAGGCATTCATTAGCTCTGCCTTCTCCGCATCCTCCGTCACCAGAAGAAAAACAACACTAAAGAACAACCGGCCTGGATCCATTATTCCCGAGTGAAGAAGGCTCCTAAACCAGGATGGATGGTCGAAAAGGCTGGTGGTTTGAAACTACGATTGCGGCGGTAACTTTGTTAAACCTAGGCTTATTAGTAAACGCTTGGAGAGAGAACTTGTATTACAATGCAATTCAGATGATAGCGAATGCCACGGGAGCTAAGGATTGTTGGATTTGTACTACCTTACCAAAAGGTGACATGAGACTCCCTTTATACGGGATAGGATCCACTCATTGGAATTGTGATAATAATACTTGGCCCGAGTTTTGGAGAAGACACGACGGAGGATACTGCGATCACGACAACTCGAACTACATAACTGGACCAAGATTTGACCTACAGATATTACATAACAACACCCAGATACTGGTCAGCAATGATAGCTGCCTATGGAAAACAAGATCCAACACTTGTTCGTGCCGACCCCCCTTCCATACACACAAAAATTGTACTTGCAGGGATGGGTGGAATGACTATTGGATCAACAAAACTACAGTAGAAGTAGGAACTTGGGATTTGAAAGGGACAGGCGCGATATATATAGATTTTTGTAACAGAACCCAATTAGAAACCTATAGCTCCTCGAACTGGGATTATTTTAGGAATGTACCAATTGGCTGGGTAAACCGCGGAACATTTTACGGAGCTAATCTCACAGCCACTGATGGGCCCTGTAAATTACCCGACGGGTATTGGTGGCTATGTGGTGATGGCATTAGCAGAAAGCAGCTCCCTGCGGGTTGGAAGGGAATGTGTACCATAGGACATCTAGTCAGCCAGGACCGAATATATAATCAGTCCCAAATACCTAAAGGCATATTAAGAACATCATGGAGACGAGCCAAACGGGAAGACAACCCACTTGTAAGTAGGGGAACAAAGTTTCATAGCTTTGTCAGATGGTTCTTACCATGGCTAGGAGTAAGCGAACTGGAAAAAGCCATAATAAACATTTCCACGGTTTTAGAAAAGATGGAAAATCTAACAATAAATACTATGGAAAATTTACAGACAGAAATATCATCCCTTAGCAAAGTTGTGCTACAGAACCGAATGGCATTAAACTTATTGACTGCCAAAGAAGGGGGAGTGTGTATGATCATGAATACCAGTTGCTGTTCATATATCAATAAAGACAGACAGATAGAAGCAGATTTGAACACACTCTGGGAGAAAACACGAGTATTCCATAATCTGAAGACCCCTGCTGAGAGACGCCAAACAAACATGTGCGATGGACATTACCATATATTAATGAATTCTCGGAAAAGCCATTACTATGATAAACATTTCTTGGAAATGTTTTGAATATGTATGTTCACATAGCATAAATACCTAGTAACTGTGTCTCTTCGGTGCACACGTTTGGAGGAGAGATCCCCCGTGTGCCCAGCGCCGCAATAAAGAATACCTGCTTAATAGTCTGCCGACTATTGAGTCTTCAATTCTGGCTTTTCACGGCATCATCCTTTCCACTGTAACCCTGTTACTCCCTTGGGCAGCCCATCACTTCTCTCTGTCTGTCGTCTTGCTCTTAGGTGGGCCTGTTGTAACCTCTAAGTAGATGCTGGCAAGGACTTTTTTTCCAGTCTGTGAAAAGATCTGGATTAAAAATAAAATCACATTCCAAATCAGGATAAAAGGCCAAAATGTTGTCACCTTCTGTGACTCAAAGAGTTAAAGGAGAGAAAACAAAACAGTTGAAATAACAAAATTGCCCTAGCAATTCTGGTAACTTCTTATTATCTAGTATTTTTATTGCATTCATTTAAATTGCTAAACAGAATGGTTCCAACTGAAAAATATTACTTATTTTAGGAAATGTTAGAATTTATTATTTCTGAGGGTACTTTTTCAAAATGAATCATTCATAGAAAATTTCATGGAAAAACATTCATGGAGAATTTCAAAGAATTGGCAGCATCCAATAGAAATCTGGGGTTTGTTTTGTTTTTTTCTTTAAATTCCATGTTAAGTGTGTGTGCAGGCACTTCAGAAAAGTAACAATCTCATAAGCTCCTTGGGTGATGAAGCTGCAGCGCTGTAATGCAAATAAAATAATGATACATCAAGATCCTCTCAAAAACAACAGCCCCTATATCTCATATTCAAAGAGCTGCATCCCGTATATTTCTCCCATCAAAAATAAACTTATGGACAGTGAGAATCCTAATGAAAGAGCAAGATGTTGCCCATTTTACAGAGTATCAAGTATTTTACCAGACCTATAAAGCAAAAATAACTTCTCTAGAAAAGAATATCATGCTAACTAAAGAAGATTTTGTTTCTAGCAGGAATGCTCGAGTACCAGAAGGAACACATAGCAGCTTCCTGGACATGTGGATAATAATAGCCTAAGAATAGAGGACATACCAAAAGGCAACAGAAGGATGATTAATTATTATTGAAGAAAGCCCAACAGGTATCTAGGGGAAAAAAATCATACTTTGTCACAAGCTGTGACTGAAAAACTATAAAAACCTGCAAGAAAGAGAAACAGTATATGCAGTATTATGGATATAAGACATGCGTCTTTACTTTTTTACTACATCTTTATCTAGGCCTGTAAAGGCTAGCACAGATAGGAAAATAATTAAGTTTGTATTATTTGAAATCCTGGTACAAAATTTATAATTCCTCCTATGACATTAAGGTATTATTTTTTTAAAAAAATGTTATTTTATTATTTTTAATAGCTTTGCTTTGAGGATTTTTAGCAGCACGTGTAATCCAAAAAAAAAAAAAGCATTGGCTTACAGAGTATACTGAGGTGATAAGAGTGTTCTTATTTTGTTGCTTTCCTATATATGATATGAAAGGCAAAAAAACCCTTCCAAATATCTCTTACTCTGGTCGTGTTCTGTCTAGAAAAATCATTATCAAGAGATTCATCTATGCATTGTTTGAAATCTTTCTCAGAAAGGTCAGCTCCCTGGAGAACTGATATTGGCAATTTGTTCAGAAGCATAACTAGCTGTTTGAATAACATTTTTTCTAGTTGTGCAAGTTCTTGGACTAAATTAGCCTGAAATAGAAGTGTTTGAGTTGATGTCTCTGTTCAAGACATTTTCTTTTATAAAGAACTAGGGGACAATTACACCTGCTTTGCTCAGCACAGTGATATAGAAAGTTTTGCTGTGTGTGAAAGGAAGTGCCTCCTGCTTTTGCATGGACTATGAGTTTCTCTTTTGACAGTTGAAGTTAAAATTGGCATTTTCTTTAGAGCTTGTTAGTTAGTCCCCTCTGGCAGCTGCCATCTTCTGAATGTAGTTGCATTTGCTGCCACATCTGACAGTCTCTGCAGGGGTTCTTGTCGGTATGAGCTGGCTGTGTGATGCCGTAATACTAATACAGCGATCGAATGAAGAACTTAATGCTTTCTAGACCATTACAAAAATAAGTGCATAGTCCTTACATCTGGGCTGAAGTGAAAGCTGCAGAATAAGAGATAGGTGAGTAATGCAAGGCGATTAACTACCTACTAGAGCTGTGTGGTTTGATTAGCGGAGGTCGGACTATGCTCAAGGAGGAATGCCAAGGAGATTCAGATGTCTGATGCACAATCTTAAATTTGATATGTTTCTGACAGTGTTGCTACAGCTTAGTGTGATATTATGGGCTAGTGCTCTGGCTTTTGCTGTGCAGACAGGATAATCGGTAATCTGTGAACCTATGCGAGGGAAGGATATCATTCCAGGTCCAGGAGCAGGAACGGACTAAGTGGTTAATTCATTACTATACATCCCCCTTCCCTGCCTTGCCCCTCTTCTGTGCTTAAATGACAATGGATGCTAGGCTTTTCCAGCCTCCTAGTTCACGCTGAGGAGTGCAGTTTGTTCAATGTTGGAACTTCCTGGGGTGCTTATCCTGTCCAAGAGATCAAATAATCAAAAATATCCTGGAATCAAGTCAAAACCATGGAGCTGGACTAGCATGTGATGATCAGTTGGCATCCTCCTGATAGTGCAGTGTGTGTATCCTATGCAGTGTCTGTTGTTCCTCACAACTTGCTCCCAACTTCTGTCATCCTATAAAGCAACTCTTTTCAGTTACAGAACCATGGAGAGCCTCAGATGAATGTGAAATAATGCAGTGTATGTTGTGCTAACTTCACAACACTGTGAAAATTCATTATAGTCACTGCAAAATGCATTGCCATAAAGTATGCATGGTAAGTGCTCAGAATGGTTGCTTGTTCACAGCAGTGGGCCATGCAGTCTTCCAAAAGGGGAAAGTGATTCTTACTAGCTGGATCTAAAGATGATCAACAGTAGGTATGTGCTGGTAGATATCTTTAGGAACAGCAGTACCTGATAAAGCAATGGAACAATTTAGTTCCTAGAAGAAAAAATGAAGGCCACCTGTCACTTCAGGAAAGTAGCGTATGATTTGCATTTTGAACTCTTGGATTACAAAAAGTATGCTTTTTAGCATTAGTATGTAAATGCAGAGTTACATGTCTGTTAAAATATTCAAGAGCTAATGTGCTTCTGGCTGTGTACTGTAAGCAGTTCAAGACATCTTCTGGAAGGTGATGTATGGCATCTATTTATTGCTTGGTTAGTAAAGACATAATCAGAAAAGCATTAGCAGGCATTCTCTTTTTTAAAAGAGTTTACATTGTGAGCTTGTACTTCCATGATTCTTATCTTAGAACTGTGAGTTGTCCCTGTTCCCTAGTAGTTCGGCTCACTGCTGCAGGAACTCTTAAGCCCCAAGAGTAACTACAATTAAGATATTCTTATTCTTGCTGATACAAAAAGATCTTCTTAAAGAAGCCTGGCTCTTTTATACTTTTTATTCTCCTCCTTGATTTTTTTTCTTTTTTTGATAAACTATCAAGTAACTAAAATGATCATTTATTTTCACAGCTTTGCAAATTAGATGCCTATCAGTTTCAGGGCAAGTAATAGATACTAAATTAGTGAGATTGTGTGAATTGTGTTCTACTGTATCTGTGTTATTGGTTTAGTGTCTGAGCCTTTAATGGCATGTAACTCTTGCTGACTATATAAAAATGTAGCAGTGGTTAGGTGTCCTCCAGATATAAAAATTAGACATTTAAGAATGACAGAACTTGGCTTTCAAGATTTAAAACATTTCAACAGAGTGTGGACTCAAAAGCCTACTTCCTATACTTTCGAAAGGTGTCTAGTTGTAGACATTGAGTTCTCTTTAAAGAATTGTGCCCAGATGTATCTGCTGAACACTTTTAAAAACCTCTCTTGGTGCATAATTCTCTCATTTTAAATATATGTATAATTAGTGAATGTGGTATTTACATCCTTTACATTTTATATATTGAACTGTTAATTTACTTGCATTGATTGCACCCTGCTTTAACCAGGATGGAAGAAACAGGCTATAAAAATGACTGCATGAATAGTCCATTTTTAAATGGTTCATTCACTCTTCAAATGTGCTTTTTCTTGGTGAAAAATTCTACTGTTATGGTGGCAGGCTATTTATAGCTATGTTGATTGGGCAAAAAACCACACCTGGTTGAATAATTTATTGCAAGGAGTATTAGCTGTGAATTAAGTTCTATTTTCTGTTCACAAATCCTTCATTAAATGACCTGATCCTTTTCGTGAATGAAAGATGTCTGCCTATGAGTTATTCTGTCTAGCTATTTGCCCCATCCCCTCTGTGTATGAGAAATTTTCCGTCTGTAGGAAGTTTCATCAAACAACTTGTTTTCCATGGAATTTAATTGGCTGCTGAAACCAATGTCACTACTTTTACTTCAGTAGACAGCTGAACATTGAAAATCACAGATATATTTATGCAATAACAGTAGTATTCAGCAGCAAAGGCAAAGGTCTACAGGTCAGTCCGAAGAATAACTCTTCCTCTCTTAAATGCAAAAACAATTCTTTCCCTGAAAATTGGCAAAGATAGCTGCCAGCATATAGCAGAAAATTTATAACTAAAGAATAGTCTAGTTTTGATTCATATGCTTGATTTTGAATGAATGCACTGGGTTAATTTTTCACCTATGTCCAGCAAGAAGTCATTTCTCCTATGCAAATGACATTAAATAAGGGATTCTGAAATATGGTTACAAACAGCCTAGTCATGTCACCTGTGCTCATCTAAGTGTGTTTATGAAAAACTCATATGTGTGGGAGTGAAGGTTCAAAGCAATGCGAAAAAAACATGAGGTGAACACCTCATTTAGGTGTTGAATTCAGTAGTAAGTATATAATGTCTTTAAGGAGCTGAGCTTTAGTTAACCTAAGTCTCTGTAAAAGCAAAAGATAATCAGATTCATAAGTGTTAGGCCTCAGCTTAGATATTATTAGAAATTAGCTGAGAGCCAAAAACAAAGCAACATTGCATAGAGGAAGAAATGTTTCTCCTCTTTTAAAGTTTTCATGTAGGAAAAGTAGTTCAGAAAAAATCTGGTTTGAAATGCTGTCTTTTCTGAGGATTGACTGATGTTGAGACAGAATAGAGTTTCTTTGTTTTCTTAAAGTCCATGAAAAATTATTTGGTTTAATTCTTGTGTTCGTGGTCTTTTCTTAGAATCTGGCTGTTTCACGGAATCACAGAATCACAGAATAGTAGGGGTTGGAAGGGACCTCTGTGGGTCATCTAGTCCAACCCTTCTGCTGAAGCACGGTCACCTAGAGCAGGCTGCACAGGACCTTGTCCAGGCGGGTCTTGAATATCTCCAGAGAAGGAGACTCCACAGCCTCCCTGGGCAGCCTGTTCCAGTGCTCCATCACCCTCAGAGGGAAGAAGTTCCTCCTCATGTTCAGACGGAACTTCCTGTGCCTCAGTTTGTGCCCATTGCCCCTTCTCCTGTCACTGGGCACCACTGAAAAGAGCTTGGCCCCATCCTCCTGACACCCACCCTTCAGATATTTATAAGCATTTATTAGGTCCCCTCGCAGCCTTCTCTTCTTCAGGCTGAACAAGCCCAGCTCCCTCAGCCTCTCCTCGTAGGAGAGATGTTCCAGTCCCCTCACCATTCTCGTAGCCCTCCGCTGGACTCTCTCCAGTAGCTCTTCATCTTTCTTGAACTGGGGAGCCCAGAACTGAACACAGTACTCCAGATGAGACCTCACCAGGGCAGTGTAGAGGGGAAGGAGAACCTCCCTCGTCCTGCTGGCCACACTCTTCTTGATGCACCCCAGGATCCCATTAGCTTTCTTGGCAGCCAGGGCACACTGCTGGCTCATGGTTAACCTGTCGTCCACCAGGACACCCAGGTCCCTCTCCACAGAGCTGCTCTCCAGCAGGTCCACCCCAAGCCTGTACTGATGCATGGGGTTGTTCCTCCCCAGGTGCAGGACCCTGCACTTGCCTTTGTTGAACCTCATCAGGTTCCTCTCTGCCCAACTCTCCAGCCTATCCAGGTCACGCTGAATGGCAGCACAGCCTGCCGGTGTGTCTACCACACCTCTCAGTTTGGTGTCATCAGCTAGCTTGCTGAGGGTACATTCTAACTCTTCATCCAGGTCATTGATGAAGAAGTTAAACAAGGCTGGGCCCAGTACTGACCCCTGAGGGACACCATTATTTACCGGCCTCCAACTAGACTCAGCGCCGCTGATGACAACCCTCTGAGTTCTGCCATTCAGCCAGTTCTCAATCCACCTCACCGACCACTCATCCAGCCCACACTTCCTCAGCTTCCCCAGGAGGATATCATGGGAGACTGTGTCGAAAGCCTTGCTGAAGTCGAGGTAGACAACATCCACGGCTCTCCCTTCGTCTACCCAGCCAGTCATGTCATTGTAGAAAGCTATCAGATTGGTCAGGCATGATTTCCCCTTGGTGAATCCATGCTGACTACTCCTGATAACCTTCTTTTCCTCCGCTTGCTCGATGGTGGCCTCCAGGATAAGCTGCTCCATCACCTTTCCCGGGATGGAGGTGAGGCTGACCGGCCTGTAGTTCCCTGGGTCCTCCTTCTTGCCCTTTTTGAAGATTGGAGTGACATTGGCCTTTCTCCAGTCCTTGGGCACCTCTCCTGTCCTCCAGGTACTCTCAAAGATGATGGAGAGTGGCTCAGCAATGACATCCGCCAGCTCTCTCAGCAGTCATGGGTGCATTCCATTGGGGCCCATGGATTTGTGGACGTCCAGATCACTTAAGCGATCCCTCACACAGTCCTCCTTGACCAAGGGAAAGTCGTCGTCTTTGTAGGCTTCTTCTCTTATCTCCGGGTAATTGCTGCAATGTTAACAGCAGGTTCAGTTCTTTCCAAACTATGCTGAGATGATTAAAATTAAAACCAATCTGTGAATAGTTCTGAGGATAATCTTAATACTACATTGTGATTTACTTGGTGCTCTATGTTCCCAAGCTCTTAGCAAGATCTCTTCGTATATTTTGCCCTAAACCATCTATAAAGCAGCTATTTTCCTGCTAGTAATTGAGTCCATTTCCATGTCATAACATGGGTCCCAGAAGTTGCATTTGCCTCCCTGAAGTTACTCAAGTTAGAAAACTGATATTAAACCCATAATGCATGGTGAATGTCAGTACTGTGCAATTAACACTGCAATTTAAACCTGAATTATATTTTGCCTTTGAAGACTGTGGATTTCAATGCAATTTAATGGTTTGTTTGTTCAGTGGCTCTCTGCTTCCACTTAATTATGGTACTTTTAAAAATAATTTTCCTTACTAAAACAGCAAGAAGAGGCTGAAAAAGGTATTACTACTGCTTGATATGGGAAAATGTAGGTCAGAAGATTCTTAAAAAGGGTGTTGACATGTTTGACTGGAACTGCATGAACATACACAATCCTACAGCGTAACAGTACTGTTAAACTATGAGGCAGCCTTTTGACTGCTGTGTGGATAGACTGGATAACATCAGCTTTTATTGTCTCTTAAATGCTTGTCAATGAAATAAGCTCCAGTTCCTCTCTAAGGAGATTTTAGTTCAGATCCCACTATAAGTATGTATTAGTCTTGCATGTGTTAGATCAGAAATGCATGAACAGCATCATGTGTTGGAGCCTTCCCTTTTGTAAGTGGTAGTAATCATACTGTCCCTGGCAAGAGGCTGACCAGCTGGCCTGCTGATTATGGACTCCTAGTAAGAGGTGGCGTGCTGAAGTAATACTTCCTCAGTCAGCATTTTTCACTGCATGTATGTTCTCTTGCCTTGTTTTTTTTCCAGTGTTTACTGAAACATTAGTTCTGCACTTGTTTTTCTCTTCTGTTCCTTGGTCCTTGATAAATGCTGCTGATAAATGTGCAGAGGTGAGCCGACTGGAGCAGTGTTTTTTGTATATTTGTAGCTACATTATCTTCTCTGTACTGGAAGAAATGTTATCACCTGGGGAAGCTATAGTTTAGTGGAAGCAGTGCAGCCTGACTGAAAGAATATGTCCTATTTCCTGCATACATATTCGGGAAAGCTGTAACTAAAAGTGTGCTGTGTGTTGAACTTTTTGGTTTGCTGCTGCCCGTGTTGCTTGTTCCTTTGGTATTGGGGCAGAAATACAGGTTGCTCTTTGAACAGGACAAGAAATGTGTGTAATCCTAGTATGGCTGACTATATGGATTCTGCAAAACCTCTGCACTCAGGTCCATCCAGGGCTTCTCACTGCCAAAAAGAAAAAATTCTGAGTTGAGTACTTTCCTTTAAATAGGGGGAAAAAAATACTCTGCTTTGAGGTGTAGGAGTGGTCAGACAAGCATAGCAGCTTTAAACTGTTCTCTTTAATTCTCTTTCTTCTCAGTAATGTTTCTGTTGCAGAGGTATCAGTGGGAAATCCTGTGATTTTTGTTTTATAATGCTGATAGCTCGAGTTTTCAAGTTCCAGGCTCAAAACCTGGTGAGAAGGTATGTGTAAGAACAGACACATGATAATAGTTGTACATAGCAATATGGCATTAGAGACAGGCATTAGAAGAGCTAGTTAGACGTGTCCATATGGCTGTCACCTAGACTAAAAACTATTTTTCTGAAGTAATCCTTCAAAAATTTGATTTTATAAATTAGTTTTCATGAAATATTACATAAAGAATTAAAAATAGAGAAGACAGAGGAAAGGATTAAAATACGGGACCATAGCATACACCATGAGAACCAGTACAATGGTGAAATGAAATGTGAAGATGTGAAAAATACTGGCACAAGCAGCTGGAACCTGAGGCAAGTTGTTCTTTCAGCAGCAGGTTTGCATAGGGAGAATGTTTTTGTATCAATATAAATGCATTGGAAGACCACTGAAGTTCAGACTCCAAGGGTTTCAGGAAATCAAAGATCAGGGAAGTAGGCTTTCTGGTTTTAAATTATAGAAGCAACCTGATTAGAGAGATCATTTACTGAAGATAATCTGGAACATCTAAGGTTCTGTGGGAGTCATTCCAATGTTCTGAATAGGCTTGGAGTGTAATCTTTAATGCAGTAGTGGTATGTCATGCTTCAGAGCAAGATGTGGTGGACGTAGCTACCATGCTTTGCAGGTTGCCTCTGGCAGAACAATTACTTGTGCTGAATCATGTTGGAATTGCATGATACATGAAGTAGGAATAGAATACAGATGAAACAGTAATTGGGGCGAAATGGAAAAGAAGCTGTGGGCAAGGGAGACGGAAAGCCACATAAAGCAATAAACTAGAGGAAATTCTTACCATGGGACAAGTGGATTGAATCAGCTGGGGAAAGGGGTTGCTCTGCTTCTTCATCAGCAGGGTTTTGGTCCAAACCCAGTGCATAAACAAAAGAAGAGCAGCAATGTACCAGAGATTCTGCTGCCATTTTGTGCTAATTAGAAACAAATGAACAAGCGTTCAGGTAGCTCTACAACCACTCCTCCTGAACACAAAGTTTATGCAATTAAAAATAAGTTTCAAGGCACATCCAGTCTTTCTGCAAGTTTTCAGACAGTTTCTGTGCCTCATCAGGTTATTGTTTCCTACATGGCATGGGGAGAGTGGACAGCTTGGGTGTAAAATTAGATAGTTCAAGTTATCAATATGAAGGAACTGTGGTGGATTGTACATAACTTGAAGGAAAAAAGAGAACCAAAGAAGGACACAGCTTTCATACTTATTAACTTACTCATCTTAAAAAAACCCAACCCAAACAGCAGAAAAATAGATGTGCAAAGTATCACAACAGTGGACTGCTCTTCAGGTAGTTGCACCAGTGAGTCTTAACTTATTATTTTCATAGATTTGTTTGTTTGTTTTCCCCTGTGGGTAATTTCATAATGTGGTCCAATATTTTTGCATTTGCTTTAGTTTTTAAAGTTTAAAAATACACTTGAATCAATTTGGAAGCACAGCAGAAATTAAAGGTTGCCAGAAGTGTCGTTCTTGTGTGCATATATGTAGGAAAATTAATGAATCACCAAAGTGCACATACACTGTGGGAATACAAGTTGATTGCTTCCTCCAAATTAAGTAAAATTAAGTAATGTCATGGATCACTTGCATCTTGGTAAATAAATAATGACCTTTGGTTTAGGTGGTTGCCCTCCCTGGAGCATCTTCTCTTGTATAAGGAAGTCATCGATTATTCATTGCACCTCTCTAAAATGTCCCAATACAATTTGTGATAGTTAATGTGCATTTGGAGTAACTCTGGACCCACTCTAACAGGGCCATATCTTGTGTTGGTAACCCCAAAGCTGGACACCGTACTCCAGGTGTGGTCCAAAGAGAGTGAAGTAGAGGGGGAGGGTTCCCTCCCATGACCCGCTGTCCTCGCTCTTTTGATGCAGCCCACAGTACAATTGGTTTTCTGGGCTGCAAGTGCACATTGCTGGCTCATGTTCAAATTTTGTCCATCAATATTCCCTTCTCTGCAGGGCTGCTCTCAACACATGCTCCCCCTAGTCTGTACTGATATTAGGGATTTCCCCAACCCAGGTGAAGGACCTTGTACTTGGCCTTGTTGAACTTCATGTGTTTCGCATGGGCCCCCTCCTGAAACCTGTGAAGGTCCTCCTGGATGGCATCCCTTCCCTCTAGCATATCAGCTGCACCATGTGCTGATAGTAATTAGATTCTAACTCGATTCCAAGACTTTCAGAGTTTTGCAATGCTGTTTTAATTCAGTAATAGAGAAACAGTAGGTGAACAATCCAATTTATGTGCTCAGGATAGCCTGAAATGGTCATGGTTTGGGCCGGGTAGGCGTGGAAGATGGAAAGAGAAGAATCCATGTATTTTTCTGTGTGCAAATGTTATCAAACATTTATGTATTTTAGTTTTTTGCTCATATTCTGGAAATTTTTTTTCTTTATTAATTTAGTAACTATTTAGTAGGCATTTTGCTAGTTAGTATTCCTGCAATACTACATCTGATGTAGTAGTTTCCTCTTGACTGACGTAGATAGCTCAGACTGGCTTTCTTGGATTCCCAGCTCAGGGGCTGTTGGGATGCCTGCCTGTGGGTTGAGGATTCAGTGTGGCAGTGGGATAGTCAGGAACTGCGAGCTGGATAAATTGATTTGCTTGCTTATTACTATATTTTTGTGTGTGTGTGATTTACTTGAATTAATATGACTTGGATTTGTCTTTTAGCCACTCATCATACTTAGAGGGGCACATTTCTTGTAACCATTTTCAATCCAAAGATTTTCCTGTGATCTGATTTTTACATAAGGTATTTGTCACTCAACACAGGAATGGAGGTGTCTGATGATATACAGATTCTAAAGCAACAACTGCACAGGCAGGTGTTTTTCAGAACTGAAACCACAATACTTCACCCTGTTCCTGTGCAGAAAAAGTCACTGAAGTTGTGATCAGCTTTACAGATGCTATGAAATGTTTGCTTTGAATATGGGCACATATCTGTCTCGGAGCTGAAGTTCAAACTAAAGCTAGCACTTACTGTTGGACTAATACTTAATGGATATCAATAAATATACCTGTTCCTACCTTAAGTGGAGGCTGAAGGCATGCTTCTGAGTATCAGGTCATGCGTCAAAGACCATAAACTCTTTTCTTCTTATAACTGTCTTTAGCACAGGCTGGTGACGTTCCTTTGGTGCCTGTAGCCCTGCAATTATTGCTCTTCAATTCAGTGTTATTTTTGGATCTAAAGTGCAAGAAGCTGCTGGAGCTGTAACTTGGGTTTCTTTCTCCCATGCAGCACTTAATCCGTAACACTTGACATCCTAGTTTGCCCTGTTATATTTGGTAACTTGATGTCCCCAGACTGGCTGCCAGGGCATCAACATTACGCAATACTGAAGAAGATTGCTGGGTGATTAAGATCTGTCTTGTAACAGATTCCTCAAACTGTCATTAGTCAGTCCTCATAGCAATTTTTGGGCTGTCCTTTTGAGGCACTGCCAGGCCCTTTAAACGAGACCTTTACTGAGAATGAAATAAATTATAAAATGTAGGACTACTCCATATTGCACTCTTCACATTATATGTTTCCCTTGTATAATATATGTAAACCTAGAAAGCTTGAAATAGCACTTTCACTTATTTGCAGACCTGTCAAGTCTTGCAGTAGACTTAAGGTCCTTAGCATGTTAACTGTATTCAAATTAATCACCTTCTGAGTACTTTAAGTGTTATTTCAAAGGCTAAGCATCTGAGAAGTCCCACTTTGCATTTATCCCAGTCCCACTGAGATATGCTGTCTTGAACGTGCTGTGTGTACTGGACCTGAGTTACCCTGTAGACATGGAAGAAGAAAGAGAGAAATAATCCTTGTGCAGAAAGGAATCATTAGACTAAAGTTAGTATTAGTAACTGGATGTCATCCCACAGTCTTTGGAAGACTATCACAGGGAAAATTTTGTTTGACAAGTCTGACTTAGTTGTATTCTGACATGCATAGTTGTGTTGCTGTATGTTTTGAAAATTTCTGTTCACTAGAGCTCTTGTAGGGATTTAAACATACACTTATGTGGCTAGTTTTGTGCCTGAGCAATTTGCAAATAACTTCAACCACTCCCAGACAGTTAATGAGTCTCACAGAGTGTCCCGATCATTGTACACTAAGGGGTTTGGGTGCATTGATGTGAAGAATTTGATTTAAAAACAAGCCATAAAACCTTGTCTGGGCATCTGCAAAGAAAAGGATTATATTTAACCTGGATTATTCACTGATCTCATTCACAATATGGTTTTGTAAAATGGTAGTGTCAGCCTTCTGGAGGAGATGACATGCTGCAGCAGGGAGCAAGAACGGCTTGGAGTGAGGAGAAGAGAAATACTTTAGCTGATTTCACTACTGCAGCCCCTGTACTGTGAAACAGCCTGAGGGTCTCTGTGTCTCAGCAGCTGTTAAAGATGCTCTCTGTATCTTTTGGATTCTTGAAATTGAGAGGCATAGACTTTCAAGGCAGCTGTCCTTCATTAGGCATAGACTTACTTGCAAATCACTGGAAGAAGGTACAAAAGCTTGCATTCACATTTCCAGGTAAAAGAAAAAGAATTTTTCTAGACGTTATAGAAAATTACAGCTACTGCTACTAGGAAAAAAAAAAAACAAAAACAAAAATACACCATCCCCCCCCCCAAATCCCCAAAACCACAGGAAAAAAGAAGCCTTATAAAAAGCCTTAAGCACTTTTGAAAACATGTGCTAGATGTGGCTGTTCTGCCAGTGAAAGCCATCCTGGGTTTGAAGTTTGATTAGCATTTAAAACCACTAGCAAGGAAAATTCAAAATACAAAAAAATAACTGCACTTTGCAGCTTTGTCTTGTGCTTTATTACTGTTTCCGATAAAAACCTTAACTTCACTGGACCATGAACTACAAAGTTTTGCTGTCAGTTTGCTATGACTGCCCAACCACATTTGGTAGGAAGACAGATCTCTTATTAAATTCAAAACTGTCATCTGAACAGCCATAAAACATGACATATTACAGATAACAGGGGAAACAATAGAATGATAAATAGAACAGGTGTAAAAGATAAAAGAACAGTACATCAAATGGTGGAAATAATATACTTTGGTAAAGAGAAAGCTTTTCAAAACAGGCATTGATTACCGTAAAATGACTACAAATTGCAAATTAAATTAAGATGAAGTGATGCTCTTGCAACAAGCATAAGATATGACGCAAAGATATGATAGACAGAAAACATAATGAAAGCAAGACAGCAGCACAATGCTGAAGAAAATTAAAATACATTAGAGATATCTGGTGATTATGGCTTTTTTATCCCACTAACAAGTATACCTTTATTTAGCTTTCTGAATGGTATCAGTGATGCTTTTCATATGTGTTCAGTAAGCACAGACAAAAATAGCAGAAAACAAAAGACATTGAAATGCTTACCCTAAAAGAAATCTAGAAGTGTTGATGAGACTTTACACCCAGAAACTTTTTTCTTAGTGAACTCTCTGGGAATCATGAAATAATCAAAACTGAACATTTGAAATCTAGAGTACTGGGCACATCCACTGTCTTTAATCTTCAAATAAAGTTTTTGACACAGGAACAAGTGTGTCAGTAAAATTCTTACACTTGTGTTTAATCCCTTGAACAAAAGTAATACATTTTAGAAGGTTAAAAGTTCAAACAGAGGAGGATGCTAGGAATCATTCAGGGCTTAAAACTACGCAGAAAAAGACACACATGGTATGTGTTACAGAAAGCTCATTGCACTTAATGTTTGCTGAATGACTGAGAGGATCACATGTTGGAGGGAGCAAGAGCAAATGTTCTGGGAGAGGAAGTTTTCAAAAGGCTGGTTCAGAAGTTCTTAGTTAGTATAGAAAAACCCTAAGCCCGACTGCTATTTCCTAATCTTATTTGGCATATAGGCTCCACACTTCCGAAAACCCTAGTGTAGTCTCATGTTCACCTTTAAATCAGTGAATTTAGTGTCACTGAAAGGAAGTAACTTTTATATGTTTTCATGGAGGAGGCTGTGTTCTTGCACTTGGATTTTTATTTTTTTTTAATCTAACACAAACCTATTCCTTCTTTTACAAGGAGATTCCAGAGGCACTTTTGGCCAGCAGGAGTAGAGAGGTGATCGTGCCCCTGTACTCAGCACTGGTGAGGCTGCACCTGGAGTACTGTGTTCAGTTTTGGGCCCATCACTACAGTAAGGACATTGAGTTGCACAGAAGGGCAATGAGACTGGTGAGGGGTCTAGAGAATAAGTCTTACAAGAACCAGCTGAGGGAGCTGGGTCTGGAGAAGAGGATGCTGAGGAGGAACCTTATTACTCTCTACAACTACCTGAAAGGAGGCTGTAGTGAGGCAGGTGTTGGTCTCTTCTCTCAAGTAACTAGCAATAGGACAAGAGGCAATGGCCTCTAGTTGCGCCAAGGGAGGTTTAGATTAGATATTAGGAAAAATTTCTTTACTGGTCAGGCATTGGAATAGGCTCCCCAGGGAGGTGGTGGAGTCCCCATCCCTGGAGGTGTTTAAAAAACATATACATGTGGCACTTTGGGAATATGGGTTAGTAGGCATAGTGTTACTGGGTGGATGGTTGGACTTGATGATCTTAGAGGTCTTTTCCAACCTATGATTCTACGATACTAATAGAGCTGGGTATCCTTGTAAACATACTAATTGAAGATGTATGAATCAACGTTTTGTGTGATTATAAATTTTGTCTTCCATAATAAGAAGGATTGCCTGTACATGGATTTCACTTAAAATGGGGAGAAAATTGTGTGAAAGACTACCTTACTAGTTATATATTTTTAATAGCAGCAGTGCATAGCGATATTTGGTTTCATCAGTGGCTGGGCTGGTCAGCTCAGAAACTTAAGATGCCAAGTCCCTAAAGGCAGCAGATGTCTTTTAATATCTGTGTAGTGTATAGTTAGCATAATGTGTGTGCTTTTTCTCATCTTCTGTCTTTCTATATGTTACATTTCTGGGGCTTTTTTAAAACATATTGAAAATGAGAGATTTAAAATTACGAGGGGAAAAAGGAAGAGTCTCACTACAGGATTTGTGTTGTAAATAAGATGTCATTGAAATTAATGTCTCTGAGCTTCTGTTTTCTCCAAAGATGATAAATCTATCTTTGATTTTCTTACCGTTTGTTTCAGTTTATATATAAGTGTCCTTCCTGACTTTCCCTTTTTAATCAAAAATAAGCACAAATTCCTGTGGGCAAAGTCATCCTTAGATAAAACCCTGCAGCGGCTTCGAATGGAAGAACTCACAAACCTATTACTGCTTTTTAAGGGAATCCTTTATATACCCCTGTTAACTTGCATGAAGACCCAGAATTTGGCCATCCTGAAAATCAGCTTGGGAGATTCCTGGACCTGGCCATGCATCCTTTCCTAGAGTGCCACAGTTCTTTTCCATAACGCATGAACAGAAGGTGATTTGGAGCATCTTAGCCAGGCTTCTGTGTCCCAATAAGGTATGTCCATGGTTTCAGGCATGCTGGAGGATTGCAGGGGTTGTTACCAGAGTGCTGCTTCTAGCTGAAGAAATCAAACTGTGAAGTCCTGGAATGAATGACGAGCAATGTGATTATCAAAATCCTGCAGCTTTCTACCACAGGTTCGAAGCAATTGGCAAAGACAGACAACAATAGAAGAGATGCTACTGGATAGAGAGACAACAAATCACAAAAGATGCATGTTGACACAGCCTATGTTGATTCTGCAACTAAGTCCTACAGGAAGACAGACATGTAGCTGGTGTCAACTGTCAACAGATGTTTTCCCTTAAGTACAGTGATGGAACACCATTGCAAGCAGTCATGGCAACCTGCAAGAAAATGTGTATCTTAACAGTTGTCTCCCAGAAGAGGTAGCTAAACTGCAAGGAAGCATTGATGTCTTTATAAAAATGCTAACAGTAAGAGATATACAGAGGATGACATCTTTCCTGCACTGGACACAGGAGCCAGGATAGGGACTAGAAGAAAATATCTCCTAACAACAGCCCCTTGGTATTTCAGATTCTGATATCTGCAAGGGAGAAATAGTTTGTTTCAGAAATAATGCGATCTTAAAGATTTGATATCACTAACATGAGACCATATTTCTTATTTCAGCAAGGACTGTTTAGTCTGGCTCCTCCAGACATGATTAATACTTGATTAATATTCCACTTTCAAATGCCAGCAAAGAAAACTAGCACAGTTTTGCTTCTTAATTAGCTTCTTGCTTTCCATTTGCAAAGATTGTCATCTAATGTGCTGGGGTTTGTCTCACCAGAGAAACTGAACAATTATAAGCAGAATACACTTTTAAGCTGTTCATAGCTGGAATAAATGATTCTAAGGGAACCTCCACTGTAACAGAGCCAAAACCTCATTGAAAAAAAAAAAAAAAAGGCGCTCTTCTCATTTACAGCCATGAGAAAAAGTTATATTTATTAGAAAGAAATTGCGTGAAATATGGGCATCATATATAAGCTTTAATATAGGAAGCACATTAATAACATAAAGGGATGGACGACTGGGAAGAGAAGACCTATTCCAAAGTGTTACTGTGAATGAGTGGCACAAGAGCTGACAGAAGGCTTTCCTTGGAAGAATAAAAATGAAGATGAATGATGAGAAAAACTACAGAGTTTAGTGTGCTTGTCTCTAAATTAGAAGGACGTGGATTTGACAGATGGACCACTTGTTGGATAAGGAACTGGCTCGATGGACACACTCAGAGAGTTGCAGTGAATGACTCGATATCCAGGTGGAGACCAATGATGAGTGGTGTTCCTCAGGGGTCAGTACTGCAGCCGGTGCTGTTTAATATCTTTGTTGGCAACATGGACAGTGGGACTGAATGCACCCTCAGCAAGTTTGCTGACGACACCAAACTGTGTGGTGTGGTTAACACACTGGAGGGAAGGGATGCCATTCAGAGGGACCTGGACAGGCTGGAGAGGTGGGCCTGCGTTAACTGCATGAAGTTCAACAAGGCCAAGTGCAAGGACCTCCACACGGGTCAGGGCAATCCAAAACACAAGTACAGGCTGGGCGGAGAGTGGCTCGAGAGCAGCCCTGAGGAGAAGGACTTGGGGGTAGTGGTGGATGAGAAGCTCAACATGAGCCAGCAATCTGCACTTGCAGCCCAGAAGGCCAACCGTATCCTGGGCTGCATCAAGAGAAGCGTGGCCAGCAGGTCGAGGGAGGTGATTCTGCCCCTTTACTCCGCGCTCGTGACACCCCACCTGGAGTATTGTGTCCAGCTCTGGAGCCCCCAACGTATGCAGCACATGGGTGTTAGAGCAGGTCCAGAGGAGGCCCACAAAGATGATCAGAGGGCTGGAGTACCTCTCCTATGAGGACAGGCTAAGAGAGTTGGGGCTGTTCAGCCTGGAGAAGAGAAGGCTCCAGGGTGACCTTGTAGCAGCCTTCCAGTCCCTGAAGGGGGTCTACAGGAAGGTGGAGAGGGACTTTTCACAAGCGTTACCTTCTAAAAAGGTAAATATCACTTGTACTCCTAGAAATCTAGGAAATCCAGATTAAGTTGACCAGATATTCTCCAGTGCACTGAGCTGCAGAAGGAAAATACCTGTTTCACAACATACTAAAGTTTATTTTGGGAGTGTGGACCAGCAACAGGAACAAAATTAGAAGGAATTGTTTTTCACCTGCTGGCCAGTTCTAATGTCTGTGTCCCTGACGGTGAACACTAACTTCACCAAAGCCTAAGGTATCAAATAGAGAAGAATAAAATATTTTATTAACTTGTGAAGGGGAACATCACTGAGAATGAAAAAGCAGTGTATACACTAACTGTGTGCAAGCAGTGTTCTTGGAGAAACAGGGCCCAATGCTAAGAAGCTACTGTACATCAGAGAAGTGAAAGAGTTCCTTTGGTGCAAAACTTGTGTGAACACTTGCAGTACTGAAGAGACTGCTTTCAGCTGAACAGAGAAGTAAAACTTTAGCCCACTTCATAATGGAAAACATCTTAAAACATGCTGTAGGAGCACCTCTAAGTGTCAGGGACTAAAAGGTAAGCTGAAATGTGTTCTTGTGTAAGGAAGTCTCTCCACTGTTATTTTCGAATGGTTGAGGTTGGAAGTCTTGTTACATATATGAAAATGAACACCCAAGCTGTTTTAAATTACATTCAGATAAATTCACAAAGCAGCAGTTTCTCTGTTTTTGGGGTTTTTTTTCTGCAACTTAAGGAAATTTTTTTTTAAAAGAAAAACCCTTTTGTCATCCTGACACAGTACGTAACTCTCATTTTGTAATGCTGCAGAGAGTACTGAGTGGTGGCAGTTTTTCATCATATTACCGTTTCAGAGGGTTTTAATTTTTTATCTGGGATGGTTTATTAGTTGTGCTACTCGGGACTTTACAGACATCAAGGAAAAAAAAGTGTTCTTTCAAGAAGGTGCCCCCCAGATAAAGAGTTCAAAAAATAGTATTATATGTATATTAAATACTGCAAAATGTTCTGAAAAATCATTCTGCTAAGAATAATGCTGAAGTTTTAAAATGTAGTCCAGTACTTGGTTTTGTGAATGTCGGATGTCTAAAAGATTGAAAATATGTTAATAAATGTTGAGGAAACATCAAAAGATTCATCCGTATCCCACCTGCAAATCTTTGACTGAAAAAATCCCGGGCTTTGGAGTATGAATTTAGGTAAATTAAAAAAAAAAAAAAAAAAAGAAAAAAGCTTCCATTTACATATCAAAAAAATCCAGAACTGAATTTTTCAAACACAGGAAAAAAAAAATTTAAAGGGTTGTTTTTTAGTAACCTTTGAGGATTTTCAAGAGTTCTCTTGCAAAAAAAACTTTCTGATCCCAAAATATGAGGGTTGGAGCCTACAGCTTGAAAGACTGGAACATCTGGTATGTTCCTTTAAGTAAAGCTTCTAAAAAAAATTGCTATGGTTTAGAATTCACTCTGAAATCTAGAATTGATCCTTTTAACAAAGGATGGTTTGAATTACATAAGTCCTGAAAGTGGAACATGTGTATTTAGAAGGCAATTGATATTTCAGGGTGGTGTTTTCACATTCTTTTGTTTGAAGTCTTGGCTCAGTGGCTGCAGTACATCATTCTGCACTATCAGTCACATTTGCGTAGTGTTAGAAAAATAAATAAGTACATTATTTATCACGAAAACATCAAAGAAATTGCAACTTTTTTTTTTTTTTTTTAAAGAGAAAATCACATTTCATACTTAAATAGGTCACTACAAGAATCAAGAAAAACACACCTCTCCCTTCTTCCGGAAGTAGTCACTTCTGCAGTGGTCAGGAGTACAGCACTTCAAAAAGCCGCTAAAGCCAAAGAACTTTCTGTCAAATAGAGATTGAAAGCCAGCTGTGTGCTTTGATCACTAAATGGCGTATTTTTGCACCTTATAGGGCATTTAGGTGGATTGTAGCTCTCTTTTGAAGGTTTGGTATCTACCTAATGCTGGTCCTGATGGATCCTTTGTATGGTAGACCTTTGAAGGGAGAGCAAGGCATCATTCAGTGAATTCATGCTGCCATCGAGGGGAGAGCCGTGGATGTTGTCTACCTTGACTTCAGAAAGGTTTTCAACACAGTCTCCCATAACATCCTCCTAGGGAAGCTCAGGAAGTGTGGGCTGGATGAGTGGTGGGTGAGGTGGATTGAGAACTGGCTGAATGGCAGAACTCAGAGGGTTGTCATCAGCGGCACTGAGTCTAGTTGGAGGCCTGTAACTAGTGGTGTCTCCCAGGGGTCAGTACTGGGCCTAGTCTTATTAAACTTCTTCATCAATGACCTGGATGAAGAGTTAGAGTGTACCCTCAGCAAGTTTGTGGATGACACCAAACTGAGAGGTGTGGTAGACACACCGGCAGGCTGTGCTGCCATTCAGCGTGACCTGGACAGGCTAGAAAGTTGGGCAGAGAGGAACCTGATGAGCTTCAACAAGGGCAAGTGCAGGGTCTTGCACCTGGGGAGGAACAATCCCATGCACCAATACAGGCTTGGGGCAAACCTGTGGAGAGCAGCTCTGTGGAGAGGGACCTGGGTGTCCTGGTGGACGACAGGTTGACCATGAGCCAGCAGTGTGCCCTGGCTGCCAAGAAGGCCAGTGGGATCCTGGGATGCATTAGAAAGAGTGTGGCAAGCAGGTCGAGGGAGGTTCTTCTTCCCCTCTACACTGCCCTAGTGAGGCCCCATCTGGAGTACTGTGTCCAGTTCTGGACTCCCCACTTCAAGAAAATGAGGAACTACTGGAGAAAGTCCAGCGGAGGGCTACGAGGATGACGAGGAGACTGGAGCATCTCTCCTATGAGGACAGGCTGAGGGAGCTGGGGTTGTTGAGCCTGAAGAAGAGAAGGCTGCGAGGGGACCTAATAAGTGTTTATAAATATCTGAAGGGTGGGTGTCAAGAGGATGGGGCCAGACTCTTTTCAGTGGTGCCCAGTGACAGGACAAGGGGCAACGGGCACAAACTGTAGCACAGGAAGTTCCATCTGAACACAAGGAAGAACTTCTTCCCTCTGAGGGTGACGGAGCACTGGAACAGGCTGCCCAGGGAGGTTGTGGAGTCTCCTTCTCTGGAGATATTCAAGACCCGCCTGGACAAGTTCCTGTGCAGCCTGTTGTAGGCGACCCTGCTTCGGCAGGAGGGTTGGACTAGATGACCCACAGAGGTCCCTTCCAGCCCCAAACATTCAGTGATTCTGTGATTGTACTTTTGGAAGACAAGTTCTGGCCATTAGGTTCATTGAATACTCTTGTAACTTTGGTCTGTAAAATGTGGGCAGACTTCTGAAAGTGAACATGCTTTGACATGCGATTCCTTTTGATAGGGCATGCTGGTGGGAAGTCCATCAGAACAACATGCTCTTTGTAATTTTTACTCTAATTTTAGAATTAATGGGAAAAAAATCTAGGTTTCTGAGAATGATTCACCGCAGAGCTGCAGTATATAGTTTTACATGTGCTTCAGGAAATTGAATATAGTGAAGTCTATGATACGTTGTTCAACATTGTAACTATTTGCCTGAGTTTCAGACTGTGTACCTTCTGGTCTGAAGTTTAATTTTTGGGGGCCATATGCACCTGCATGTATAGCATATAATATTCCTTGAAGATCAGAATCTGAATTCTACTTTTCCTTCTCCAAATACAATTATTTGATACACATTTACTTATTTTAAGGAATTACACAGTATGTATCACTACAAGTAGCTGAGGACCTAATACTGTAAAAAGCACATTAGATTACATCCAAAAGATTGATAGTGTCTTTCGTTCCATCACTGCCTGACCTGACTTGCCATACCTGATATGGTATGTTGTGACAGCTTGTAGACCTTCCACTGCTCTTGCATGTGACGCCACTGCTAAAGTGTGAGTCACCAGCCACATCATTATTGTTTTACAGTGAATGAGCTGTTTATGCTTTGTTCATCCTTAGATTGCTTAGAGGGAAACCTAGTGACACATTGCATCTGGTCTCCAAGCTGGGTGTTGCCTTCTCTTTGGAAGAAACTGGAAAGTGGTGCAGAAAGTTGCACAGCTTTCCAAGTTTTGAACTAAATTATGACCCTGACAACAGTAGCTGGGACTTTTTCCCTGTACTTTTTCAGGAAGAAAGCCAGCTTGGGGGGACGTGATTAACATTCTTTCAGCTTAAGAGGTAACACTTTCAGCTTGTCCTCACCCTGTTTTTGTCAAGTGCTGCGATGTCTAGATGAAACCTAGACAATCTGTACATCCACATGCGTGGTTTGGCCTCTGTCTGGAGTTTCTGCAAAGTATTCAGCTCAGTGGTTTGTGTCTAATTTTGTTTACTAAATAGCAAGATATTTGCTAGCCTTCCTAAATGTTTGTGGATTTTTGTTCACTTTCACACTTATTTCAGGGACTGCAATGGCTGTGAGAGTGTTGTGGACTGCCAGGAGATGACAATACGCCATATTGTCGCTGATGTTGTGCTGAACGACCCAAGCATTCTCTTAATCTTTTTGACAGTAAGGAGCAGCATAAGAAAAGTTCATGGCACTCTGAGCAGCAGGTAAGCCAAGCCAGGTGGTTGATTCCTGTGCCTCTTTTCTAAGCATTAGATGACCTATCTCGTTAATGGTCCCAAAGATGCGTGAATAGATGCATGCTCTTGTGTAGTGCTACTCAGTTTAGTTCCAATTTTGGGTGCTCTGAAATAAAAGTTTGCTCTTCCTTGCACCTAACTCAGCAACAAGTGTAGTAATCTAGCCATTTCATGCTCTTACGCCTGTTGATCAAATTATTTCTGACAGACTCATCTGTGAGAACACACTGTGGAGGGGTGGAAAATTCTGCTGCTGTCTACTTGAGATCTATGTTACTCAAGCTAATGGTGTGCCAATTGATCTAGTAAAATCATCCTGTGGGAAAATCAGAGATTTGATGATTTACTTGAGAAGTTAGAATGAGCATTTTGTGAAAGCTGAAATACTTTGAAGTCATATGTTTTAGCACGAGTGATAGGTTTACGTCAATAAATATGGAGCCTTTGGATTTTCAGATTTACTAGTGAGCAACATGGGTGAATAGAAGTGTGGTTTGATTTTTGAGCTGTGTGTGATTTTTAGTTTTCACATTGTTTCCTTTAAGGAATTACCAGCAAACTAAAAATTATTTCTGAGTGCAAAGTTTTGCTGACAATATAATGTAATATACTATAACAACTAAATGAACAAATTGTACCAAAAAGGCAAAAAAATGATATTGATTCATTTTACCTTGTCAATATGAAGCATTTCTTGTAGAACATGTTGATTTGTTTGAATTGAAATTTTCTAACAGGAAATTATTCTGTTGGGAGAACTTGTAAGCAGATTTTCTGTAGACACTGTTCCAAATAAAACAGTCTGAAATTTATTTGTTTTTAAAAATGTATTAAATATTTCTTATTTTGGCCAGTTGACCTGTACATCAATAAGATGTCTATCTGAATGTTTGGAAATATTTCCAATTGAAGCAAAATATATATTCTAAAATAATTATTTGTAGATGGTAGACCAGAGAGAAAATTAGGTTTTTGTACTAAATCATTTGAGATGGCAGCGTGAAACATTCTGGAAACTGCTGGAAAATATTGAGGTAAGAAAAACAGTTGGAGTCAGACCACGTATGCCTTATGTCAGGGTTAAAGTGTGAGTGGAATAAGCTTTTTTCCTCCAAATCACTTACACAGAGTGCTGCTGAAATGCACTTAGTAGCAGTGGTGCTCATTTTTAGCAAGCATCTGTAACTCTTAGCTCTCTTCCCAACAGAGGTCTTGGCAATCTTACCACCAGCCCATCCATGAACTTTCTTTTCCCTTTTTTATCTATAAATCTGTTTATGGCTGAGAATATTGCTAGGATTTTTCCTTGGCTTTACTCTGCTTTTGTGAAATCTGTAGTCATGCCTTAATGCTTTCCTGTCTTAATCCATCTCTATAATTCTCTCTTCTACAGCCTTTTTAAACTCCAGGGTTAAAGATGTAGCCCTTGGATATCAACTGGAGTTTTGGCATTGACCTCAATGGAGTTGGGGCTCTAGCCTTTTTTTTGTGTAAATCCTGTAATCATGAATGCTGAGTTCTTATGTAGCACTCAGTATGAGAGAGGTGTTGGGCTTCTCAGATGTCATCCATGGGTTTTGCATGAAAATGATGGACAGTCCTTACCCAAAAAGGCTTCCAAAGCAGTGTCAAGCATCAAGCACAGCATTGCTAGCCGGTCAAGGGAGGTCATTGTCCCACTCTGCACTGCACTTGTGCGGCCCCATCTCAAGTACTGTGTGCAGTTTTGGGTGCCTCATTATAAGAAGGATATCACACTATTAGGGTGTGTCCAGAGGTGGGCAACCAAGATGGTGAAAGGTCTTGAGGGCAAGACTTACAAGGAGTGGTTGAGATTACTTGGTTTGTTTAGCTTGGAGAAGAGAAGGCTGAGGGGTGACCTCACTGCAGTCTACAATTTCCTGAAGGGGGGCAGCAGAGAAGGAGGTGCTGATCTTTGATGATTGGTGATAGGACACAAGGAAATGGGATGAAACTGAGTCAGGGGAAGTTCAAATTGGATGTTACGAAAAGGTTCTTCACCGAGAGGGTGGTCGGTCACTGGAATAGGCTCCCCAAGGAAGTGGTCACGGCACCAGTCCTGTCAGATTTCAAGGAGCATCTGGATGACACTCTTAGTCATATGGTTTAATTTCAAGTAGTCCTGCGAGGAGCAGGGAGGTGGACCTGATGATCCTTATTGGTGCCTTCCAACTTGAGATATTCTATGATTCTATGAAATTCTAACAATAAAATTCTCAAATATCACATCAATGAATTGCTCTCAAATGCTAGCCTTCTTATTTAAGTTTATTTGTGGATTCATTTTCACTTCCAAAGCCACCCAGAAGTATATTAAACTAACTGAGATAGCTGAGAAAGAGAGGGGGCAGACAAAAGCTGTTCTTCCCTCAAATGCAGTATAAAGGCTATCTATCTTAAACGTAGTGTAAGGACTGTACACAGTAGGAATGCTAGCCAAGTGTTCCACGACCTGTGTATCTTTTACGTCACTACTTAAAAATTACATTGGGGATTTAATTAGCACTGAAACCCAGCATTTAGGAACTGTAATACTAATAGACCAAAGAAGATATAAAGAGTATTGCATATGATTGTCCAGAAAACAAATATCCACAAAGATGAAGTATCAAATAAATATAATCTAAAAGGCATTAATTGTATTCAGGGCTCATCTACCTTGGCTACTTTTTTGGTGGCAGGAGATAGCCCCACTGGGCTGTGGTGCTGGTTGCCTTCATGCCAGTAGCGTAAAGAATACCATGTCAGCTTTATCTGCTTGAACAGCATCTTGCTGTCCTTAGTGATGAGAATGTATCTTTCCCTGACTTCAGTAAGCATCCTCTGAACAGCTAATTTGCCTGTAGCATATTTCTGTACTCTATTCAACTTCTACAGTAATTTTGCATGGAATAATTACTTAATGAGGAGAATGTTTATAGCTTCTTTTTTTTTTTGCTAAATCTGTTAACATGAATATTACAAAAGCGAAAGTTTAAACTCTAGTAGAAGAATTAGTAGTATTATTACTACTTATGTATAAAGTAGCTGTGGCAGGTCAGTTGTACATTGGTTGGTCTTCAGACTTCCATAAGAAAGCTTATGTTGCTGTAGACAGATTTGGAGACAGAAATCTGATAGCGTGTGAAGTTCATAGAATAGTAGAACAACCTAGGTTGGAAGGGACCTCAAAAAATCATTTGGTCCAGCCTTTTGTGGGAAGGGAGACTAGATGAGATTATCTAGAACCTTTTCCAATTGCCTCTTGAAAAATGCTATCACATCCCTGGGGAGGTTGTTCCGGTGATTGATGAGGTCCCTGCTGAGCCTTCGCTTCTCCAGGGAGAAAAGATCTAAGTTCTTCTGAGTAAGACTAATACCCTAATCACTTTTACTCTTTTCTAGGAGACAGCTATATCAGTATGTACCCTTGCAGCATGAAAACTTCTGTTTGTAAAGATACTACATCGTATGCTATGTGTTCTTTATAACCGTCTAAGTCTTTTCTTGATCCCATTGACAGAATTAAAGGTGTTTAACTATGCACTCATCCCAGAATCTGAGAGCACCTCCTTGATGATACTACCTTTGTCAGAGTTTACTTTTCACTTTGCCATGGAGGCTGCTGCCATTGTGATACAGCAGCAACACATTTCTTCATTTTGTTTTTAAAGTATTGACCATGTATTTCCCATGTTTCATTAAAAACAGTGCAGCCCACCCTTTTAGTTCTTGTACTTGTTTATTTCAGTACCATTGTCTACTGTTGAAAAAAAAATTATTATCTATCATAAATAAAATTGTGAATTCATATGCAAATGCAACAGAGGAGGATCAAAATAATCCTCAACTGCTTAGTTCGATTGCAGACTATAGTTTTAGTGACTATTCAAGATGTAAATACATTTGTTAAATCTGTCTGTTTCTTTAATACAAATTTTGGTGAAAACGCCTTTAAAGACCACATATTAAGTACTTCAGGTATGGCAGTTTGCATGACTTACATGAAACATAATGAACGGATTTCCTAGTAGAAGTTAGTAACTCAGTCCTATAATATTTGCATATAATTTCTGGTCCCATATTTTTAAGAGTATGCCTTCAAACCGTGATCAGAAATATTTTTGTAGCATGCCCACCCTTGCCAAGGGGGGACATGCTAGTCTCTATAAAATTTCCTTGGTAGAACTGATACTAGTATATACTGGGGGGAGAAGGAGTGAATAAACAAGGGATGAAAGGACTTTCATTAAATATACGAGTTAAAAGAAAAAAAATTATTAGCCTTATGATGAATGAAAAGGTTTACCCTCACTTAGAGCCTTTCACCAATGAACTTGTTATCAAATGAGCAAGTCTGAAAAATTTTCATTGCTACTTCTCTTTTTTAAGACCTAATGTAATCCATCCGTTCAAGCTAGCTATATCAGGACATCCCTCCACCCTGATTAGATAGAATCCAGATTTCTAATGTATGAGGTGGGTGTTTTATCAGCTCACTACTTATAAAAACATAAGATTTGTCAATTAAATAGCGAAAACTGAGCACATGTGAAAGAAATACTTCTAGCAAATTTAGGCCATAAGAGAATACATATCTATTTCAACCAGTTGAAGCCAATTAAACCAATATGAAATAATTCAGTTCCTTTGTACAAATTGTATATATGTTTTGTCTCTTGTTTGGTGGAATATTTCTACTTTAAACCTCAGTTTTGGAACAAGGAGTACATTATGTATTTCTTACTGAGTATAGTTATATAGGCCTGTAATTTTCAAAGGTATAAATCCTATGCTAGAAACAATGAAGTATTCAGTCAAAGAAAATTGCAGCAACATATAGCTTTGATGAGCTTTAACAGTGAATAAGTGAACAGTAATTTCCCTACTTGCACCAGTTTAAACATCAGAATAAAAACATTAAGGTTAATAACATGTGTATATGCATGAGCAAGACAATGCCTAGCTTCCATTAGCAAGCATTGATTTTATTCATAAATTAATAAAATAGACAAGTTCTGATGATGGTCTAACTCCTGAAATGAGGTGTAAGGAAGAATGTGAAAAGCTGCTTTGTGCTATGTGCAACTACATTGCCACCTCTAATGGAGATTTCTAAACAAAGATAATTTTTAAGCACGGTCCAGAGTCCCCAAACTCTTAAGAAGTCAAAATATTTTAATTTGTTTATATTTTTATGTCTGGAGGATAATTCTAAGAGCACTTTACTATAAGAAGTCAGTAGGAGTAAAAATGAGCAAGTGTAAGATGGTTATAAATAATATATCAAAACACAGAAGTGCCTCCAATGTGTCACTTGCCATTTACCTTGACTCACTGCCATGTTCATGTGGAGACAGATCTTAGAGCTAAGTAAACATGGGTCACAGCCTACTTACAAAAAAATGCAAAGAATTTTTTCCCACATGGATATGAATAAAGTTGTGAAAAAAATTATTTTTATTTAATTGTTATCTTTATTACCCAAAATGTATCAGTATTTTTGCAATGGCCTGCTGTGAGGTGAAACCATTTTCAAAAGATAAAATGAAATCCACACTGTCTCTTGATCCTGTCCTGTGCTGTATGCAAGGCAAGTTTTGCCAGCTTAGTTGGTCCACAATCTAGGGACTGTTAGATTTGTTAGTTACTGATAATAATCAGTACGGTTTTGTTTCTCCACGCTTGACCGAACTACTGATTGACAACACAATGAAAGTTTATTCAAGGACTGAAATACAGCCAGAATAAATAATGGTATGATGCAGTTTCTCGTTAGGGTACACCTGAGAAAGATGCTGTTTTCTACTCAGCAGTGTAATATAACAACTTCCAAGAAGTCTTTGGAGAATTTTCCTCCACTGCTTTTACTGTATAAGTTTACAAGTAAGGTCAAATGATAAACATGTTACAAGAAGAGTTTCCCCTTTGCTGCTTGAATACCCAGCATAGCACGTGCTCACTAACATGCATACATATAACACTAGGATCTAGTCCAAAACGTAATGAAGTTAATGAGAACAATTAATTTGACTTCAAAGATGTTGAGTTTGGATATATTTGTCTGAGGAAGGATAATTTTGTTCTTTTTTTGTCTTATGATCTCATCTCAGTTTGACCCTGTGTACAGCCCATTTCATTCTTTATTTACCTTTCATTTTAAGTCTTTTTCGTCCTTCTAGGTTGAGGGGATTTAATTAAAAAAACCACGACAGAATAAGATTTTTAAAATCCTGCTGTTTTTCCAAATAATTCTTTGAGATTGAGAAGCTGAAATAATAAAATATGTTTTCTGTTAGCCTGAAAGAGAGATCACATTCTAAAAATATTCCTTTGGTCTCCTAATGCAAACATATGACTCAGTTATTCACATAGGTGTTTATCTTAAAATAATAGCACTTGGAACATTGAAAGGATAATCCATCTGGCATGAAGATGTTTCAGCGGTTCTTATGCTCCTATGAATTCCTGGTGTTTCTGTTTTTTGTGTGTTTATCAAAAAACTACCTTCAGACATTTGTCCGCAGCTTGATGTTAGGAATTATGAGTAATGCATACATCAGCTTCTGCTTTATAATGAGGTTGGCTCCTCCAGCTCAGAGATTAGCTTGCTGGCCTCAGCGAGTTTGGCTAGGAAAGTTTTTCCCTGGTCCAGTCTCCCAGAGACTGAGGGGAAGTGGTAGCTGGGCCCTCATTTGTACTGCCCACGAGACATCCTTTCACATACTTCACCATTTCCTTTGTCCCCAACAGTAACCTGTTTGTGCTATATGGAATCAATATATTTGTATTTGGTGCTTAGAATAAAACACTCAAGAGCATGTCTTTTAAAGCAGAACGCAGATGCATGTGCATTTAGTCTGATCTAATTATATGCTTTAACAATAAATTATTCTGATACGCAGAACAGAATCAGTTTGCATTTCCCATAAACTCTTAAGTGTTGAAAGCTTCTCAACCTGTTTTTCTCTCCTTTCCTGTACAAGTCAGTAGGATTTCTCCACCAGGGAGCAAGCTAGGATGACCGCATTCCTTAAATGCAAGCATTTTCAGTTGTTGGAAAAAGTTTCCACTCTCCATTTTTGGCTGCTAGGCTTGCTCTGCTATCCAAATAATCCTCTTAGGTTAAATATTGCACTGATTATGTGTGTGGCAGATACCTATACTGTACTGATGCTAAGTGCGAAGAGCTCAGCCTGTGGGGAATTTCCACCAAAAATTCCCCAAATGGAAACTGTTTTGTAACTTATAAAGGAAATTATGTAATTTGCACCAGCTTAAATCTATCATCCATTTGTCACACTGTTTATGCTGAAGTATCTTGTATCAGAATACAGCCTGCTTGTTCATGGTAAGATGTATTCTGACAGTGCATAGACAACGAGATTTGGGTCCCTGTGAAATCTGTGGTGCGCCCTGGGATAGGAAACTTGATTATACTTTATATGCAATAGTAAAATATTACACAATGTAACAGTAGCTTTAATGTGAGCACCATTTTTAGTGGAATTTACATACGTGACTGCAGAGTGGAAACAGTTTTTGAAGGCATCTATCCAACAAATAGCCAAACGCAAAGCTCGATAATAAAGCAGGCATTCTAGCTTGGGATATGTGAAAATAAAAAGAATTCATTTCACTTAGCCTTAAGAATATAGCATGATTTTCCTTCAAATTATTTCCAATATTCAGGAAGGTTCAGCCACAAATAAACCAGGAATTTATACAGCAACAGATGAATGGGAAATTTTCCTGTGCTCTGAAGAGAGAAATATAAAACACTGCTTTAAAGCATATCTGGATAGTCTCAACGTTTGTGGGAAGAGGCAGGACCCGTTGAAATGATTGGTGAAGAAAGGGCTACATGTTTTTAGGACTGCTGTAAGAGGTAGTCTTCCCCCTGCTCCATTACAGACCTATACCTGGTGGTAGTAGTCTCTGCTACATCTCAGTGCAGTCACTGGTTTTGCCTTAATCTAAATTCTGTTGTCTGTAAACTTGTACTTGCTCCTGATAAGATTCTTTGCTGTTCAAGATCAAAATAGCCCAATTGACATGGAAGTCTAGATATCTGTGGTCTACATTGATTTATGCCAGTTGAGGATCTGGCTGTGTCTTGATGAGAATGGGAAGGAAATGACTTTTTACAAATGTATGTTGAACTCAGGAATTGATTTGTTTTTCAACCACACACATGTTTTGGTGGAAGCCTTGGCTTGGATGCATACATTAGGGAGCAACATCAGAAGGTACCAGTGTTACAGGAACATATACCTGTGTATTCACATGAAGCTTACTCTCTGCATGAGCCAGAAAGACCTCTAGTGCACCAAGATGCTATAAGTGATATAGTAGCTAGGAACCCACTCTCTTTTCTATTTGGGTCATCTTGCTACTCCTCATGAGGAGAGAGATGAGCTGGAAGATTTAGCAGCTATATGGATCATCAGCTCTTCCCAAAGTAGCCACAGCCACCTGTACTTCTGGTGTCCTACTATAGCATTTGCATTTACCCTGCCTTTCCAGGGCTCTTCTCTTCACTCTCTCTTCCACTGCTACTCCTTCCCTAGCAGGAAGACTCAACTCCAAGCTCTTATTATTGACGCTGAGAAATGATGTATCCTCTGTACCACCCTGCAGGATCAAGGAGCATGCTGGTTCATAAAGACCAGCATGGTTGATGCAGGATGTGCACCACTGCAGGCTACAGCTGCATGCCAACTCCACCTTGTCTTGCAGGAAGAGTGTGTGAAAGTCCCTGATGCAAATAGACGTTGTTAAATACTGAAAGTAGGCGTGGTTTTACATTTGAATAACCAGGTAACTAAACAAAGTCAAAGGGAAATACATCCTCTGTGGATAAGAAAGAGAATGACATGTTTCTTTAGATCATTGTAAGTGTGTATGTGTAGTTGACTGAGTGCAGCAGTAGACACTTTCATCAGATAAATGATGTCATCATCGCTTCTTTGTCTCTATTTTGAATACAAGGCTACACTTGCAATTATAGATCTGGACTGTTTGTCCATATTTGAAGGAAAAATTAAGTAAACAATTTGGTCTCTCAAAATGTGGTCTCTCTTTGCTTCTGTATCAGGAAACATGGAAAAACACAATGACTTTTCTAAACCCGTTACAGTACTGAATGTCACAACAGTATTTATCTTACAGTCCTGCCTCAGCAAATTCTGCTAGAACTCCTGACAGTTTGAGAAGGTTAGTTATTTGCAGATCCATCACTCAAAGTTTACACTTTGTGTCTACAATTTGAGTGAACCTTAGAAGATACTGTAGGTCTCAAAGGTTAGGCTAAGTGCTGGGAATATCTAAACCATGAAGACTTTGTTACTTCTTTGCAAGCTGCAATTTCAGTTTAAGAGCTGACCTTTTGACCTCCTGCTGTCCGAATGTTCACTCTCCTGCCACCTTCCAGTCCTTCTTAATCTTAGGGTCTTAAGCACTTAGTGCTCTTAAGCACCTTCTCATATGTGTTTTAACATTCTGGAAAGAACTGGAATTATACAGTTGCTGTGAAGATACCTGAATCACGTAACAGATTGTGGCCAGGATGGAAATTTACTGATGACTAAAGCCGGTTCATCTTGCAACCCTGTAAACAGCAATCCTAAGTGAAGCCCTTTGAGCTCTCCTGGACTCCAGTGGTCTGCAACCAGTATCTCCCTCTGAGTGAGACACCTCTCAGAGCTCGCAAACTCTCAAGTTTGTGAAGTTCAGAGTGTCACTGAAAATCCGGGAATAAAACCTCGTCACACCAATGTAGTGTTAAAAGGCAGGCATTCTTTATTGCGGCGCCGGATGCACGGGGGATAATTCCACCGAACGTGCATACCCCATACCTTTTCCGTATAGTTTATATAGATCAAAATATACATATTTATTAGGTTACATAACTTATCCCTTTCACAGTAAAATTAGTTCATTTTCATACACTCCTCCCACCTGCACTTGCACAGTGCCTCCTAGTGGTGGTCGTCGGGGGTCTCAAGATGAAGGCTCATCCTCTTCATCACAGTGTCCGCTGGTTGACCCCAGCTTCTGCACATGCGCAGTCCTCTTCTGGCTCTTGTGCCGCAGCTAGGTGGCTGTAACTACGTCGCTGTAGCTAGGTCGCCTTGACTGGCTCTAGGCGACCGCTAACATTTCAGGTGGGAAACATGGGACTTTTTGTTTCAGTTAATTTAGACAATAGATAAAAACCACAAACACACCTGCAACCATAGTAATGCTATTCCTATTAAAAATCCCCCTTTACCATTATTGTTTAACATTGATAATTACCTGGAAACCAAACTCTCTGTTGCTGGACCTAACGTCCAGATGGGCAGGGGCTATACAAGGGACATAACTAGCAACATGGTTTATGTTTATGGTTAACAGATTTCATCCCCTTGGTTACAAGAGGACCATCACTGAAGACCGATGACAGGATCTGGGCTGAAACCCTTCACTCCTTGAGGCTCAACCCTCACCTGTTGAGAAATGCTGAGAATTTTGAAGTGAATATTTCACCGAACTTGAAGGAACGCCTTTATATCTTCATATATCCTTGTGTCTCTGTACACGCATGTGTGATTGATTAAGGTACCTGATAGCAAGTATAGTATAAATATTCCCATCTTGAATCTGTAATTAGCTCACTGTTGTGGTTGGAGTAAATTTTAACTCACTTTGTAAATGCTGAATTAGTCAACGATTAAGTGATGCTAAAAATCTGTAGGAAAGAAACTCTGTTACAGAGTTTCTAACATTGCCTCCTGTTACTCCTGATGTTTCATGAACCTGGGAAAGAATTCATTGTCTCTTTGCTTTTGAAAAAGCTGGACTCAGTCTTTTTTCAAAAATAACAACCCCCAAATTAGCTGTCTAAAGATTTGAAAGAAAAGTTAATTCTAATAATACCTTGAGACCTCAATATCTAATCACTGGAACAGTAGGGAAGGTGAAGGATCCATTAATAAAAGCTTCTATTTTGCATTACTTTGATCAAAACAAGCCATTTAAACTGACAAATGATGTTTCACAAAGTGTACTGGGGGCTGCTCTGTTACAGTGCAAAACGTGACTTGCTTATACTTGGAGATCAGTGAAAACTGCTCATATGAACACAGAACAGCTCAGCACAGGATGTGGTAGACTGGAGTTTTACCAGTGTACTTGCAGCGAAGTGGCCTGGATTTGACCATAGTGGGGTGTGTAGTCCCAGGCCAGGGTGGGCAGTAGTCACAAACACCCCCAGGCCAGGGTGGGCAACTGTCTCAAACATCCATCTTGAGAAGGTGATAAAGAGCGCAAATTAAGCAATCTCCTAAATCAGGTATTGTGCTTTGGAAACTTCTGCATCTTGGTAAGGGAGTGTGGAAGACAGTGAAACCTTGTGGAGGCAGGGTGTTGGCTTGCGAAACCCACCCATGTCACGAAGGCAAGGAAGTTAAACACTTGCCTTCTGGGGGTGGGGGTGGGGGAGGTGGGGGGAGGAGAACAGGGGGACTGTGAGGCAACCAAGAGCCCCACCCCCCCCACCCCCACTGACTCATTTTTGAGAACTTTCAGGAAGCTGTGAGACGGGTACTAAAGGGTGTAAAAGTAGAGGGGGCCAGCCCCTTGCTGTGCACGGCCACCGCCAGAGGACACCGACCACCATCTCAGAGATCACCACTGGATCCAAGGGTGGTGATATCTTTTCTCCTATTTCTTCTCTTGCTTTCCTCTCTATCTCTGACTTTTTCAGCACATAAGGGTAATGTTGGTGTAAGTTTGTCGATCTACTATAATCTGTGGCTTTGTGAAATCAGACATTGTGTTGTTGAAACCTTTGCCAAGTCAATATCCATTTCCAGGCCCACAGCGTTAAAAGTAATGTTATGAAGTTGCAAAGTTATCATCTTTTGTATTTCCACTGCCATTCCAAGTAAGGCTTTGTTTTCAGTCAAGTCTCTTGGTCATTGTTATGACTCTTCAGTACCGCACAGAAAATTAAAAAGCTCACCTTCCCTTTTACCCACTGAGCAGGACGAGACAGAGGACCTTCACATCCGTTGTGGAAGTAGCCTTGGATGGTGCCATTTACAGGGATGTAAAGATTCTTTTTGAGAAGGTGAAAGGCTGATGTGTTAGATCTGGGAGACATACCTGTCTTGTCTCGTCTAAAAGAAAATGGGATTTATTGTGGCATAGGAGCAAAGGTTAAGCTCCATTTTGCTCCTGCTACTTTTCTTCTTGGCTATCAAATAGCAGATGTGATAACACAGGGATTCAAGATCCAGTCCATATTGTAGCTCTATCCAGGCAGGCAGCTGATCCATGGGATTTTCAAAAGTGTCTTATTCTGTATATATAAATATACCCCACTTGGATATGCATTGCTTCCTTCTTTATTATTATGCTCTTTTTAAATTATATTATACTCTTCTTTTTGTAACAGAGTGCAGAGCTTCATCCTACAAGCTGCTGAGCACTTCCAGCAATACTCTGGGAGCTCCAGTTTGGCTAATTAACCGTGGCACCTGAGGACTAAGTGCCTTGAAGAAATGAGTCCTGTTTATAATGACATTGCCTTTTTCACGTCTTTTTTTGAGAATGCTGTGCCTATCTACCTACTTACTCATGCTAATTAAGGAACAAAGAAACAGCACTGAAAGGCAAAAAAAAACAAACCCTACAAAGTTGCAACTTGACAGCATCCAAACTGGATAATTTCTCAAAGCAACTCTGTGGCAGCAACAGTTTAATGTTAACTGTGAAATTGTCCTAAATATAAAGGCACTGTAGAGTGCAGCAGGCAAATGCCAGGCGCCTAGAATGTACCTGATTAATTTATGAGACTGCAATAGTTCTGTCAAGTGCCAAGCAAAGTTTCTTGCTTGTACTGACTGTTGCCAGAGTTGTGCTGCTGAGCAGGTTAGCCAACTGCTAAATAATTCATGAGCTGTGGTGTGTTTACAAAATGCCTTCTGATACATTTCCATTTTTATAGACAATCCAATGAGTTAATACACCTATCTTGCTTTGTATCAGTAGCTGTGAGTTTCTAGCTGATGTCATGCCTCCCTGAGCAGCCTTGGGTACAGGGGACATGAACACACAGTACTGGGCTGTATCCCAGCCGCTTCTGTGTCATACAGGCAGTAAATTGACTAGTGGGCTGATTGTTAACTAAGAACTGTGTGGTAATTATAATTTTCATTTTAGCTTTTCTTTTGTTTCCATGCACATTTGCTGAATTTTTCCTTTGTATTCCTCTCCATTATTAAAGGAAAAAGACGGTATTTACATGTATCCTCTTTCGTCTTATATCTGCAAAGGTAAATACTACTGCTGTAGCACTACAATTTGCTGATAGCAATGAGAAGGAGCTGCATATACTCACAGAGTTTGCAGACATTATGGGATCCATCTCCTGCTGGATGCTACTAGCAGTGACTTCATGCAGCAGTAGCTGGCGTCTGGGCTAATGTAGCCTTTGCTATTGCAGATGGGCTCCTGGATGCTGTGAACCCATCTCTAGCTTGTTCTCTTGCCAACCTCTCTGAGACTGGCCAGCAGATAGAATGCCATTGGTTGGGGATTTCCTCTGCCTAATGAGTGCTGAAGTAAATTCTACAAACTCAGTCTAATTTGACTTATAGCAGGGAATTATTATGTGATTTTTAATGGGAGTTCCTGTGCACAGATTTTGTTCAGGAGTCCAGACTAAAAAAGGTTTACTTTTCTGTACTATGTGCTCCTCTGGTTCCATGCGAGTGCTTACTTTGGCTGTATTGGATTTCTAACAAATCTATTTTCAAATTCTAAATGATGAGTGCAAAAAACGTAGGGGTCACTTTTCCTTTTCCCAAAGGAGTTGTAATCTAGATTGCAGTCTCCTTAATCTCATATAAAGCACTTTAAATAGGGATATGTACATGTAGGAGGAGCTGTTGCCTCTCTGCGTATTCAGAGCAAGTGCTTAGTATTCTGGAGTCATAAAATAAGCAAGGTTATTTTTCAGATATATATCATGGAAACATGCTCTTCTACATAGCCTTTTAAACACTTTTCACACATGCACTTTGGATAAAATTTGCAAAGACACAAAATCCCCACTGAAGAGTATTAGGAATTTGACATCCAGGTAACTCCAAGCACTTCTAAAAATCCATCCCTTTTTTCCTGCCACACTTTAGTCCCAAGTGCCCATTGGTTTAGATGAATGGTCATTCTGAAAAGAGATACAGGAGCATGAGATTAGGTCCCCATTAGCAGGTTAAAAGGAGAAACAAATTCAGCAGGTGGCTTACTAGGATAATAAATTCAGTATACCTGGAAATAAGACGGTTGCTGTTTTGAAAAGGAGATGTTTTCTGACAGACAGGCAGTAGTAAGGAAAAAAATCTGATCTTTTCTCTGCTGCTTTCAGCAGTCTTTTGTGCCATTTTTTTGAAATTTCAGGTAATCAGGTAGAAGCAGACTTTTATGACTAGTAATAAGATTGAAATAAACGAAGAGCTTCAGTACACTTTCGTGACTCAGTACATTCTAATATGTAATAATAATAATAATAATGGGGTAAATAAAAAGTCTTTTTAGTCAGGCCCTACATCGCGGTTTTATTTTCTCTTTTTTTGGGCTATATTTTGTGTATGATGTATTACTTTCCTCCTAACACATAATCTTTATACACTCCTAATTCCTGCAAAACACAAGTCTTTATGACATGTGGAGCTTTAACTGCTCCTGAATTCTTCTACATATTTTAAAGTTTAGAGGGTAATTTTGTGTATAATATATTTCTGCTTTGTTGACAGTGCTTGTTAAACAGCATTGAGCAGAAAGGTTGCTGGTTGGAGACTCAACACAGTAAGTCTGGTTGGCACGTCTGTCTGTCTCGTAAATCCAGGTTGGTGAAAGAAATGCAAAATAAGTCTTTCCTCTCAACGTTTTATTGTGAGAATGAATAATTTTGCATCTTAGCTGGGGTAGTCATGCATCTTAGAGCAGGTGGTCATACTTCTGAAGTTTGTAATAAGCACAGACATGCATAAGCTAGAAGCAAATGTTGTTTCAACCATTTTTACAAATGGGAAACCGAGGCATGGAAAAAACAGTACACTATAGCATATATAATATATAGTGTGTATATATATACACACTATATATAATACTATACTACAGTGCTACAGTACTATACTGCACTGTAATGCTGGAACTGTGCCCTATACTTCAGAATTTGAAATTAAAATATTCCAGTTTCTGGTTTTCCAAATTTAGGAACTCTGTCAAAAAATGTAGCAAAGTTTGTCTTGCAATGTTTGCTCCTATTAAAAAAACAAGTTTTGAGGTTCTCAGTACTGATATTCTCTAGGTCTGCTGGGATTTGATTCCTTAGTGTACTAAGGACAGAACACAGAATTATAAGATAATAATTGCTATGTTTTGTCTTCTCTGTTGCCCTTTATTGTTGTGTTTCAGTCTTGGAACATTTAAAAGGCACAGAAAATACAAATCATGACATTAATTGCAATTGTATTTTAAAAATGTAAATTTTTTTGTTTGTGAATTCATGGATATATTATGAAAAATAAGAGAGTGACAGACCTATTTCAATCTGAGATGTAGGGATGAGCAGTTTATGATCCTTATTAGGTAGTCCTTTCTCTTCTTTTTTTAAAGGAATCCCTAATTTTCTACTGGGCTTAAAAAAACGCTCAATGCTTCATAAACTCTGTACACACTTGCATCTGAAGGCAAAGTTAACTACCTGAAACAAAATGACAAATGTATCGGTCACACTTTTGCATTCTGTATACTAGCAGGGAGAAAAAGAGATTATTTCCTAAGTTTACAATTAAAATTAATGAGGTGCTATAAACCAAACCGTGTGCTTCAGGATGAGAAGTGGCAGGTTATAATCTATTTTTATGTGTGTATGTAGATTATAATGAATCCATTAGATTACTTTTATATTCACATTGTTAATGATTTCTCTACTTTCCTCAGCATTTCAGACTCCCTGAATAGATTCAGTACCTCGAACAGAGCAAATACTAATTCCTGAGGAAGGAAGAATCAGTATTTTTCCTTTCATTTAATTGAAAATAAAACAAAAGCTTACAGATCATAACTTTGAGGGTACCCTTGTAAAATCCTGAAGCAGATTTGTCTTCATTTAGAGCTTGTTTGTCCAGGAGGCTACCATGCAAGGAGTTCACTGAATTTGCCAGCCTTTTTAGCTGATTCCTGCTGAATTTCTCTGGACACAGCCTTGAGCCACAGAAAGTCTGAAGTTGCTGGCTATTTCCAAGACAAGTTTGCTTTCTTACACATGTTGAAGGCAAGGCAGGTAATGTGCTAACAATCCTAATTCTGTTTCACTGTGAGCTGACTGACCACTAGCTGTGAATATCTTCTAGCAAAATTTCTATAAATTATCATGTGCTTTCGTTCATGGGTGATACTGGGTGCTTTAGCCTGCTTTTCAAAGAAAAAAATGGCAACAATTGAAATAATCTTTAAAAGGCCACAAAATAATAAATGGGCCTTGGTTTTCATTCAGTTATAGGCCATTTAGAGTATGTCTCCAGTTTTTCTTGGACAATTTAACAGAACTGCAGAAGAGTGGAGCTTGGAAGGGACCTCTGGAGATCATCTTCAGTCCAAACCCCCTGTTCAAGCAGGGTCAGCTAGTATAGGTTGCCCAAGACCATATCCAGCTGGGTTTTAAATATCTCCAAGCAGGGAGAGCCCACAACCTCTCTGGGCAACCTGTGCCAGTGCGTGGTCACCCTCACAGTAAAGGTGGTTTTTGTACATTCAGATGGAATTTCACATGGCTCAGTTTGTTTCTTGTCCTGTCAGTAGGTGCCCCTGACAAGAGGCCAACTTCATTCTTTGCTCAGCCATATACTTCTATATACTATTTATACTTATATTATATATTGGTCAGCCATATACTACAGTGATCCTGAAGTTCAGATCTGTTAGCTATCACTTTGAAAGATGATTATTACCTGTCTGTTAAAGGTCGGGATGAGACACTGGAGTAGAGAGAGCCAGAGCTGTTAGTCCTCCAGCAGCGGTCTACAACACTAGAATGTGAGATCATGTAGGGGCCAGCTGCTTCAAAAAGCTCTAGGAAGGGAGGTCACTATCCTCCTTCAATCCATCCCTGCTAAAGTCAGCAAGTGCAGAAGAGAACATTTCACTGAAAATTATCTTGAAGGGGTTTTTTTTAAACCTGTGGTACTAGCTTTTGCAACACTTTGTCAAGCTCTTCGTACAAAGAGCCAATCAATATCAGTGACCAAAGCAGAGAGCAGTGGATTGCTTGCTTTAAAGATGCTTAAGCACTTTGCTGCTCGTTCCACCATTGCATCACCCTCATGCTCCCCTAGAAAAAATTTGGTAGCACTTTCTGTGTCTCTTTTGTTCCAGTTTTCTACCTGAGCTAAAAAGAAAAGTCCTCAAGGCTGTAGCACAAGGGATGGGATTTATCATCTACCAATACCTATGTCAGAGGTATTTGTATTGACTGCTTTTCTAGTCGGTAAAGAGAACAATTCTTGAGCCCTATTGATTTGACTTGTTTTAGACATCTGTTTTGAGATAGGATACATGTCACCCTGGAAGTACCTGTTTTTCGCTTAAAAGAAAGGTGTAGACAGCTATTTCAGAGGTAGACAGCTATTTCAGATCTAGACATATGGAAAAAGCATTTCACATTAGGTAGATGAATCCTGACCAAAGCTTTCTGCTATGAAGTTGAAGTGGTAACCCTGGTAAAGGAGGAACACTATGAACTCGTTTGACTTCTATGCAATGTAGGTAACTGCTATCCAAACAGTGTACCGTGAAGAATCACTAAAGGTTATACCACCACTTTTTGGTTTAATGCCAATACAAAGCTGCTTCTACAGGTCTTTAAAGAGATGATGAAACACTTAACATAAAAATTTGTGGTTTGTTTAAAAGTGTATATTTACGTGTATGTTTCTCCAGTACTGGGCCAGCCACATGACTTTTGGATGCTTTGAATTCCAGCAGCTGCAAAGAAAATGGTGCTGTATCACACAGAAAATGCCTGTTGCTTCTGGTATGCTTGTCATATCATTGAGGTGGAAGAGAGTGTCAGAAGAATACCTATTATGAAAACAAGTAGCAGGTATACAGCTGACCTCAGATCACACACCTGCATGCTTGCCTGTTGGGCTGGATGAGGCACTGTTGCTTAACTGAAACATTTTGATAGTAAGGTAAATTTTGGTGAAGACGCTGGTTCTTCTTTTAATTGTTAAGGTAGGACACTTGTCTGCTAGCACATTTAGTCCAGTTGGAGTGTATACAAGGCAAAGGTGTGCTTATGAGTGCTTTTCTGTCACAGATGCCAAAACCCTTCCCAAATGAGGAACTTGCAGGACTGTTCAACATCTTGGCAGATCAACAGAGTGCACCATGATGACAGCCTTCTTTAATCTACACAGCATATTGTTGATTTTGTTTGGATTTGTTAAGAAAAACTGTGCATTACCTGCTATCTCACTTTGCTTCATTTGATTATAGTACACTATAGAGCCTGGGCAACCATAAAAGTTATTAAGTAATAAAAGCTGGGGTATGATCTATCCATAAAACACACACTCAATGTGTGTCAGCTAGATATCAGAAAATAATAATTTCTCATTCATAGTTCATTGCTGTAAAGGATTTAATACCTGTTGCTTCACTGGGATTAGGGCTGCTTTGCTGCAACAGGAGCTTATGCATTGAGTAAAATTAAAAAAGATAGAACCTCTTCAGGTGTAAAATAGTCTAAAATCAATGAAAACAGGACTGTCATACAGGGCAAAGGGAAGGAAGCTCTGTGTTTGTAGCATCCTAAATTTTAACTACTCCCAAAATAGTATTACAGAAGGCTAACTAGCACTCCTGTGTAATCACTGTACTAAATTATGTCTAAACTATAAATGGATCCTGCTAAGACTTGTTAATACCCATAGGGCTAGAGAGTTTAACTATTACTAGATGAGAATTGAAATCAGTATTAATTTTGTTCTCATTGGTCTTATTTCATATCAAGTCCTACCATCTCTCTCCTGCTCCTGACCATATGAGTAGAACGATATTGAAAAGCACAGTAGCATAATCTTAAACAGTCTTTTTTTTTTCCATCTTCTGCAGCTGTGTTTCTTTCAGTACATAACACATATGTTTTCTAGTAGCAGATGCTTGAATCGTTTTTACTTCCATGAAGGAAAACCTAAAGTTCTGACAAGATTTATAAATATAAGGGGTGACTGTCTCATAGTGAACTGACCAGTCGTAACACAGCTCATACAATAGTTACTCATATAAATTGTTCTTTTATTTTTCACAGTGAAGGAAGAAAACAAGATTAGCACTGCAGCAAGTTCTGTCTAACTTGCTGCTGTAAGAGTTTTTGCACTTTTCCCATTATGTGTCTTTCACCATCATGAATTGCTGTCTTCAAACTCTTCTGTAAGTTGTTTGACAAGGTTTGCTTTAATTTGTTTTTCTCTTGGTATCTGCCAGAAGTTTTTATGAGTTTTATAATTCTTTGCTGTGATAGTAGAAAGGACGCTTATAGCAACGAGGAGGAACATCATTACATCAGGGACAATGGATTAGATTTAGAGCATATTTACAGGGATATGAAAAATTGAATTATGCCTATCAGTGCATGAGAGATCAGCATCTCACCTGTAAGTGTAAGTCAGCAGCAGAATATAAAAAATTACTGATATTTAACATTGACAAAAACAACTTTAAGTATATTACCACCAGATTATGTTTCTACTCTGTAGATAGCAAACCTAAAGTTCTTAGCTAAAAGTAGAGCTTTGTGAGGCACAAGGAAATTAAACTCTGTTCCCTACAATGCTACATCAATTCAAAAAAAGTCACTTCCAAATAAAATATATGAGATAACACACTTTCTAAAACACACATAAATACCAAAATAAGTACAGAAAGGCACCATCTTATAATTTTATTACAAAAATAATTTGATTCTCAACTAAGCCGTGCTGGAATACTGACCCCTCAAGCAGACGTAGGAAATGTGTAAAACTGCGAAGTGTACCAGCCATTTTCACAACAAGTTACATTTTGTTTTATTTTCACACATCACCAAACCTGCTCATCATCAATTGAAGGGTTCACTTGAGATAGGTGCTGGTTATGCTTCTCTTTCACTTCCTCAAATTTGCTACAAATGCTGTCTTTAATGTTCAAGCTTAGCAATGAATATGAGGTGAGACTTTTAAAAAATGTCTCTGAGTGAGATTTTTAATGGTGCTTAAGAACTGAAAGATCCATTTAGGAACATAGGTGGACTCTCAAAAGCATGGAGACTCCCAACTCCTGTAAGTCCGGTCCTTAAGGGACTTTGGTGCACCCATTCCTATGACCTTTATGAACCCTACATTCCTAGGTGATGGAGAGCTTTGAAAATCTTGCTCCTAGATTTGCAATTGATACAGTAAGGATTTCCTCATAGCAGTGAACTTTTCAGGGCATGGACAGTTTCCATATGTTGATGCTGTTGTTAAGCACACATAACATAAGGAGTGCAGTTACACGGTTGCTTTAACTAGATGTCTATACCCCCCATGCCACTGAAAGCAGCAGCTCCATCTGCCTCCTGTCCTGGGCTGCTCATTCCCACCAGCTCCCTGTGTCAATACTGGTGGTGGTTAGTTTCCAGCTGGATCAGTTCCCATTAGCACTGGTGCAAGGCCAATGGGCAGGGCTTAGCAGCTGTGGTAGGGAGGGAAAGTTACCTATGCTCTTTTCAGTAGCAGATTGGACTTCTGCCAGGTTAAAGTAAGCATTTAACCATAGCCTGAAAAAATACAATGCTCTGGTAAAGATAAAGCTTCCAGTGCTGTTCATACTTAGTACTGGCAACTTTCTGGGTCTTGCATCAATTTTACATTATTATTGCTTTTACGAAAATTACCGCTACTCTCTAAGCTTTTAGCACTGAGAAATGAACAGGGTTAGTAAGATGGAAAGCAATCATTTCAATCTGGGAATTAATTTTGAAACTGTAAATTAAGCTTCAGTATAGTATTCCCAGTCATCTGACCTGCACACTAACTGGAAGAGTCAAGATATACAGCAAGAGAGACTTAAAGGGTATGTCAGCTGGTTCTTGACATATGGTTGAGAGACTTCCTGTACAAGAATGTCAGCAGTACTCAAAAGGTTAATGGAAGTGGGATTTGCAGAGGCATGACTGATTCTTCTAGAACAGGTGAGGAAAAAAAGACAATTTGGACAAAGACCTTTAAAGTCCTTTTTCATTTCCATCTTTCCATCTGAAGGGAAGAAAAGCGCTAGTATCTCTTTTAACTTAAGTCACTCTATTTTCTTGAATGAATCCAAAACTTGTCAAAGAATCAGAATGGGTGAAATACTCAGTGTGAACTTATGAAAATGTATCTGTCATGGCGTAGGAGAGTGCTTTATAGTATCAACAGAGTTAGGGTTAAATGTTTTGGGTTTACTGTGTGTTGCCCTTTCTCACACATACATACACATGCCTGCATGTGCACACAGTTCTGACTCACCTTTACCACGTCTAGTTGAGCTTTAGGTCCTTTTTTTCTTTTCAAATTTAATAGAATTAATTGAAATACCTTTACACAAGGAAAACAACTAACAAAAGATAATTATTCTGTTACCAAGCCACCTATGATTTAAATTCCCCACTGAAATTAAAATAACAGTAAATAAGGGTCCTGTTGTACGTTAAATATAAAGCACATTCTCCTAGCATTAGATGAATTCACACTAAGCCAGCAATTAAATTAAAACATAATAGGATTGGTAGTTTTGCTGGCTGAGAGCAGGACTGGGAAATCTAGAAAATAATATTATTTTTTTCCTAGAAATGGCCTCAAGAAAAGCCCTACAACAGTAGTTGTAATAAGTATTAGTCTTCTTAATCATTTTAATTCCTAAGCCTTTGACCTCGTCCCTGCTGTCCCAGCATCACTGAGCAGGTTGCAGATACCTCTACTGAGTAGTGTTAGCCAGAACTCTGCATACATGAAGCAATCTTTGGTTTGGTGGAGCAGAATCAAACCCATTTAACGATGGAGGCCTGTTGACCAAAGTTGCAAACTGCTCTAAGATATGTAATGGACAGTACCCAGCTTAGAAGATGACTTCCTTAATATTTCCGGTGTCTCAGCTTAGTAGGATGTTGCCCTGGGGACTCAACTTGGCTTGTGATTTGGGCTGTAACTGCTTCAGTGTGGTCTGGCTATAAAAGACAATGAATGTTAAGCTACAGGGAACAGAAATAAGCTTTTTCTGTAAAGAAGATATCCCATAACTATTTCGTTTTCTATATTCATGTCTTCCTGTACTCCACAGGAAATTAGGAGATGGCAGGCCTTCTGCTCTGTATCCTGAACTCATTTGGCAGAGTCTGCCTCTGCACCTGTGTTCTTTTTCTCTTGTGGCCGTTTTCTTATGGCCTGATGCAGGCAATTTTTGCCCATTTCAAGAGAGAAGCAAGGTCAGGGGTCAGAACTGGTTCATTCTTGCACAGATATATTGCTGATGTGGTATTGGGAGATCATTCACCAGAGCCTTTTCCTTCTGTGACTGTCAGGGCAACTTGTCATAGGAAGGGTCCAAGCTGGAAATGCCACTGGATTCCTGTTGTTACACACAAGAAATGTATTGATGAAAATAAGAGGATTATCAGAGGAGCTGTGAGCTTTGGAAAACCAGCTGGAGAGGGAGCAAAGTCAAGAACTCAGCATTTACCAAAATAATGGGTACAGATAGTCCAGTAGACTAAGGTGTTAAATCCTCAATTCCTGGAACCAATGTACTTGTCAGCACTGAGAATAAATCATCACTAGAAGGAGGGGGGGGGGGCGGGGGTTGGTGTTTTTCTCTAGCAATGCTTTGAGTTTCAGCAAAACTGCTTTGGAGTTCCTGAGTCACAACAGGGGACAGAATACACAACCCCAGTTGTTCCTTCATGTTTAAATGAATGTTGCTCTCCTCTAAGCTAAAGCATTCCTGTGGCCTTTTTCCCATTTATGCTCTGGCTTATGTAATGTAAAGTAAAATGGATAAAATGAAATTAATTTAATCATCACTTAGTAGGTAGTGGGAATTCTAAAACAGTCCTTTTGTCTTTTATGTATATAACCTTATTCGCTTACAAGATTTGTCAACACCTTAACACTGCAAGTTAGAAGTAGCTTGGTGTTTGTTGTTAGATTTTTTTTTTAAATCTATAAATCCTAAAAATAACATGAAGCTATGTTATCCTCAACATTAATTTGTCTCCCAAAAGAGGAAAGCAACACATAACGTGATTTGATGCCCAGCAAAATAATGCAATTTGACAGAATGCACTGTTCAGGGGAATGATTGATCTTGGTTGACGTAACTGTTAGGCAGGCAGACTGAATTTTGATGAACTATTTAATGAGATAAAGGACTGACTAAAAGAGAGTAAGTATAACTGCGTGAAAGTCACGTCTTGAGTTTATCTAGTAATCTTCCACCCCTAACCATGGACTGGAGAGTTCATATAGCTCCATGTGCCTTTCTGATTTTTTTCTGGCTGTGGTTTTTAACACATTTTCTGCCTGCCTTGTCTATTTGGTGTAGAGCTGGGGGAACGCTGCAGTGTTTTCCATCTACTGTATCTGGTTTTCAGGGCTTACAAAGCTTGTTCTGATTTCATTTTTCTTGGGAGCTTAACTTCATACAGTTTACTGTTTCTCCAGTTAACCACTGCTGTAGCTATTTGCTAGCCAGACAGAAGGCTGGGCTTCTTATGAAGAAAACTGTTTGCATGGTGTAAGTAGAAGTGGTTTTGGTGATGCATACACACATGCATACATTCCTGTCTAATAGGAATACAACTTTCTCCTCCACAACACACTTTTTCTCCATCCTTGGGCAAGATATTTTGGTTACATTGATTTCACACCATTTTATTTGCTGTTTCTAATTCACACTGGCATACACTAGAAAAAAATGAAGCCCCTGGCCCCCTGGGAGGCTTTTCTTCCTGCTTTTTCTTGGCAGAATATGTCAGTTAGCTTACATCTTTCTTAGATTTTCTGTCCCTGTGTTCATGGTGCTGCTCCTTCATATATTCTCTTTCAACCCTAATCCAAATAGTGTTTTTGTGATTCTTTGCAGTGTGGGTTGCATGTTATGCTTCAAACTAAACTGTATTATTTAGTAAGTTGGATTTTTTGCTTTGTTTTGAGTTTTAGTTTTTGTTTGAGAATTCAACAATTCATCCACATGTCTACTTACCAGCTGCTACTGATGAATTGTCTGTCTCCTTAAGTGTGAATATACATCTATGCAAACAAAGTTTTTCTTCATTTTATCACTACTGCAAGAAGATACATTTATCTGTCCATTTTAAATCAAACTGTATCTTCCTGTGGATTCCATAGATTCAAGACTTTGTTAGCAATGGAGTAAGTGGGACCCACTAATGGGATCTTTCTCCCAATGTCAGCAGTGAAATATTTTTCATACAAATTGCGATGGTTCAAAAAGCTAAAAAAGTCCTTACAGCATAAAGTTTAGGAAGGTTTTCAGTCTCAGAATGAGCTTAATCTTTTTCAGGCATATGCCACATACCTGTGGGCCAAGGAAATAGTAGGAAATGTAGTTTCAGATTGCCACTATAAGGTATACAGAGTATTGCATCCGTAAGATTCTTACATGTTTTCATTTTTAAACTTCCATTTAAATGCAAATTCTGCCAATTAAATAGTATGTGCATGTACTTTATTACATTATAATTATTGCTTTCCATCTTGCCAGACTTGTCATACGGTAGGGTTAGGGGTCGTTTTACTAGTCTCCTGAAAGTGCAATTGAAATCAAGGACCCATCTTCTGCCGTATTTTTGAGTGACACAAATGTTTTAGGAAAAATCTGAGGACAGAGTTAAACAAATGCTCTGAAAAATATTGTGTTGTTGTACTTCAAAGAACATATCCACTGAACCATCACACCTAAATGTAACCGACTAAAACTTATCCCTTTAACCTAGGGTAGTTATTGAGACTTTCTGTGCTGTCCATGGAATAGACTTTGTACTGCATTGGGTCATCTTTCCGCTACTAAGAGAAGTGTGCAAGACTGGGGAAAAAGTGTTTCCCTCTTCTCAATGACTGTAGCAGGGAGGAAGGTAACTAGCATAAATGAGAAGCTCTAACACTCAGATACTAGGTGACATAAATCCCACCTTTATTGCCTGTTGTTCCTTCTTGCTGTCTTCCAGGGTCAAGACCTGTTTTTTCTGGCCAAGATACAAGTGTAAAGACACATTTAGTCTGTCTCAAGGATGGCAAGGGGCTCTTATCTCTGTCATTCCATATTATGTCAGAAGTCATGGGAGGACACTTTTGCAAAGGCACACTTATGAGAGAACCATTGCATAGATGTTCTACCATTGTCTGAGAGGTGATTCAGTGCCCAGTCCCTTGTCTGTGTCCGTCCTTTACCCAGGCAGCTGTCAACGTGAAGCATGGCTATTATCATCCCTTTTCTGACTCTGTGCACTTCCGAAGAAAACAACAGCCATCAGAGCCAACTCTCCAGGCTCACATTCTCACTCTCTCACTCACAGTGCTTTTAACCCACAGAGGAGAAGAAGCAGTATCTTTGTAGGACCTTGCATAGACACATGAGGCTCTCTACATGCTTATCCATGTATGATATAGCGTGTTCCTTCCAGGGGGTAGCTGTTCACTGTGCTCTTTATTTTGTCAACTGCTCATCATCAGCAGGAAGACAAAATTTCCTAGGCTAATCAGAAATATTTTTTATTATTTGTGTTTTTCTGCAGTTAACCTCATAGCCCTTGGGTTCTGATAAAGTTTTACCACCATGACTTAAAAAGTTGTCCTGGGTCATTTGGCTGTTCTGGGTAACTAGATGCATATGTGTTCCTAGCCCATAGCAAATACAAGATACTGCACTGAAGGCTAAACCTAATGCCCTTGCTTTTTCTGGGGGCTAAGTGCACACGCATAACCAGTTATCACCAGGTTCTGTGGGGCTTGGTAACATGAACTGCATTGGGAGCCTTCATTTCATGACGATTCTTTCACGTTACACTGTGCATATACATCTCTCAATAGATTTTTGGCTACGTGTGTGTGTGTGTGTGTGTGTATAATATATGGATACAGAAAAACTATTCAAGTTTATGGTTGTGTGAACTTACGTATAACCGAAGAGACTAGACTCTTAAAAGTATGAGCCATATATTTGCAATAGAAAGTGAAGGGCAAGGTACATTTTTGGCATATCAATCTTCAGCATATTAAAATAATGATTTTCAGCCTTGAGGCTTTCTTTGTCCTTTTGTTGCAATTAGTCTTGACTGCTTTGCAGATGTGGTGACCACTGTAATGGTAGATGGCACATCCTGAATGACTTTTCTTGTATGAGAATTGCCTGTTGTGATAGGACAAGAAGTGATGGTTTTAAACTTAAAGGGGGTAGATTTAGACTGGAAAGAAGGAAGGAATTTTTTACAATGAGGGTTGTGAAACACTGGAACAAGTGGCCCAGAGAGGTGATAGATGGCCTGTCCCTGGCAAAATTTGAGGTCAGGTTGGATGGGTCTCAGAGCAACCTGATCTAGTTGAAGATGTCCCTGCTTGTCGTAGGGGGGGTGGACTAGATGACCTTTAAAGGTCCCTTCCAACCCAAACTGTTCTGTGATTCTATGATTCTATGATTCTATGAAATAAGTAAATCTGCTGACAGTATGCATTCCCCATCTCTCAGTTGCTGAATCCATGTGCTATACTATGTAACAACATCTCCATATATTGCTTTCAAACTTCTGTGCTTATCCTCCTTTTTCCGAGTACAGCAAAAGCAGAAGGCTGGTCCTGATATTAGGTCTCTACTGCTAATTTAAAAAGCTGTGTAGTCTGCACATAAAACACTTAACTATGGACTATTGAACATGCTGTTATGACTTAACCAGTTGGAAGCAGCTACCTGCGTTAGATATTATCCACACAGTAAAGGTGTGCTAATTTAATCAAAATTGATTTAAAAACTAAGCTGATTAGGCCAGTACAACCCTGAGTGTATTTTTGTCCATTTACACTTCATCCCTGTTAAAGTTAAGCTTATTGTGGTAAATTAATTTATACATTGGTCTTAATTAAAGCAGAACAGCTTGTGGATGTATCTCAACATCAACTTTATTGTCTCTTTGGTCTGAATTTATAAGAGTTTTGACCTGAACATGAATTAGAGAGGTTAACAGCATGGGCCTATGCCTTAGTACATGTTCTGTCCCACACACACAATGTCTGAAATGCACTACCACTCTTGCCTGGAAACATCTAAATGGCAAAATTCTTTGATGTTAATCTGGATTAACATGAACCAGATTACGTAGCAGGAATATTCCTGTCCATCCCAGAAAGGCATGATTTTAATAATAGTTATGCTGTGAGAAGAGAGAGTATTGAGGAAACATTTCTATCAATATAACTAGGTTTGGTGGCAATGAAGAAATGAAAGAAAATTAATGTTGGGAATTACTAGGAAAGAAATAGAGCAGAAATGTGGAAGATATCATTATGCCATCATAAATGATCAATTTACATTGTAAATACTGTGTGTGATTCCTTCCCCTTCTCCTTTCCCACAAATGATGTTTTAGAACTGGAAAAAAAAACATTAAAAAGTGATCAAAAGTCTGGAAGAGTCACAGTAGTCTGCCAGATGCATACACTGGGACTCTTCAGCTTTAAAAAGAGATGATTCTGGGTGACATGACTGGAGTCTCTAAAACCAGGAATGCCAGGTAAATACAAAGTGACTACACATTGCTGCTTCTATCATGAAAACACAGCAGCATCAAGTTAAACTTGATGAGGAGGGAATGATGAGAACAAACAGAAAGAGGTACTTCTTCACCAAATATCTAGTTAAGTTTTGGACAGTTGCCACTGGATATCGAGGATGCTAAAATTCCACATGTTTTCTAAAAGCAGCTCATGATTTTTGCAAAGGAAAGGTACATCAAGGGCTCTTAGGCGCAAAGACAACATGTCTATGTCTGGAAGTCATTAATTACAAGTTGTTGAAGACTGTGAGGGTTTTCTGGAAAAATATTGCCATATGCTTGCTTAGTTCTTATACTCTACGCTATAAGTTGTTATCAGAAATTGATTATGGAACAAGAAGGCTGTTTGTTTTGACCCATTATGGCTATTCTGGTCCACTGCTTCCCACTGTCCAAAGAAATTTAATTTAGCTGTGATCACTGCTCGTAGTCAAGGTAGAATAACAAACACTGTATTATGGCTGTCAGTAAGTTAGGATAACCACCAGTCCTGACAGCCTGCCTTAGTTGCTCATTGCCACCCTTTCACCAGTGTTTATGATGCCCCTTACCCTGGATAACTGAGAACAAATGCTAGTCATTGCCTACCCTCTTTCTGCCAAGGTGATCCAGATTTAAAGGAAGTAATTTTCTGGCTACCTTGGATCGGTTGTGCTGAACTGAGTTAGGAGAGGGAGTACAAGTAAAGCTTTTCTGCCTGGTTCTGAGTGAGCAGTGAGGTTGCATAGCAGGCTAATATGCAAACTAATGCAAAATAATCTCTGAGTGGAACAGTCTTCTTCTCCCAACTGCTTGCTCTGTCCCTTTCTCGAGGACACGTCTCCTGTGTTTGGGATGACACGCAGAACAGCTCCTGGAGCACCACATTCCATACTTAGACTGGGATCCATTATAGATTACCTCTGAGATGAGCTTAAGTTGATTTGGGATATGCTGTAGAAATATGGGTTTAAACCGCAGCTGAACTGAGAAATTGCATATGAACATAGCAATAGTATGTGACAACAGCCTTTGCTCAGATAACTTTGGACAGAAAACCACACTGTGTAAAAGAAAGGGAAAAACTTGGAGGAATGAGACTACTTAGCTTTAACTAGTCTAGGGTAGGAGTTGGGATCCCAGATTAATCTACTGTAAACTGAAACAAAGATGCTTTGTTAACAGTAAGGCTTTTTACTAACTGCTGGAACTTGCATGGAGAGAGTGAAAATAAAGCTTCATGGTGCTGAAAAAAATGACCTTCTGCACCAGAAAACTTCCTTTAAAAAGTGACAGGTTTAAAACCATAGGTCAGGATGCCTTATAAAATCAAAAAGTCAAAAAGATTTTCTAGACAAGAACAATTTTAAAAAGTCGTTTCTGAAATAAAACATTTATTTTTTTTGTTTTCTAACAACTCTCCCCTCCAGTTAATCAAAATATACATTTTTAAATAGAATGGAAACTTACACGGTTTATTAGGAAGCTTTCAACTAGCCCTATTCACCATATCATTATTTGTTTTTTCTGAATTCTATCTTAGAAACACAGGCACAATACAACAGGCAGGATTCAAGGCAATGGGTGCATGCTTTTGGGGTTGTGTCATTTGTGCTATTCTTTCTCTTGCTGATATGTTTGGATAAAGTCCTATAGGCCTTCTGTGGCCTCTGAAATAGCCATTTCACGTACTGCCAAGATTACAGAGGCAATGGAACCTTTCTGGGTTGTGTTTTATTTTTGTATTTTTCCTAAAAAGATACATGAATGGGGGAAGACAGATGTGGTAAAATCATTATTCATGTGAGGTGGAGTGATACATCAGAGAATATTGGTAAGGCCCAAAGGAAGCGCCCAAGGCATTGGCTAATCCGACAGCATTTCCATCATTTATTGGAGGCATTTAAAACTGATGTTGCAATTCCTGAGATGGTCACAGAACATTAGCAGTCTCAAGAATGGATGTTACAGTTGTCCCAGCAGTGCATAGTGGTAATGGTTTCTACATTCCAGTATAGAGCAATTTCTTTAAATACAGATCATCTCATTAAATAGTTTTGAAATAACCAGGATGGATATACACTGACGCTTCTTCCATTGTATGACAGTGTCAAGTCCACAGGAAAGCAGTGAAATACTGGGAGTGTCCTGGGTTTGGCCAGGACGGGGTTAATTTTCACCGGACTCCAGGAAGGGGCACAGCCGGGGGGTGGGGGCTGACCCCACCTGGCCAAATAGAGCCCGGTATTCCATACCATGTGATGTCACGCTGGGTTCCGGTGGAGGGGGGGCAGCACAGTGGGGACTCACTCGCGGCTTGGGGGGGCGCGGCGCCGGTCCTGTTTCGGGAGAGCGGCTGTCTGGGTCGTACGGTTCGTTGTTGTGTTTTCTCTTTATCTGTATCATTGTTGTTGCCGTTCCCTCTGTTTGCTGTTCTGTTAAACTGCCCTTATCCCGACCCACCAGTTTCTGCCTCTTTCTTTTTCATTCTCCTCCGCACGCCGGCGGGAGGAGGGGCGGCCGCGTGGCGCTTTTGTTGCCAGTGGCAGCCGAAACCAAGACAGTAATTTGGCACCCAAGCATGGGGCAGGGATAATGGCAGGGCTGAGCAGCGGGTGTTAAAACTGCTTTCTTAGATTTTGTTAAATTTTGTTATAGGCATTTTTCTGTGTTAGTTAAATAGTCGCCGGTAAAAATGTTGCTGACTTTGTTCAGATGGCTGTGGTTTTTGAACCCTTATTTGCAGTATGTGTTTACTGCCATGCTGTTCATCATCACTGGAAAAAGGATTAAGATGATGATTTTGCTGTACTGTACGATATCGACTTATGATAACATCACTGTGCATGAAATTAGTTTTGTATTAGCATGCGGCACTGCGGTCATTTCCATACCTCGGATCCTATGTCTTAGAATTTCTTAATAATCAAACCCAGCCTGTGGGGAAAACCGGAGGGGATACCTTCCCCTACTCTTTCGCCCCCCCTCTCTCCCTCAGGCTGGTCCTAACGGCTTTTGAGATTTTCGAGTACCCGTGGGATGCTCAGGCCAGCGGGTTTCTATTGTTATGCTTCCTGAATGGGTTGCAGGTTTTGTTTAGGGTTAAACAAGTCGTCAAGAACATCGTGCAGAGACCTGCCCCGGGGCCGGATAGCAGTGAGTGGCTGGGTGTGTGGGACAGCATGGGCAAATACCTAGGGCAGTGGGCACCACCGGTTTTTTAAACTCACCCCTGAACAAATACAGAATCCAGACAGTCTGGTAAAATATCTGCAAAAAGTGTGCTGCCACCCTGGGAACTCCAGAGAGACACAAATCACTGCAACCTGCTGGGGTCTGGCCCACACCTACCGAGCTGCCCTGTTCAACACTGTTCAGTGCCCTAAAGGGGAAAGAGGGGGAAATGAAGCGGCAGGCACTGTGGCTGGCGCTGCCCCCCCAGCCGGCCCTGCAGCCCCTCCAGCCCAGCAGGCAGTCACAGCCCCCCCGACCGGCACCACGGCTGCTGCAGCCACAGCTGCAGGGTCTGCCTCGGTTTCCCTGGCAGGCACAGCAGCTGCTCCAGCCCCAGTTCTAGCTGCAGGCATCATGGCTGAGCCCAATGACCAACCTGTGCAGGTAGCAGTCGCCCCCGTAAAACTAAAGAAAGACGCAAAGAGAGCAGATCGCTCTGGGAGGTATCATGATGGGCCAGGGTCATCGCGGGAGATAGAGACAGAGATCATCACCCGGTCCCTGTCCCTGGGCGAGCTGCGAGACATGTGGAAAGATTTCAGCCGCCACCCAGGCGAGCACATTGTCACCTGGCTGCTGCGGTGCTGGTATAACGGGGCCAGCAGCTTGGAATTAGAGGGCAAGGAAGCCAAGCAGCTGGGATCCCTGGCCAGGGATGGGGACATTGACAAGGCCATTGGGAAAAAGGAACAAGTCCTCAGCCTCTGGAGGAGACTTCTCTCAGGGGTGAGGGAGAGGTACCCCTTCAGTGACGATTTTGTATGTTATCCTAGCAAGTGGACCTATATGGAAAAGGGTATTCAGTACTTGAGGGAATTAGCTGTGCGGGAGCTGGTTTATAATGAACCAGATGATGACCAGTTACCCACAGACCCAGATGAAGTCCAGTGCACAGCATCTATGTGGAGGAAGTTTGTGCGGAGCGCACCATCCTCATATGCCACCTCACTGGCAGTTGTAAACTGGAAAGGTAAGGAGGCACCAACAGTGGATGAGGTGGCTGTCAGACTCCGGCAATATGAGGAAAGTCTCTCTTCCTGCCTTGTCTCAGCTGTGGAGAAATTGGCCCGGGAGGTGCGGCAAATCAAAGAGAACATGTCCTACTCCCCACCTGTACGGGCCCAGTGTCTCAGCTATTAGGGGCAAGCGTTCCTCTGCTCAGGAGAGGGAATACAGAGGCTATAGACCCCGGGGCACCCTGTGGTTTTACCTGCGTGACCACTGAGAGGACATGAGGAAGTGGGATGGAAAACCCACCTCAAGTCTAGAGGCACGAGTGCGTGAGTTGTGAGGTAAAACAATCACCAAAGGGGATTCTGTTAGGAAAAATGCTGCTCCAGTTTCCAGCAGCCAGCTCTCCAGACCAGGTAGACAGTTTGACCTTGATTCCGATCCTCTGGAGGGGACCTCCAAGTCATTTTTACAGCAGGTGAGCAGCAAATTCTCTGACGAGGATTAGAGGGGCCCTGCCTCCAGCCAGGTGGAGGAAAGGGACAACCGTGTCTATGGGACGGTGTGGATTCGGTGGCCTGGCACGTCAGATCCACTAGAGTATAAAGCTCTAGTGGACACTGGTGCACAGTGTACTTTAATGCCATCAGAGTTCAAAGGGTCAGAGTCCATTTGCATTTCGGGAGTGACAGGGGGGTCCCAAGAGCTGAGTGTACTGGAGGCTGAAGTGAGCCTCACTGGGCAGGACTGGCAGAAGCACTGGCCCCGAGGCTCCGTGCATCCTTGGGATAGACTATCTTAGGAGAGGGTATTTCAAGGACCCAAAGGGGTATCGGTGGGCTTTTGGCATAGCTGCTGTGGAGACGGAAGAAATTAAACAGCTGTCCATCTTGCCTGGTCTCTCGGAGGATCCTTCCGTTGTGGGGTTGCTGAGGGTTGAAGAACAACAGGTGCCAATCGCGACCACAACAGTGCACCGGCGACAATATCGTACCAACCGAGACTCCCTTCTCCCCATTCATCAGCTGATCCGCCAGCTGGAGAGTCAAGGAGTGATCAGCAAAACTCGCTCACCCTTTAATAGTCCCTTATGGCCAGTGAGAAAATCTACTGAAGAGTGGAGACTGACAATAGACTACCGTGGCCTGAATGAAGTCACACCACTGCTGAGTGCTGCCATGCCAGACATGCTAGAATTTCAATATCAGCTGGAGTCAAAGGCAGCCAAGTGGTATGCGACAATTGACATTGCTAATGCATTCTTCTCCATCCCTTTGGCAGCAGAGTGCAGGCCACAGTTTGCCTTCACCTGGAGGGGCATCCAGTACACCTGGAATCGACTGCCCCAGAGGTGGAAACACAGTCCCACCATTTGCCATGGACTAATCCAGACTGCACTGGAAAAGGGTGAAGCCCCAGAACATCTGCAGTACATCGATGACATCATTGTATGGGGTGATATCGCGGAGGAAGTTTTTGAGAAAGGGGAGAAAATAGTTCAGATCCTTCTGAAAGCCGGTTTCGCCATTAAGTGAAGTAAAGTCAAGGGACCTGCGCAAGAGATCCAGTTTTTGGGAATAAAATGGCAGGATGGACGCCGTCAAATCCCAATGGATGTCATCAACAAAATAGCAGCTATGTCTCCACCAACCAGCAAAAAGGAAGCACAGGCCTTCCTGGGTGTTGTGGGTTTTTGGAGGATGCACATCCCAAATTACAGCCAGATTGTGAGTCCTCTGTACCACGTGACCCGGAAGAAGAATGATTTTGAATGGGGCCCTGAGCAACGACAGGCATTTGAACAGATTAAACGGGAGATAGTTCATGCCGTAGCCCTTGGTCCAGTCCGGTCAGGGCAAGATGTTAAAAACGTGCTCTACACCGCAGCCGGGGAGAATGGCCCAACCTGGAGTCTCTGGCAGAAAGCACCAGGGGAGACTCGAGGTCGACCCCTGGGGTTCTGGAGCCGGGGATACAAAGGATCCGAGGCCCGCTATACTCCCACTGAAAAAGAGATTCTGGCAGCATATGAAGGCGTTCGAGCTGCTTCAGAAGTGGTCGGCACTGAAGCACAGCTCCTCCTAGCACCACGATTGCCCGTCCTGGGCTGGATGTTCAAAGAGAGGGTCCCCTCTACGCATCATGCCACCGATGCTACGTGGAGTAAGTGGGTCGCTCTGATCACCCAGCGCGCCCGAATGGGAAACCCCAGTCGCCCAGGAATTCTGGAGGTAATCATGGACTGGCCAGAAGGCAAAGACTTTGGAGCATCGCCAGAGGAGGAGGTGACACGTGCTGAAGAGGCCCCACTGTATAACCAGCTGCCAGAAGATGAGAAACAGTATGCCCTGTTCACGGATGGGTCCTGTCGCATTGTGGGGAAGCAGCGGAGGTGGAAGGCTGCTGTATGGAGCCCTACACGACAAGTCGCGGAAACTGCCGAGGGAGAAGGTGAGTCCAGCCAGTTTGCCGAGGTGAAAGCCATCCAGCTGGCTTTAGACATTGCCAGTCGAGAGAAGTGGCCAGTGCTCTATCTTTACACCGACTCTTGGATGGTGGCCAATGCCTTGTGGGGGTGGCTGCAGCAATGGAAGAAGAACAACTGGCAGCGCAGAGGCAAACCTATCTGGGCTGCCCCATTGTGGCAAGATATTGCTGCCCGGCTGGAGCACTTGGTTGTAAAAGTCCGTCACGTGGACGCCCACGTCCCTAAGAGTCGGGCCACTGAAGAACATCAAAACAACCACCAGGTAGATCAGGCTGCTAAGATTGAAGTGACTCAGGTGGATCTGGACTGGCAACATAAGGGTGAACTGTTCATAGCTTGGTGGGCCCATGACACCTCGGGCCACCAAGGAAGAGACGCGACATACCGATGGGCTCGTGACCGAGGGATGGACTTGACCATGGACACTATTGCACAGGTTGTCCATGAATGTGAGACATGCGCTGCAATCAAGCAAGCCAAGCGGGTAAAGCCTCAGTGGTATGGAGGACGATGGCTAAAATATAAATATGGGGAGGCTTGGCAGATTGACTACATCACACTGCCACAAACCTGCCAAGGCAAGCGCTATGTGCTCACAATGGTGGAGGCCACCACCGGATGGCTGGAAACCTACCCTGTGCCCCATGCCACCGCCCGGAACACCATCCTGGGCCTGGAAAAACGAGTCTTGTGGCGACATGGCACTCCTGAAAGAATCGAGTCGGACAACGGGACTCACTTTTGTAACAGCCTCATAGACACCTGGCCCAGAGAACACGGTATCGAGTGGGTGTCTCACATCCCCTACCATGCACCAGCCTCTGGAAAGATCAAACGGTACAATGGGCTGCTAAAAACCACTTTGAGGGCAATGGGGGTGGGACTTTCAAAAATTGGGATACTCATTTAGCAAAGGCCACCTGGTTGGTTAACACCAGAGGGTCCACCAACCGGGCTGGTCCTGCCCAGTCAAAACTGGAACCCAGCGTGACGTCACATGGTATGGAATACCCGGCTCTGTTTGGCCAGGTTGGGGTCAGCCCCCACCCCCCGGCTGTGCCCCTTCCTGGAGTCCGGTGAAAATTAACCCCGTCCTGGCCAAACCCAGGATTTTATCCACCCCTTATTCCATACCATCTACGTCGTGCCCAGGTCCCCCATTGTCCAGTTGATCACCACCACTTCTCCTGTCTCCAGATATCATTCCCTTAGTCTATGGATCATCACTCTAAAGTGTTCACTGAGTTCATTTAATCCAGGACTTCAGCCTCCGTCTGTCATAATGGTCTTCCGTGGCAGGAGAGGTGATGTGTGGTGATGGGCGGTCACTTGCTGCATCCAGAGCTCACGGCTGATGTATCTGGTGCGGTCCGTGCCCACAGTCTGCAGGAGATGTTGATCTTGATGAAGCTGCTGGATGCCAGTTGTTGAAAACCAGGTCCAGTTCCATCATCACTGTGCTCTGCTAGGTTTTCATCGAGAAAAGTCCATCTTTCTTTAATCTGGACGATTCTTACTATGCTACTACTGGTACAACACATAACAATTATAACAGTGATAACAGACAGTGACAGGGTTATTTAACAACTAACTTTATACAATTTATTTATGGACTATTCTTGCCCAAAATTAAATCCCCATGAGGTACACATCGGACTTCCCCATCCTTCCGCATTACCCACCAGGTACACCCAGGTCCTTGAGCAAAAGCAATCCCGCGGACGGGCTTGCCTTTGCCCGAGGCAGGATTAACCCAAACTGTCTTCCCTAACATGTTCCGCATGTGCACTACAGGGACTTTATCCCCTTGCAAGGGGCGCTGAGGTTTTGACTGGGCAGGACCAGCCCGGTTGGTGGACCCTCTGGTGTTAACCAACCAGGTGGCCTTTGCTAAATGAGTATCCCAGTTTTTGAAAGGCCCACCCCCATTGCCCTCAAAGTGGTTTTTAGCAGCCCATTGTACCGTTTGATCTTTCCAGAGGCTGGTGCATGGTAGGGGATGTGATACACCCACTCGATACCGTGTTCTCTGGGCCAGGTGTCTATGAGGCTGTTACAAAAGTGAGTCCCGTTGTCCTACTCGATTCTTTCAGGAGTGCCATGTCGCCACAAGACTCGTTTTTCCAGGCCCAGGATGGTGTTCCGGGCGGTGGCATGGGGCACAGGGTAGGTTTCCAGCCATCCGGTGGTGGCCTCCACCATTGTGAGCACATAGCGCTTGCCTTGGCAGGTTTGTGGCAGTGTGATGTAGTCAATCTGCCAAGCCTCCCCATATTTATATTTTAGCCATCGTCCTCCATACCACTGAGGCTTTACCCGCTTGGCTTGCTTGATTGCAGCGCATGTCTCACATTCATGGACAACCTGTGCAATAGTGTCCATGGTCAAGTCCATCCCTCGGTCACGAGCCCATCGGTATGTCGCGTCTCTTCCTTGGTGGCCCGAGGTGTCATGGGCCCACCAAGCTATGAACAGTTCACCCTTATGTTGCCAGTCCAGATCCACCTGAGTCACTTCAATCTTAGCAGCCTGATCTACCTGGTGGTTGTTTTGATGTTCTTCAGTGGCCCGACTCTTAGGGACGTGGGCGTCCACGTGACGGACTTTTACAACCAAGTGCTCCAGCCGGGCAGCAATATCTTGCCACAATGGGGCAGCCCAGATAGGTTTGCCTCTGCGCTGCCAGTTGTTCTTCTTCCATTGCTGCAGCCACCCCCACAAGGCATTGGCCACCATCCAAGAGTCGGTGTAAAGATAGAGCACTGGCCACTTCTCTCGACTGGCAATGTCTAAAGCCAGCTGGATGGCTTTCACCTCGGCAAACTGGCTGGACTCACCTTCTCCCTCGGCAGTTTCCGCGACTTGTCGTGTAGGGCTCCATACAGCAGCCTTCCACCTCCGCTGCTTCCCCACAATGCGACAGGACCCATCCGTGAACAGGGCATACTGTTTCTCATCTTCTGGCAGCTGGTTATACAGTGGGGCCTCTTCAGCACGTGTCACCTCCTCCTCTGGCGATGCTCCAAAGTCTTTGCCTTCTGGCCAGTCCATGATTACCTCCAGAATTCCTGGGCGACTGGGGTTTCCCATTCGGGCGCGCTGGGTGATCAGAGCGACCCACTTACTCCACGTAGCATCGGTGGCATGATGCGTAGAGGGGACCCTCTCTTTGAACATCCAGCCCAGGACGGGCAATCGTGGTGCTAGGAGGAGCTGTGCTTCAGTGCCGACCACTTCTGAAGCAGCTCGAACGCCTTCATATGCTGCCAGAATCTCTTTTTCAGTGGGAGTATAGCGGGCCTCGGATCCTTTGTATCCCCGGCTCCAGAACCCCAGGGGTCGACCTCGAGTCTCCCCTGGTGCTTTCTGCCAGAGACTCCAGGTTGGGCCATTCTCCCCGGCTGCGGTGTAGAGCACGTTTTTAACATCTTGCCCTGACCGGACTGGACCAAGGGCTACGGCATGAACTATCTCCCGTTTAATCTGTTCAAATGCCTGTCGTTGCTCAGGGCCCCATTCAAAATCATTCTTCTTCCGGGTCACGTGGTACAGAGGACTCACAATCTGGCTGTAATTTGGGATGTGCATCCTCCAAAAACCCACAACACCCAGGAAGGCCTGTGCTTCCTTTTTGCTGGTTGGTGGAGACATAGCTGCTATTTTGTTGATGACATCCATTGGGATTTGACGGCGTCCATCCTGCCATTTTATTCCCAAAAACTGGATCTCTTGCGCAGGTCCCTTGACTTTACTTCACTTAATGGCGAAACCGGCTTTCAGAAGGATCTGAACTATTTTCTCCCCTTTCTCAAAAACTTCCTCCGCAATATCACCCCATACAATGATGTCATCGATGTACTGCAGATGTTCTGGGGCTTCACCCTTTTCCAGTGCAGTCTGGATTAGTCCATGGCAAATGGTGGGACTGTGTTTCCACCTCTGGGGCAGTCGATTCCAGGTGTACTGGATGCCCCTCCAGGTGAAGGCAAACTGTGGCCTGCACTCTGCTGCCAAAGGGATGGAGAAGAATGCATTAGCAATGTCAATTGTCGCATACCACTTGGCTGCCTTTGACTCCAGCTGATATTGAAATTCTAGCATGTCTGGCATGGCAGCACTCAGCAGTGGTGTGACTTCATTCAGGCCACGGTAGTCTATTGTCAGTCTCCACTCTTCAGTAGATTTTCTCACTGGCCATAAGGGACTATTAAAGGGTGAGCGAGTTTTGCTGATCACTCCTTGACTCTCCAGCTGGCGGATCAGCTGATGAATGGGGAGAAGGGAGTCTCGGTTGGTACGATATTGTCGCCGGTGCACTGTTGTGGTCGCGATTGGCACCTGTTGTTCTTCAACCCTCAGCAACCCCACAACGGAAGGATCCTCCGAGAGACCAGGCAAGATGGACAGCTGTTTAATTTCTTCCGTCTCCACAGCAGCTATGCCAAAAGCCCACCGATACCCCTTTGGGTCCTTGAAATACCCTCTCCTAAGATAGTCTATCCCAAGGATGCACGGAGCCTCGGGGCCAGTGCTTCTGCCAGTCCTGCCCAGTGAGGCTCACTTCAGCCTCCAGTACACTCAGCTCTTGGGACCCCCCTGTCACTCCCGAAATGCAAATGGACTCTGACCCTTTGAACTCTGATGGCATTAAAGTACACTGTGCACCAGTGTCCACTAGAGCTTTATACTCTAGTGGATCTGACGTGCCAGGCCACCGAATCCACACCGTCCCATAGACACGGTTGTCCCTTTCCTCCACCTGGCTGGAGGCAGGGCCCCTCTAATCCTCGTCAGAGAATTTGCTGCTCACCTGCTGTAAAAATGACTTGGAGGTCCCCTCCAGAGGATCGGAATCAAGGTCAAACTGTCTACCTGGTCTGGAGAGCTGGCTGCTGGAAACTGGAGCAGCATTTTTCCTAACAGAATCCCCTTTGGTGATTGTTTTACCTCACAACTCACGCACTCGTGCCTCTAGACTTGAGGTGGGTTTTCCATCCCACTTCCTCATGTCCTCTCAGTGGTCACGCAGGTAGAACCACAGGGTGCCCCGGGGTCTATAGCCTCTGTATTCCCTCTCCTGAGCAGAGGAACACTTTCCCCTAATAGCTGAGACACTGGGCCCGTACAGGTGGGGAGTAGGACATATTCCTGTCTAGTCGCTTAACCAGTTTCTCCACGGCTGAGACAAGGCAGGAAGAGAGACTTTCCTCATATTGGCGGAGTCTGACAGCCACCTCATCCACTGTTGGTGCGTCTTTACCTTTCCAGTTTACAACTGCCAGTGAGTTGGCATGCGAGGATGGTGCGCTTCGCACAAACTTCCTCCACATAGATTGTGAGCACTGGAGTTCATCTGGGTCTGTGGGTATCTGCTCATCGTCTGTGTCACAGTAAACCAGCTCCCACACAGCTAATTCCCTCAAGTACTGAATACCCCTTTCCATATTGGTCCACTTGCCAGGATAGCATACAAAATCGTCACTGAAGGGGTACCTCTCCCTCACCCCTGAGAGAAGTCTCCTCCAGAGGCTGAGGATTTGTTCCTTTTTCCCAATGGCCTTGTCAATGTCCCCATCCCTGGCCAGGGATCCCAGCTGCTTGGCTTCCTTGCCCTCTAATTCCAAGCTGCTGGCCCCGTTATACCAGCACCGCAGCAGCCAGGTGACAATGTGCTCGCCTGGGTGGCGGCTGAAATCTTTCCACATGTCTCGCAGCTCGCCCAGGGACAGGGACCGGGTGATGATCTCTGTCTCTATCTCCCGCGATGACCCTGGCTCATCATCATCCCTCCCGGAGCGATCTGCTCTCTTTGCGTTTTTCTTTAGTTTTACGGGGGCGACTGCTACCTGCACAGGTTGGTCATTGGGCTCAGTCACTGTGCCTGCGGCTGGAACTGGGGCTGGAGCAGCTGCTGTGCCCGCTGGGGAAACCGAGGCAGACCCTGCAGCTGTGGCTGCGGTGGTGCCGGTCGGGGGGGCTGTGACTGCCTGCTGGGCTGGAGGGGCTGCAGGGCCGGCTGGGGGGGCAGCGCCAGTCACAGTGCCTGCCGCTTCGTTTCCCCCCTTTTCCCCTTTAGGGCACTGAACAGTGCTAAACAGGGCAGCTCGGTAGGCATGGGCCAGACCCCAGCACGTTGCTGTGATCTGTGTCTCTCTGGAGTTCCCAGGGTGGCAGCACACTTTTTGCAGATATTTTACTAGTTTTTCCGGATTCTGTACTTGCTCAGGGGTGAGTTTAAAAAACATCGGGGGTGTCCACTGCCCTAGGTACTTGCCCATGCTGTCCCACACACCCAGCCACTCACAGCTATCCGGCCCCGGGGCAGGTCTCTGCACGATGTTCTTAACGACTTGCTTAACCCTAAACAAAACCTGCAACCCATTCAGGAGGCATAACAAAAGGAGAGTGCTGCCCTGAGCATCCCACGGGTACTCGAAATTCTCAAAAGCAGTTAGGACCAGCCTGAGGGAGAGAGGGGGGCGAAAGAGTGGGGGAAGGTATCCCCTTCGGCTTTCCCCAAAGACTGGGTTTTGATGCCGTGAAAAGCCGGAATTGAAGACTCAATAGTCGGCAGACTATTAAGCAGGTATTCTTTATTGCGGCGCCGGGCACACGGGGGATCTCTCCTCCAAACGTGTGCACCGAAGAGACACAGTTATTAGGTATTTATGCTATGTTAACATACATATTCATTACATTTCCAAGAAATGTTTATCATAGTAATGGCTTTTCCAAGAATTCATTAATATATGGTAATGTCCGTCGCACATGTTTGTTTGGCGTCTCTCGGCAGGGGTCTTCAGATTATCCTGCAGCCTCCTTATCTCTGTAGTTTGCATACCTGTTCTCCCAAGGCCCAGGCGCCTAAAGGGATTATTCAGGAGTCCCTTGTCTTGCAACCATCGGAATTATTCACAAAGAACCAAGACTTGTTTCTGACAACCTGAAGTGATAACATCCCCTACATGTTACATTTGTTACATTTACAGTTATCAATCCCTCCTTTTCTTTTGAGGATTTGTAGCTAGAAAGCTATGAATCCTCACTATTCTATTTTGTAGGTATTATTTTCAAATTCCTTTAGTCTTTCACGCCAAGGCTCTGGGAAAAGTATTTTCCAGTTTCTACTTGGTGCCTAATCTTGTTCCTTTTCCTGTCACTGTATGTCTCAACTGAGCCCTGACAACACCAAAGGAAACATTTGAGAGACATGCAAACAAGTATTCCCAAAACCACCAGTGTGATCATTCCCATGAATAATTGTTTCAACCACTCTAAACTGGGGAGCCAAGAGATTAAATTTTGTTCCCCTACTTACAAGTGGGTTATCTTCCCGTTTGGCTCGTCTCCATGATGTTCTTAATATGCCTTTAGGTATTTGGGACTGATTATATATTCGGTCCTGGCTGACTAGATGACCTATGGTACACATTCCCTTCCAACCTGCAGGGAGCTGCTTTCTGCTAATGCCATCACCACATCACCACCAATACCCGTCAGGTATATTTACAGGGCCCATCAGTGGCTGTGAGATTAGCTCCGTAAAATGTTTCGCAGTTTACCCAGCCAATTGGTACATTCCTCAAAAAATCCCAGTTCGAGGGGCTATAGGTTTCTAATTGGGTTCTGCTACAAAAATCCATATATATCATGCCTGTCCCTTTCAAATTGCAAGTTCCTACTTCTACTGTAGTTTTGTTGATCAAATAATCATTCCACCCATCCCTGCAAGTACAATTTTTGTGTGTATGGAAGGGGGTCAGCATGAACAAGTGTTGGATCTTGCTTTCCATAGGCAGCCATTATTGCTGACCAATATCTGGGATTGTCACAATTCCAATGAGTGGATCATACCCCGTATAAAGGGAGTCTCATGTCACCTTTTGGTAAGGCAGTACAAATCCAACAATCAAATCTTGGTCCAGTTATGTAGTTCGAGTTGTCGTGATCGCAGTATACTAAAAAGCCTAGGTTTAACAAAGTTACCACCGCAATCATAGTTTCAAACCGCCAGCCTTTTCAACCATCCATCCTGGTTTAGGAGCCTTCTTCACTCGGGAATAATGGATCCAGGCCGGTTGTTCTCTAATCTTGATTGCAGTGAAGGTAGTCAGCAATACCTGGTAAGGTCCATTCCACTTCTCTCTCAGTGGATCACCTGAAAAATTCTTAACATAAACCCAATCTCCAGGGCGAAATGGATGGATCGAGTGATCTAACCCTTTAGCCCTGGTACCCAAAACATTTTTACTAATCCTTTCTAATTGTTTTCCTAAGGATATAACATAATTTTGTAGATACTGATTTCCCAACTGGTTCAAATCTTCCCCCCGATGTTTAGCCTGATATGGTCTCCCATATAGTATCTCAAAAGGGCTCAAATTTTCTTTGGCCCTAGGTTTTACACGTATCCGAAGTAGTGTAATAGGCAATGCTTGGTACCAATATAGATTCGCTTTTTGGCATATTTTTGCATCTTTTCTACTTGCCCACTGGCTTGTGGTCTGTAGGGCGTATGTAACTGCCAATTGATTCCTAACAGTTTGCTGACCTGTTGCACTACTTCTGCACAAAAATGCGTCCCCCTATCTGAGGAGATAATTGTCAGTACCCCAAATCGAGGTATTATTTCATTTAATAATACCTTCGTTACTTCCCTTGCTTTATTTGTTCTACAAGGGAATGCTTCTGGCCAACCTGAAAAGGTATCCATAAGTACTAATAAGTACTTGTACCCTCCTTTTCTTGGAAGTTCAGAGAAATCAATTTGCCAATGTTGTCCTGGTATACTTCCCTTCCCAATAACTCCTAATTGTACCCGGTTACCTGTATTTGGGTTATTTTTAAACATGTTTCACACTGTTGGGTTACTTGTCAGACTGTAGTATACAAATTTTTCCCTATTAATTTCTGATTTAAAAATTTGTACAGGGAGTCCGCTCCCCAGTGTGTCCTATTGTGTTCTTCTTTAACCACCCCCCATATCTGTTTAGCAGGGATTATAATTCTGCCATCACTTAAGTAGGCCCACCCCTGGGATGGAACTTGGACCCCTAATCCCTCTATTAATTCTTCATCAGCTTTAGAATACTCAACATTTTCTTGGTCACTCAGGTTTCTATTTCTATAATCTGGAATTAAGGCTAAAATCTCTTACATTCTCTCTGCTGCCTGTTTAGCTTCAGAGTCAGCCAACCTGTTACCTCTTTCCTGGTCAGTGTTACCCTGCAGGTGTCCTCGGCAGTACATGATGGCAACTTTTGCTGGTAGTTGAACAGCTTCTAATAGTCGAATGATTTCATGAGCATATTTAATCTGCTTCCCTTGAGCAGTTAGTAGTCCTCGCTCCTTCCAAATTGTCCCACGAGTGTGGACAACTCCAAAGGCATATTTGGAATCTGTCCATATATTTATCTCTTTCCTTTTGTTAACTCCAGAGCCCTAGTTAGGGCAATAGTTTCAGCCTTTTGAGCTGATGTTCTAGCAGGTAGTGATTGAGAACAAACTACTTCGTCTGCTGTTGTCACCGCATACCTGGCCTTTCGAATACCTTGTCCGACAATGCTGCTTCCATCAGTGAACCAGGAGTCCTGTGCATCTTCCAGGGGTTCCTCTTTCAGATCTGGTCTGCTGGAGTACACAGTCTCTATGGTTTCTAAGCAATCATGTACCGATGGTTCAGAGATTGATCCGCTGAGAAAAGAAGCTGGGTTCGTAATATTAGTTACTACAATATTAATATTCTCTGATTCAATTAGAATGGAAATTGGGATGGGGAAAGCCAGTAGTTCCCTTTTTGTTGCAGTACAGCTGATACTCTGTGTGAGATCGGTACTGTGATCTTTTGGCCCAAGGTGAATTTTCGGGCTTCCTGAATACTCAAGACCACCGCTGCCACAGCTTGCAGACATCCTGGCCATCCTTTGCTTACTCCATCCAGCTGTTTAGCAAAATAGGCCACAGCTCTTTTCTAGGGTCCCAGCTGTTGAGCTAGAATCCCCAGAGCTATGCCTTGTGTCTCATGAGAAAACAGCCAAAAGGGTTTGGTAACATCAGGCAGGCCCAGAGCGGGGGCCTTCATTAGATCTTGCTTAAGTGTCTGAAATGCATTTTGAGCTTCTTTGGACCAGATCAATCGGGTGGGGTTGTTTTTCAGAAGTTCACATAAGGGTCTCACTATTATTCCGTAATTATAAATCCATAACCAGCACCAACCTGTCAGTCCCAGAAAGGTCCTGAGCTCTTTTACCGTCTGACGGAGGGGAGTCCTGCAGATGGCTTCATTCTGTTCTGTTCCTAGTTCTCTTTGTCCAGACAGCTTGCATCCAAGGTAGGTTACACGTTGCCGCACCATCTGAGTTTTCTGTTGAGAGACTTGATACCCATTTAATCTCAAAAACTTTAACAAACTGATAGTCTACTGTATACAGTCAGGTTTTGTTTCAGTTGCTATTAATGTCATCTACATGCTGTAAAAGGGTTCCATCTCTGGAGGGTGCGTTCCATGCTTCAAGTTCTCGTGCTAGTTGATTTTCAAAGATCGTTGGGCTATGCTTAAAACCTTGGGGTAACACTGTCCAGGCAAGCTGGGGTTTTTTACCCGTGGTAGGATTTTCCCACTCAAATGCAAATAAATTCAGACTTTCTTTGGCTAAAGGCAGACAGAAGAATGCATCATTTAAATCCAATACCGTAAACCATACTTGCTACCACATGGTGTATGCCCCTAACAACCTTATTCACTTCTCTTAAATCCTGTACTACCCAGTAAGTTCCACCTGTTTTTGTTTTTTTTTTTACTGGTAACACAGGAGTATTGTATTCTGATTCACACTCCACTAGTAGTCCATACTGTAAAAAGTTACCTTGTTTCCCCTCTTTTTCATTTCGTTTTTCTGTTGCTTAACTTCTAAGAACTTTGCTGCTTTTTTTTTTTTCTTTTCATTTAGAGCAGCAGCTAGCAAAGCAGCTTGTAACTTGATACCTTTCTGTTCTAATCACTTTACACAAGCCTCTGTAAAATCCAGAGGGGTTTTCCTTTGGATTTTTTTTTTTTCTTTTCAATACCGCGTGAAACTTTTCATCTACAATACTTTTTAACTGTCCACAAAACCGCATCAATTCTAACAACATATCATAATTCAATTAATTGTTTGTGAGGGGATCACCTCCCTCCGAAGCTCATGTTACAATAAAATAACTTCTCAACTTCTCCACCAATCGGTTAACACAACACACACACACACACACAACCTAGAAGCGATCTTTCAAAATGCTTCTGTTTACAAACTGTATCACCTAAGTACAACAATATATACAGGCAAACCACTTCAGTTAACATGTTTATATACATAGAGCTCTTTCAAAACAATATATACAGTATATTGAATACATACCCCAAAACCAGAGTCCCTAAATGATTGATCAATGCCAAATAACTAGAGAACTTGTAACCCCACAATATGTACCAACTTCTAAGTATTTTAAAACCTATCCCCAAATTCCCAATTCAATTCCTAAATCATGCCGATTTTCTTTAAGCAAACCAAACCCCATACATTATTAAGATGTTGTCAAGTGAGGGGTCTCCCCCTACTTTTCCCAATGTTGCCATCTAGATCCTGGGAGAGACTCTCAAAATCCCCCCCACGGGAAGAACCTGCACTGATACTTAAGAAATCAGAAACCACGGCCCCGATGAATCAGAGTTCAAATACAACAGTCCCAAGTCAAAAACCGGAAATCAGCAGAACGGACCAAACGTTTTTTTCCTATTTTTTTCCTACTTTTTTTTTCTCTTTTTTTTTTCTTTCTTTCTTTTTTTTTTTTTTTTTTTTTTCACTTATTTGTCTTTCACACAGAGGCTTCATACACAGTCACACAAGCTTTCCAATGTGTTAGAGTACATCCTAAGGGGCTTTTCTTTAAAATACCACTGCTTTGCTGTCCCCCATTTTACTTTGTTGATTCTGTACCTCTGTTAGTCTTTATCTTAACAATTTTAATCTGTCGTCCCCTTCTGTCCCGCTCTGACCACGTTCCAAAAATGTCACAATTAATATTCTGGTCACAAGAAAAGAGGTTCACCGTGCAAGGTGGGTTTTTTTTGGTGGTTTTTTTTTTGGTTTTTTTTTTTTTTTTTTGGTTTTACGATGCCTGATGGGTATGTTAACAAGCCAGTATCCGAGATATCCGATATCTGAGTTCAATACCAACAAATCCGTATCGCCAGAAGTACAACTTAAGCGGGTTTCCTAAGCATACCATACCGAATGTACATTATTACAGAAGTACAAAGCTTAACCTGTGCCTGTACCAACGCACAACTACCAAAAGCACGTTATTACAGAAGTGCAGAGCACAACCCGTGCCTGCACCAACGCACCAATACCCAAAAGTACGTTATTACAGAAGTACAAAGCTTAACCCGTGCCTGCACCAACGTACCAAGACGTACACCCTCAGGCACTAGTAGCCTGGTGTACAGCGCTCAGCGTAGGACGTCTCCTATGACTTATGAGAACTCTCCAAATGACCGGTCTCACATACCAAAACAGAGAAAGAAAGGGAAAAAAAAGAATACCTTTACTCGTTTAGATGGTCCTTGTCTGCTCCCGCAGTGATCCGAGTGAGGCGAGGAGTCCCTCCGGGAAATCCCGGGGGTACCCTAGGGAGTCCTGTTCTCAGCGGGTCCTGCAGCCGAGCAGAGCGGGTCCCATCTGGGGTGCCAGAAATGATGCCGTGAAAAGCCGGAATTGAAGACTCAATAGTCGGCAGACTATTAAGCAGGTATTCTTTATTGCGGCGCCGGGCACACGGGGGATCTCTCCTCCAAACGTGTGCACCGAAGAGACACAGTTATTAGGTATTTATGCTATGTTAACATACATATTCATTACATTTCCAAGAAATGTTTATCATAGTAATGGCTTTTCCAAGAATTCATTAATATATGGTAATGTCCGTCGCACATGTTTGTTTGGCGTCTCTCGGCAGGGGTCTTCAGATTATCCTGCAGCCTCCTTATCTCTGTAGTTTGCATACCTGTTCTCCCAAGGCCCAGGCGCCTAAAGGGATTATTCAGGAGTCCCTTGTCTTGCAACCATCGGAATTATTCACAAAGAACCAAGACTTGTTTCTGACAACCTGAAGTGATAACATCCCCTACATGTTACATTTGTTACATTTACAGTTATCAATCCCTCCTTTTCTTTTGAGGATTTGTAGCTAGAAAGCTATGAATCCTCACTATTCTATTTTGTAGGTATTATTTTCAAATTCCTTTAGTCTTTCACGCCAAGGCTCTGGGAAAAGTATTTTCCAGTTTCTACTTGGTGCCTAATCTTGTTCCTTTTCCTGTCACTGTATGTCTCAACTGAGCCCTGACAACACCAAAGGAAACATTTGAGAGACATGCAAACAAGTATTCCCAAAACCACCAGTGTGATCATTCCCATGAATAATTGTTTCAACCACTCTAAACTGGGGAGCCAAGAGATTAAATTTTGTTCCCCTACTTACAAGTGGGTTATCTTCCCGTTTGGCTCGTCTCCATGATGTTCTTAATATGCCTTTAGGTATTTGGGACTGATTATATATTCGGTCCTGGCTGACTAGATGACCTATGGTACACATTCCCTTCCAACCTGCAGGGAGCTGCTTTCTGCTAATGCCATCACCACATCACCACCAATACCCGTCAGGTATATTTACAGGGCCCATCAGTGGCTGTGAGATTAGCTCCGTAAAATGTTTCGCAGTTTACCCAGCCAATTGGTACATTCCTCAAAAAATCCCAGTTCGAGGGGCTATAGGTTTCTAATTGGGTTCTGCTACAAAAATCCATATATATCATGCCTGTCCCTTTCAAATTGCAAGTTCCTACTTCTACTGTAGTTTTGTTGATCAAATAATCATTCCACCCATCCCTGCAAGTACAATTTTTGTGTGTATGGAAGGGGGTCAGCATGAACAAGTGTTGGATCTTGCTTTCCATAGGCAGCCATTATTGCTGACCAATATCTGGGATTGTCACAATTCCAATGAGTGGATCATACCCCGTATAAAGGGAGTCTCATGTCACCTTTTGGTAAGGCAGTACAAATCCAACAATCAAATCTTGGTCCAGTTATGTAGTTCGAGTTGTCGTGATCGCAGTATACTAAAAAGCCTAGGTTTAACAAAGTTACCACCGCAATCATAGTTTCAAACCGCCAGCCTTTTCAACCATCCATCCTGGTTTAGGAGCCTTCTTCACTCGGGAATAATGGATCCAGGCCGGTTGTTCTCTAATCTTGATTGCAGTGAAGGTAGTCAGCAATACCTGGTAAGGTCCATTCCACTTCTCTCTCAGTGGATCACCTGAAAAATTCTTAACATAAACCCAATCTCCAGGGCGAAATGGATGGATCGAGTGATCTAACCCTTTAGCCCTGGTACCCAAAACATTTTTACTAATCCTTTCTAATTGTTTTCCTAAGGATATAACATAATTTTGTAGATACTGATTTCCCAACTGGTTCAAATCTTCCCCCCGATGTTTAGCCTGATATGGTCTCCCATATAGTATCTCAAAAGGGCTCAAATTTTCTTTGGCCCTAGGTTTTACACGTATCCGAAGTAGTGTAATAGGCAATGCTTGGTACCAATATAGATTCGCTTTTTGGCATATTTTTGCATCTTTTCTACTTGCCCACTGGCTTGTGGTCTGTAGGGCGTATGTAACTGCCAATTGATTCCTAACAGTTTGCTGACCTGTTGCACTACTTCTGCACAAAAATGCGTCCCCCTATCTGAGGAGATAATTGTCAGTACCCCAAATCGAGGTATTATTTCATTTAATAATACCTTCGTTACTTCCCTTGCTTTATTTGTTCTACAAGGGAATGCTTCTGGCCAACCTGAAAAGGTATCCATAAGTACTAATAAGTACTTGTACCCTCCTTTTCTTGGAAGTTCAGAGAAATCAATTTGCCAATGTTGTCCTGGTATACTTCCCTTCCCAATAACTCCTAATTGTACCCGGTTACCTGTATTTGGGTTATTTTTAAACATGTTTCACACTGTTGGGTTACTTGTCAGACTGTAGTATACAAATTTTTCCCTATTAATTTCTGATTTAAAAATTTGTACAGGGAGTCCGCTCCCCAGTGTGTCCTATTGTGTTCTTCTTTAACCACCCCCCATATCTGTTTAGCAGGGATTATAATTCTGCCATCACTTAAGTAGGCCCACCCCTGGGATGGAACTTGGACCCCTAATCCCTCTATTAATTCTTCATCAGCTTTAGAATACTCAACATTTTCTTGGTCACTCAGGTTTCTATTTCTATAATCTGGAATTAAGGCTAAAATCTCTTACATTCTCTCTGCTGCCTGTTTAGCTTCAGAGTCAGCCAACCTGTTACCTCTTTCCTGGTCAGTGTTACCCTGCAGGTGTCCTCGGCAGTACATGATGGCAACTTTTGCTGGTAGTTGAACAGCTTCTAATAGTCGAAGGATTTCCTCAGTGTATTTAATCTGCTTCCCTTGAGCAGTTAGTAGTCCTCGCTCCTTCCAAATTGTCCCACGAGTGTGGACAACTCCAAAGGCATATTTGGAATCTGTCCATATATTTATCTCTTTCCTTTTGTTAACTCCAGAGCCCTAGTTAGGGCAATAGTTTCAGCCTTTTGAGCTGATGTTCTAGCAGGTAGTGATTGAGAACAAACTACTTCGTCTGCTGTTGTCACCGCATACCTGGCCTTTCGAATACCTTGTCCGACAATGCTGCTTCCATCAGTGAACCAGGAGTCCTGTGCATCTTCCAGGGGTTCCTCTTTCAGATCTGGTCTGCTGGAGTACACAGTCTCTATGGTTTCTAAGCAATCATGTACCGATGGTTCAGAGATTGATCCGCTGAGAAAAGAAGCTGGGTTCGTAATATTAGTTACTACAATATTAATATTCTCTGATTCAATTAGAATGGAAATTGGGATGGGGAAAGCCAGTAGTTCCCTTTTTGTTGCAGTACAGCTGATACTCTGTGTGAGATCGGTACTGTGATCTTTTGGCCCAAGGTGAATTTTCGGGCTTCCTGAATACTCAAGACCACCGCTGCCACAGCTTGCAGACATCCTGGCCATCCTTTGCTTACTCCATCCAGCTGTTTAGCAAAATAGGCCACAGCTCTTTTCTAGGGTCCCAGCTGTTGAGCTAGAATCCCCAGAGCTATGCCTTGTGTCTCATGAGAAAACAGCCAAAAGGGTTTGGTAACATCAGGCAGGCCCAGAGCGGGGGCCTTCATTAGATCTTGCTTAAGTGTCTGAAATGCATTTTGAGCTTCTTTGGACCAGATCAATCGGGTGGGGTTGTTTTTCAGAAGTTCACATAAGGGTCTCACTATTATTCCGTAATTATAAATCCATAACCAGCACCAACCTGTCAGTCCCAGAAAGGTCCTGAGCTCTTTTACCGTCTGACGGAGGGGAGTCCTGCAGATGGCTTCATTCTGTTCTGTTCCTAGTTCTCTTTGTCCAGACAGCTTGCATCCAAGGTAGGTTACACGTTGCCGCACCATCTGAGTTTTCTGTTGAGAGACTTGATACCCATTTAATCTCAAAAACTTTAACAAACTGATAGTCTACTGTATACAGTCAGGTTTTGTTTCAGTTGCTATTAATGTCATCTACATGCTGTAAAAGGGTTCCATCTCTGGAGGGTGCGTTCCATGCTTCAAGTTCTCGTGCTAGTTGATTTTCAAAGATCGTTGGGCTATGCTTAAAACCTTGGGGTAACACTGTCCAGGCAAGCTGGGGTTTTTTACCCGTGGTAGGATTTTCCCACTCAAATGCAAATAAATTCAGACTTTCTTTGGCTAAAGGCAGACAGAAGAATGCATCATTTAAATCCAATACCGTAAACCATACTTGCTACCACATGGTGTATGCCCCTAACAACCTTATTCACTTCTCTTAAATCCTGTACTACCCAGTAAGTTCCACCTGTTTTTGTTTTTTTTTTTACTGGTAACACAGGAGTATTGTATTCTGATTCACACTCCACTAGTAGTCCATACTGTAAAAAGTTACCTTGTTTCCCCTCTTTTTCATTTCGTTTTTCTGTTGCTTAACTTCTAAGAACTTTGCTGCTTTTTTTTTTTTCTTTTCATTTAGAGCAGCAGCTAGCAAAGCAGCTTGTAACTTGATACCTTTCTGTTCTAATCACTTTACACAAGCCTCTGTAAAATCCAGAGGGGTTTTCCTTTGGATTTTTTTTTTTTCTTTTCAATACCGCGTGAAACTTTTCATCTACAATACTTTTTAACTGTCCACAAAACCGCATCAATTCTAACAACATATCATAATTCAATTAATTGTTTGTGAGGGGATCACCTCCCTCCGAAGCTCATGTTACAATAAAATAACTTCTCAACTTCTCCACCAATCGGTTAACACAACACACACACACACACACAACCTAGAAGCGATCTTTCAAAATGCTTCTGTTTACAAACTGTATCACCTAAGTACAACAATATATACAGGCAAACCACTTCAGTTAACATGTTTATATACATAGAGCTCTTTCAAAACAATATATACAGTATATTGAATACATACCCCAAAACCAGAGTCCCTAAATGATTGATCAATGCCAAATAACTAGAGAACTTGTAACCCCACAATATGTACCAACTTCTAAGTATTTTAAAACCTATCCCCAAATTCCCAATTCAATTCCTAAATCATGCCGATTTTCTTTAAGCAAACCAAACCCCATACATTATTAAGATGTTGTCAAGTGAGGGGTCTCCCCCTACTTTTCCCAATGTTGCCATCTAGATCCTGGGAGAGACTCTCAAAATCCCCCCCACGGGAAGAACCTGCACTGATACTTAAGAAATCAGAAACCACGGCCCCGATGAATCAGAGTTCAAATACAACAGTCCCAAGTCAAAAACCGGAAATCAGCAGAACGGACCAAACGTTTTTTTCCTATTTTTTTCCTACTTTTTTTTTCTCTTTTTTTTTTCTTTCTTTCTTTTTTTTTTTTTTTTTTTTTTTCACTTATTTGTCTTTCACACAGAGGCTTCATACACAGTCACACAAGCTTTCCAATGTGTTAGAGTACATCCTAAGGGGCTTTTCTTTAAAATACCACTGCTTTGCTGTCCCCCATTTTACTTTGTTGATTCTGTACCTCTGTTAGTCTTTATCTTAACAATTTTAATCTGTCGTCCCCTTCTGTCCCGCTCTGACCATGTTCCAAAAATGTCACAATTAATATTCTGGTCACAAGAAAAGAGGTTCACCGTGCAAGGTGGGGTTTTTTTGGTGGTTTTTTTTTTGGTTTTTTTTTTTTTTTTTTGGTTTTACGATGCCTGATGGGTATGTTAACAAGCCAGTATCCGAGATATCCGATATCTGAGTTCAATACCAACAAATCCGTATCGCCAGAAGTACAACTTAAGCGGGTTTCCTAAGCATACCATACCGAATGTACATTATTACAGAAGTACAAAGCTTAACCTGTGCCTGTACCAACGCACAACTACCAAAAGCACGTTATTACAGAAGTGCAGAGCACAACCCGTGCCTGCACCAACGCACCAATACCCAAAAGTACGTTATTACAGAAGTACAAAGCTTAACCCGTGCCTGCACCAACGTACCAAGACGTACACCCTCAGGCACTAGTAGCCTGGTGTACAGCGCTCAGCGTAGGACGTCTCCTATGACTTATGAGAACTCTCCAAATGACCGGTCTCACATACCAAAACAGAGAAAGAAAGGGAAAAAAAAGAATACCTTTACTCGTTTAGATGGTCCTTGTCTGCTCCCGCAGTGATCCGAGTGAGGCGAGGAGTCCCTCCGGGAAATCCCGGGGGTACCCTAGGGAGTCCTGTTCTCAGCGGGTCCTGCAGCCGAGCAGAGCGGGTCCCATCTGGGGTGCCAGAAATGATGCCGTGAAAAGCCGGAATTGAAGACTCAATAGTCGGCAGACTATTAAGCAGGTATTCTTTATTGCGGCGCCGGGCACACGGGGGATCTCTCCTCCAAACGTGTGCACCGAAGAGACACAGTTATTAGGTATTTATGCTATGTTAACATACATATTCATTACATTTCCAAGAAATGTTTATCATAGTAATGGCTTTTCCAAGAATTCATTAATATATGGTAATGTCCGTCGCACATGTTTGTTTGGCGTCTCTCGGCAGGGGTCTTCAGATTATCCTGCAGCCTCCTTATCTCTGTAGTTTGCATACCTGTTCTCCCAAGGCCCAGGCGCCTAAAGGGATTATTCAGGAGTCCCTTGTCTTGCAACCGTCGGAATTATTCACAAAGAACCAAGACTTGTTTCTGACAACCTGAAGTGATAACATCCCCTACATGTTACATTTGTTACATTTACAGTTATCAGTTTGATTATTAACAAAATCTAAGACATAGGATCCGAGGTACGGAAATGACCGCAGAGCCGCATGCAAATACAAGCCTAATTTCATGCACAGTGATGTTATCATATCATAAGTCGATATCGTAAGGTAGAGCAAAATTATCATCCTGATCTTTTTCCCAGCGATGATGAACAGCACGGCATTGAATACATACTGCAAATAAGGATTCAGAAACCACAGCCATCTGATCAAAGACAGAAACATTTTTACCGGCGACTATTTAACACAGAAAAATGTGTATAACAAAATTTAACAAAATCTAAGAAAGCTGTTTTAACACCCGCTGCTCAGCCCTGCCATTATCCCTGCCCCATGCTTGGGCGCCAATTTAATGTTTTGGTTTCGGCTGCCGCCGGCAACAAAAGCGCCACGCGGCCGCCCCTCCCCCCGCCGGCGTGCAGAGGAGAATGAAAAGAAAGAGGCAGAAACTGGTGGGTCGGGATAAGGGCAGTTTAACAGAACAGCAAACAGAGGGAAAACAGGAACAACAACGATACAAATAAGGAGAAAACACAACAACGAACCGTACAACTCAGACAGCCGCTCTTCCGAAACAGGACCGGTGCTGCGCCCCCCCCAAGCCGCGAGTGCCTTCCCGCCGCGCTGCCCCCCCCCCACCGGAACCCAGCGTGACGTCACATGGTATGGAATACCGGGCTCTGTTTGGCCAGGTGGGGTCAGCCCCCGCCCCCCGGCTGTGCCCCTTCCTGGATTCCGGTGAAAATTAACCCTGTTCTGGCCAAACCCAGGACACAACTCTACTGACAATAGTTCTGTGAAGACTGGCAGGTCACAGATACACCACATGTCAAAGCTGTATCAAGTATCTTTGAAAAGTTCACCAATTTTTTTCCATAATTCATGCACAATTGTAGTGTTAAACAATACAGAATTTTACCATCGGAGTGTGGAACCTTGTTTTTGTCATCCAGCTTGCTGAATCTGTTGTGTCTGGCTAGCATGCTTCATCCTCTTGCCAGCATGGGAGGTGAGAGGTTGCGATAAAACTTGTTTCCGAAGCCAAGCCCAGAGTCAAGCATTTACCAGAGGCTGCATTTTTATTCTATGTAGGGGAAGAAATTATTTCATTTCTTTTAAGCAAGGCCTTTCTTAGCACAAGAAGCATTGCATGTACAGTGATACTGTAAGGCTCAGCTGTACTCCATCTTCCCATGTGTACTTTCTTATATAAGCTCTCGGATGTGTGACTCTTGCTGGGCCTTCTGTAACACTGGAGTCACAGTAAGACCAGGAGTGAGGCAAAGGGTAAAAGAGGTAACAGCTTCTCCCTTTGAACAGCAGAGTGAAACTTGCAGCAATCTCTGTTGTTTTTGGTGTTTTTTTCCCCCCACAGGTCTGCAGCAAGTCTATAACCAAGATTTTTATGGAATATCCGTATGAAAGATGCTGTGTCAGTGGAGATATTCCAGATGAAAGGTAGTAGTAGATAAAGTAGTTTATATCCCAGTCTTTATTAAAGAATTTATGGTGTAAGAATTGTTCATTGACTAAGTGATGGTGTTGCTATGATTAAAAGGAACAGCTGGTTGGAGAAAGTGAAAAGATGATACTGTTAAGGGATATTTCTTTGCCAAGTCCACGAGATCTACTGGTCCTGGAAATGAATAGATGCAGTACTTCCAATTTTAATAAGATAGCAGCTGCTTGCCTTGCATGGCCTGAAGGCAGCAGGAGATGGGAGGCAATGAGGAGATGGCTTAAATGAAACAGTTCAGAAGTGCTAATTGTTGTCTGAGCTTGTCCTGTAAGGAAGTTCAAGAGGCTAGAAGTAACATACTAAACGGAAAGACTTCAGAACAAAAAATTAAACCAAAAAAATTATCAAAACCACAGCTATAGAATAATGTCAAAAGAAGACAAAAACTCTCACAAATTACTAGAAAATTATGCCCCATTTCTTGCTGGGTTGCACTTGGCTCTGATGCATTCTTGTGCTAGAAACGTTCTGGCACAGAGTGGGCACATCAAGTGGAGGTGACAGTGAGCTGTATCCAGCACATAGGTTGTCCTGGGCATATTGAACGAGCTGTTCAAACAAGTCAAGTGAGTCTGTCATTGCTGTGTCCTGTGCAGTGATCACCACCATGAGTTTAGGGTTAAAATACAAAGAAGTACCTCATCAATAAGTCTTGTGAGAAGAAGAAGTCCCACAAAGTAAGATGTTATTAAATGGCCCTGATACCACCAATAAGGAGAAATTCTTTGCTCTCCCTTGCTCTCTCTGATCACTCATGCACAATATCCAGAATGAATTAATCTCATCTTTTGGTTTCCAGCATCTTTCAATCTGGGGCTATGTTATCTCTGAGTCTTGTGATGGGTAAAGATCATACCAAAAAATCCATTGTCTTCAACAGAGTGTCAAATCTGATGCATGGCTGTCCTGTCGTACTGGTAATTGACATAAAGCATTACCTGGTTTTTCACTCATGTTTGTTGTACTGTTTTGTGGGGATGAAACATGGCCATTCTATCAAGAGCGAGTAGGCATAGAAATAGTTGTGTGTACTTGGTTAGTAATGATTTTACCTGGAAAACAGGATTTTACTTTGATTTGTGGCAATAGTATAGTGCATTGACTTCAGGTCTGTTTCAAATTTGCAAAGTCAGGTCTGTGAGAATCTCAAAGTTTAAGACGTTCAGTTGGGAAGTTTGCAACTTCCAGTTTGAAATGAATCTTATTTTTTTAAAAAAGACACTCCCCTCCTTTTGTTTCCACCAGAAATAACTGAAGTTTGTCTCTTGAAATTAATTTTGTTCTAATGTTATCCTTTAGTATTTAATTTTAATTAAATTTTCATACCAGTTTTACTGCTCTAGAGTCAATGTCAGAGGATGAGTTCCTTGGAATAAAGTATTTCACCTCCAAAGTCCTCATTTCGTATCAGATTTACTTTTCTATTATTATTTTGTTGTCTTTCTTATGATGTAACGGTAATTTAGATAGTAAGACATATTGATATTTATAGAATTTTCTGCATTTCATGTCTTGGTAATGAAATGCAAGCACTTTCATTCAATAAATGTACCTTGAAGAGTTTACAGAGCGTTTAGCAAACACTGGGATAAAACTCTGTAATTTGTGATAAAGCAAAAATTAAGAGCTTGCTAATGAAATGCCAAAAATAAGGTACACGATCAGAGTGGAATTCATACCTGCTTGGGGAACCTATAGCTGGCATAAAAATCCCATAGGTCTTGAGTAAGTGCTTCTTTGACTGTAATGGTGATGCATATGGGAATGGATATCATCTGTTGTCCTAGTTACATCTGCTCTGAATGTCCTTTAGTCTTTTAAAAGTCAGCTATTACACAGTGGCTGGACCACATAGTGGTTAACTTACATGCTGTCAACTTTCAACACCTCTGGGAATCACTTAGGTCTACCAGGAGGGACCTCATGGGTTTAGATACAGAGATCTATCTGAAGGACTCTGAAAAAACAGAGAGTTTGTGTCACAGAGCAATCAGCAGTGTGTTGTCTCTACAAAATCCAGGCTGGGTTTGTGTTGTCTTTTTTGGAAAGATTCCTCGTCTAAAAGAATGCATCTTGTGAAGTAAGCTACTGTTCTGAAGTGTACAGTCTGCACTGTTAGGGGTTAGAGAATAAAGACTTAGTATGGCCAAGTCATTATCTTCTTTATTGTTTCTGTAAAGCAAATTGTTTTTCTGAGTACATCCCGTGAAATGAATTAAGAAGACACTAAATTCAAAATGCAGCATTGCTTCTTTTAGTTATATTGTTGTGCTTCTTTAATAAAAATAAAGAAATATTCAAATTTGCATTTTTATCTTACATCCTTGTTCCATGGTTTATTTTTTTCAAAAGAAATGTTGAACTTCAAAAAAATAGAGCCTTTCCCCCTAATAATACTATCTGCAAACTGCAGTTGACATTTATGTTTTCCCCATCATTAGTGTCTCATCTGATGATGCATAAGAAGTGCCTAGGAATCTCAGTACCTGCTTCTGTCAGATACTATATTCCTGGGAAAAAAAAAACTTTGAAGAAGATGTATTTATATTTTATTATTCATATATCTATTCAGAATCTAAAAACATTACAGGAGAAATCTTATTAATGGTGGAGCCAGGACTGGTCTGCTGTGCTTCATATACAGCTTTTAGCTTCATATTCGAAACTGAAAACTCTGCAGTAGAAGTACCTTAATCTCATCCTGAGATTCTGGCAGTCAAATCCTTGTTTCTTTTAAACCTCTTAAATGTCAGTCAGGTTTCACAGAATCATATAACAGCCCAGGTTGAAGGGACCTCGAAAGGTCATCTAGTCCAGTCTTTTGTGGGAAAGGGAGTCTAGACAACATTATCTAGTACCCTGTACAATTGCATCTCGAAAAACTCCAAATCTGTCTTTTTTAAAAAGCAGTCTCCAGTTGGTACATTGGTGCAAGCCCCAGCTGCACAAGTTTTGGGTAAGTCAAATAGCTGGACTGTCATGGATGTGTGCTAAGTATTTTAAAAGACAGAAAAGACAGAAGATGTTACAGCCTTTTCATTGCTTCAGGGTTAATCACTGTAAACATCATGTTCAGCCACACAGCAAGGAGGCTTAGTATCAATACTTTGCAGAAAATCTAGCAGTAAATTATTTTACTAGTTTTACTGACTTTAAGGTGGCTAACCTCAATGACATTTAAGCATTTATTATGTAACCAAAAAGACATGCAAAATAAAAAGCGTTAAAAAATTGGTTTTGTTTGGTCAGAAGGAGAAAAAATAAAGGTTAGTAAACATAAACTTTAAATCATACAACAGTTCCTCAGTGCACAGCATACAGTGAAGTTCGTTAGACTGGCTTCTGGAGGAATTAATTAGGTAATGTATTTAATGTGTCTAGAGTGCTTTGGAAAATATGAAGTGCTTTATAACTGATAAGAATTTTATTTATTAATTTGATAATTGTATATTTATTTATTTTTAAGTGATGCAAATTCCAAAGCAGATATAAAAAACCTCAACAGCTTACTTCTTCAAAAATTCAGATTTTGTTTCAGAACTTCTTTTTAACATATCTGGTCTTTTTATTTGCAACACTTTTCATTTCAATAGTTTTGTGCAAATTGAAATACCTTATTTCTGTCCTTAAAGGATTTCTGTTCTTGTTGTAACGAATCTGTGGGAGAGTTTGATGCAGAAAATATGGAACGCACTTAGGGGCAGAACCACATAAAGACTTGCATGCCAGAACAGCCAAGTTCTGTTACTTTTGTGTATCACTCAGTAAGGATCCGTACAGGATGCACAAAAGTTTTCTGAGGGAACACAAGAAACCAGAATCTCCTCCTTTCTGGAAAGTGTTTGTCTTGCCTACTAGCCTGTAGATTCATTGATTAATTCATTTTATCTTATTCTCATTCACTCATTCTCTCATTTTCTTTTTTCTAAAAGCATTCACCACGGACACAAGACATGCAGAGGAAACAAACATTTTAGACTTGTAGGTGAGTGCAACAGTACAGGACATAACTGTGTTACACATCAGTAACTGGTGCTCTTGCTGAGATCATATTGATGTGGATGTGTTTTGGAAAATTGAACTCTCATGGAATTTTGTTGCCCCTTGGGTGATTTCAGTTAGCAGGACAATTTAATTGTCATGGGACTAAATGTAATTTCTATCCTCAAAAATCTTGAACTTCTTTGCTAATTTCATTAATTAGAGTATCAGCTGTTTCTAGTAACCTCTGAAAATTAATCCAGAGCAATATGTATTGTAACACAAAAGCAGCTCCTGAATCTTGCCTGGAGTTAGATATCATCTCAAGATTCATGATTTCTGACTTTCAATGGAAAACTGCAATTTTTCAACAGAAAGTAACTTTTCCAATGGACTTAGCATGTGTCATTTTTCTTTTCCCCCTTTGCTCTTGTTTCTCCCACTTTCACATTAATTTGCTTCTTCCCTCATCACCCTGATGCCTTTTCCATCCCTCCCCACGTGTTTCAAACTATTATAAAACCCAGCTGTCTGGCGAGCTCTTTCAAGCCCACTTTGTTGTGCCTCATTGAACTGATATTGACAATAAATTGCTGATGGCTGGGCATGAAGTCTGTGTGAATTAGTTAGTAAACTGTGTTCATCTATTTTAAATTTTCTAATGATAATGAGCCTCAGAAGATGCAAATTTTTTGCACATGTAGACCTGTGTTCCCCTTGATGTGGTCATTGTTCACCTCTGTTCTGCTGGCTACATCTTCCATCGCGTTTGTGTGCATCTTGCAGCATGTGCAGCAGCCAGCACAAAGAAACATGGATCCAGACCCGAATGTGTGTTGCTGTCATCCTAATAAGAGATTTCCAGTGTATTTACTGTTCTCTCTAAAGCTTTTGTGCTCAGATGACAGTGGTAGAGCAAAGTCTGGCTAGAAGAAGCAAGAGCTGCCTCTTTCAAGCGTCCTTGGGAGTTTTGGGTGGGGGACAGCGTGCGAAAGAAGAGGGCAGTCTTTGGGGTCAATCCCCATAAGAAATGTTTACATTGTTATTTTTTCAGAAACATGGCTGATGAGCAGGTGGGCACAAAATCCGTTCTTTATTCCATTATCAACTCTATATCCATCATTTATAACAATATAACTGTCAACCCAGCAAATGAAACTCAGATTACGCGTATAAATTATAGACTTTGGCTGGCTTGCATACTATTGCAGGGAAACAGGGCTGTATATAAGAATTCACATCACAAATGGATACTTTTTTCCTCAATCATTTTGCATCATGTTTTGTGCTTTTGTCAACATATTTATAAGCAGAGTTCATTGCTTCTGTCCTTGCTGTAACAGCTTTGTTGTAATGGATTAGGAAACAGCAATGATACACATCTGACTTTGTATAGCCAACTGATGGAGGTTGCAAAAGGATGGCATTTTACAGCGACTGTCATGGGCCAATGCTGTCTTCATCAAATGAGGAACATTTTTATGGAAGGCATGGGCTTGTGCATATTGGGACAGACAGGATATTATTAAAGTACTTTATACCAGACACAGCATCAGTATTTGAGAAATCTGTGATGTGATCTTCAGCCCTAGGTTTCAGAGCTGGCTCAGATTCTTGCCCACTGTATCACATCACTATCCACAGCTTTGGTCCAAGCATGCTGGAGACAAGACCCTCCCCCCCAAGGGCTGTCTTGATCATTGCAGATGTGACTTGAAAGAGGCTGGGTGCTACCAGCCCTATAAACTTCTGTGCTGTAGGCAGGCTCATGGAGGAAGTCGGGTCAAGAGACAAATTGTCAACAGCACGCAAAAGCCACCAGGTATCTTTTTCCAGTCTTTTCCTAAAGAAAATCCTACCTCTTATTCTCCAGGTACACTTCCAGCCTGATCTGAGGGAGAAACTAGAAGGCTGTTGCTGTCATCTTCGAAAAAGATGAAAACAGAGGCAGCCAAAATATTCACCTTCTCAAATGTCAGCAGTGCACTGCAATCTTTCCTCATATTGTACAACAGGATGTGGTTTATTTTGTGCGCCAGAGTGATTGAAGACACTCTGGAATGACATTACTATACAAAGGATTTGTGCCTTTTGTGTGCATAAACTGTCTGAATATCTTGTAACCGACAGTGGTTTGTTTTACTATGTTGTGTGTTTTCCCCCATCAGTAGAACAGGAGTCTCTCTATGCTAGGATTTTGCTTGCTCTTCATTTTGAAGACTGAGGCACTGAGAGCTGTGCCTTATTCTGGACGATTTTGATATTCATCTCCACCAAAGGGAGGAGCTGTTTTACAGCACTGAGGTTAGCACTCAGTGGAGAACTATAGGAAAAGTGACCTGAAGTCTGAAAATGTAGCTTCTTCCCGTTACATTACCCTTTTTTTGGGTTTTGGTTTGTTCTGTTTTGAAGACCGGGTGTCTGTGCATGATCCCTAGGGTTTCCACAGTGTTGGGTTGTTTGACTTTATTACTCTCTCTACAAACTAAAATGTAATTATTTTAGTCTCTGGTTTATTTGAAAAGGCCTACATTGTGATGGAGATATTTACTTTCCACTCGGACTAGCTCAGAAGGATTGTACAGTAAAATCTCTGTGTACTATTTTTTTAATCGAAATTCTCTCACACAAATGCCTCTTATTTTTTCATCTCTAGCATCATGCTTTTTTATAAATTCCCTCCTATTGATATTTTATACATCAAACCAAAAGCATATGTTTGAAAGGATCTGAGTAAAACAATAAGCGACCTGAAAAAGCATCAGTGAGAGTTTGAATAGAAGAAATTCTAAGCCTATGTAAGAATTTAAAATTGGGTTTGTTTTCCTTATTTACAGAAAAATCTGCATATGTTTGTGTGTCTGCTTCCTGGTAGTAGATAGAAATGGAAGGGCAATGTGGAAAACACTGCATATGGTGTTTATTACATAGCCAGCCCCAGGGTTTACTGAAGTCTTGAGAGAAGATCCTCTGTGGTTCAGTGCCATCATGAATGCCTGGATCAGGAAGAACTCTTATTTTCTCATCTAAAGCTTGTTTATAACAGGAAACATACTTTCTTTGACCTGTTGTTCCCTGCACCCATGTCACTTGCTATTTTGTTGCCTATTTGTTTCTGGTGGTAAAGATTTCTCCTCTGGGCTATGTGCTTGTTGCACCTCTTAAAGCAATTTAGCCTAACAGGCCTAGCTATGGGGAACCTTGATGTCTTTGTCCTCAGGCAAGCCAGAGAAGAGAACTTCTTTGCAATCATGACACAAGCAGCAACCTGATGTGTCATCTCAGCTGCCTGCAGGCAGTCATTGAGACATGTGTTACCAAAAGGGTCAAACCAGCTACGCCTTCCTTGCCTCACTGAGATCATGTTGGCTTGAGGAGTGTCATGGCTGAGATGGCTGTGCCTGTGCTCAGTTGACAGGTCGTTAACAAGAACAACACAACTGGGATAAAGCCAACAAAATCAGTTCACCTTATCATGTTTTGGGTTTTTTTGAGGCAAAGTCTGTGGAAATGGCCTTACTGAAGCAAGGTCTCCTCTTTCAGGCAAGATGTTGGACCATACAGACAGGTTTGTTTCACTGACCTCCAGCTGATTAATGGTAGGGTAGCTAGCTAGGCTTCCTCCATAATCACCAGAGAGAAACAGGAACATCCAGATGTGCACCTGTTGCTCTTCTTGGGCTGTGTTAGGATGGAAGAACACACTGTGGAGATGCCAGGGGCTGCAGAGGCAGCTTGGAAAGATGCATTATACTAAGTACTTAACTTATAGATACCCAGCTGTGAGCGAGGTGTCTCCTCCCCATATCAGCAACTCATTTGCCCCTCAGTATACTTACTTGAACAAGCCATTTTCCAGCTCAGCAATTATCCTTAAAAATTAGATTTTTTCTGAAGTTAGTGGGAATTATTTATCACCCTTATCTCTCAGGTAACGTCTCTTGACTACCACTAAGAATTTTCAGTCTGACCCCAATAGGCCAACCCATAAAGCTTTCAGCCCCGTAGGGAAGAATTCAGGGGCTTTGACTTCTCTGGCATGCTCAGAGCTAATCTGATGGGCACTCTGACCATACAGATACATTAGTGTCATTGACATAAGCACTACTACCATGTGGTTGAAAAGGCACAGTTGCAAAGGCTTGGGATTGTGTTATCAGCCAGTATCACCTGACTTAAGGGCTCTTTTCTTCAGAGACAGAAGTTCACCTCTGGATCCCTTAGTTATGGTATGTATAATATTTGTAAAACATGAATGATGAAAATGAAATTAATTCTCTTGTAAAAGAAGCGTTTCCGGACAAGCAGCTGACCTTAACTGATCTGGTGCTTTACTTTATACTAATACCTAAATTGAGATCTCATAGTCACCGATTTATTCCTTTTATAGTCTGCTTCATTTTCCACTGCTGACTGGGAATTTCTTTATATAATAAGCTTTTTTTATTGAAAAATTACGGTGTGTTGCATGGGAATGGGTTGGGCTTTTTGAAGAAGTCCTCATTTTCAAAAAAATTGGAAAGCATTCAGAGGCTGATTAAACATCCTCTTTGACATTTTCAGAATGAAAACAGAAATCTTTTTTTACTTTTCTGCTGATATTTCTTCTCTGATATGCAGTCATGTTTGTTTCAAAAAATAAAAAAGGTCAAAACCAGAATGAAGTGTTTTAAAATTAAGTGTTTTGAAATTGTTAAGATGCAACTTAAGAATTAGTTTATGAAAAAAATTCATAGTTTTTCCATTTCATCCTGAAGAAGGAAGAAATTTCACAACCTGAAAAAAGTTTTTCATTTGGGAAAATCCTTTTTTCACCAGCTTCCATATTCACTATTGTCCAAAACTATCATATCTGCCTTAGAATCATAGAATCATTTAGGTTGGAGGAGACCTTCAAGATCATAGCGTTCAGCCATTAACCTAACACTGTCAATTCCACCACTAAACCATGTCCCTAAGCACCACGTCTGCAGGTTGTTTAAATACGTCCAGGGATGATGCCTCAACCACTTCCCTGGGCAGCCTGTTCCAATGCTTTACAACTCTTTCAGTGAATAATTTTTTCCTAATATCCAATCTAAACCTCCTCTGGCACAACCTGAGGCCATTTCCCCTTGTCTTATTGACTGTTACTTGACGGAAGAGACTGACAGCCACCTTGCTACAACCTCGTTGCAGGTAGTTGTAGAGGGTGATAGGTCTCGCCTGAGCCTCTTTTTTCTCCAGACTAAACAGCCCCAGTTCCTTCAGTCACTGCTCGTAAGACTTGTTTTCTAGACCCCTCACCAGCCGCTTTGCCCTTCTCTGGACACGCTTCAGCAACTCAACGTCCTTCTTGTAGTGAGGGGCCCAAAACTGAATACTGGATTTGAGGTGCAACCTCGGCACTGCTGAGTACAGGGGCACAATCACCTCTCTACTCCTGCTGGCCACACTATTCCCGATACAAGCCAGGATGCCATTGGCCTTACTGGCCACCTGGGCACACTGCTGGCTCATGTTCAGCCCGCTGTTGACCAACACCCTAAGGTCCTTTTCTGCTGGGTTGCTTTCCAATCACTCCTCCCCAAGCCTGTATCATTGCATGGTGTTGTTGGGACCAAAGTGCAGCACCCATCACTTAGTCTTATAAAACCTGACACAGTTGGCTTCAGCCCATCAATCCAGACTGTCCAGATCCCTCTGCAGAGCCTTCCTACCCTCAAGCAGATCGACACTGTTACCCAACTAGGTGTCATCTGCAAACTTACAGAGGGAGAACTCAATCCCCTCATCCAGATCATTGATAAAGATGTTAAACAGAACTGGCCCCAAAACTGAGCCCTGGGGAACACCACTTGGGACTGGCTGCAAGCTCAATTTAACTCCATTGACCACCACTCGCTTGGCTCGGCCATCCAGCTAGATTTTTACCCAGCGAACTGTACACCCATCCAAACCTTGAACAGCCAGTTTCTCCAGGAGCGTGCTGTGGGGAACAGTGTCAAAGGCCTTACTAAAGTCCAGGTAGATGACATCCGCAGGCTTTTCCTCATCTACTAAGCGGGTCACCTTGTCATAGGAGATCAGGTTAGTCAAACAGGACCTGCCTGTCATAAACCCCTGCTGACTGGGCCTGATCATCTGGTTGTCCTGTGTGTACCACGTGATGGCACTCGAGATGACCTGCTGCATAATCTTCCCCATCACCAAGGGGAGACTGACAGGCCTATAGTTCGCAGGATCCTCCTTTCAGCCCTTCCTGTTTATGAGCATCACATTAGCTAACTTCCAGTCAACTGGGACTTCCCCGGTTAGCCAGGACTGCTGACAGATGATGGAAAGTGGCTTGGCGATCACATCTGCCAGCTCCTTCAGCAACTTTGGGTAGGTCTTATCCATCCCCATAGACTTGCATCTATGTGGTGTATCAGGTCGCTGACCATTTTCCCTTGGACTTGGGGTTTTCCTTCTGCCTCCCATCCCTGTCTTCCTGCTCAGGGGGCTGGGTGTTCAGAGAACAACTTCCCTTACTGTTAAAGACTGAGGCAACGAAGGCATTAAGTACCTCAGCCTTTTCCTTATCTTTTGTCACTGGATTTCCCCCCACATCTGATAGAGGGTGTAGATTCTCCTTAGCCCTCCTTTTGTTGCTAATATATTTACAGAAAAGTTTGTTATTGCCTTTGGCAGCAGTAGCCAGGCTAAGTTCTGGCTGGGCTTTGGCTCTTCTAACTTTCTCCCTGCATAACCTCACAATATGCTTGTAGTGCTCCTGAGTTGCCTGTCCCTTCTTCCAAAGGACATAAACTCTTCCTTCTATCCTGAGTTCTAGCCAAAGCTCTGTGTTCAGCCAGGCTAGCCTTCCTCCCTGCCAGCTCATCTTTTGGCACATGAGGATGGCCTGCTCCTGCACTTTAAGACTTCTTCCTTGAAGAGTGTCCTTTCTGGATTCCTTTGCCCTTCAGGACTGCCTCCCAAGGGACTGTGTCCACCAGGCTCCTAAACAGGCCAAAGTCTTCTCCAGAAGTCCAGGGTAGTGGTTCTGCTAACCCCCCTCCTTACTCCTCCAAGAACTGAAAACTATCATTTCATGATCACTGTGCCCAAGATGGTCTTCAACCTGCTTTTCAAATAAAAGGGAAAATGGCTTGAAATTGTGTGGTGGAAAAAGGTATTTCATAACAAAATATCATAAATTGTCCTTGTTTCCCTTAAATACATAATTTCTTCACATGTTCTCTGAAAAATTTAAACAAATACTTACATTTTGAGATACTTTCTCATTCAGACTGCAGAATGGCTATGGTTCGCTGACTTTACTCAGCCTCCTCTTTATTCTGGTCATTTTTGATTAGGAAACTCTTCGATTCTAGTGACTAACTAAAGCCGATATGCTCTAATTGTTTAGTTAACTAGATTTTATTGCGTCCTAGTGGGAATACCGTGCTCTGGGTTCTAAGTATGCCTACCGCAGAAACAGCAGTCATACAAATATTCTGATTATTATACAATGTATGGGTCCAGTTCTGCTTTTGGCTATTACAGTAGGTTTGCAAGGCCGAATACAAAATTAAGCAATAGAGCACCAATGGGAAATCAAATCAAGTGGTTTTACATTTCCAGTGACATGAAGAAAGGATTGCTCTTGTTCTACCTGCACTGAAAAGCAATTATTCTGTAATGAGGATCACAAATTATCATCATAATAATGAAGCTTTGCTAAGGCTTTAAATACTTCTAATTTATTACATATATTTGGCATATTATTGACAATCATTACCTTTAGATGATATTACTGACCATCCTTGTAGTTTTGTGAAATAAGAAACTGATTTAAAACTATGACAGTTAAAGGATCATGGAGATTCACATAGCTTTATGGAACAAACATACAAAGAAAACAAAAAGAGATTTTCCTAAAGCTTCTGGAAATGAATGGGTGTCCTTCGGGACAGGTGGTATCTGGGCTTCTGCTGGGAAAGAGGGAAGATGGATCAGCCTTGAAGTACTAGAAGGTTAAAGTATGTTCATTGCGGATTAGACAAGGGCTATGCCATAGTGGATGTTGAACCAGATATGCATAACATGGAGAATTTCTGTGTCAAGGAGGATCTTCACCTGCATTCTCTCTTCCAGGGAGTACTGTTCACTTGGAAGCTGTGGTGTTCACATTAGCAAGAAAGAAGGAAAAACACAGTACAGTGACTGACTGACGGCAGGTAACCATTCCATCTCTTGTGCTTTGGGGACTGTGAAGTCAAGGGCTGCAGAAGACTGACCTTCACCTGCCTTGGTGGTTCACAAGGACAGGCAGTATGAAGCCCGTGCTCTTCATGTAACTGTAGCAGTCCCCTAGGCTGGGGACTGGGTGAGGAAGGGCATCTCAACAGCAGACCTTGTGCACTTTGACAACCCACAGACTGTAAGGGACTGGGTGATCTTATCTGCCTTTTCCATGTACATTAATAAAGGCGGAGAGTTTGGCCACCACCACAGTGGACTTGCCAGCTGCAAACTAGTTAACCACTGAACAACAGGAGGTGCGAGTAGTAAGTTTCCATAGGGTAACTGTCACTATCGTCAACGCAAGTGTGGGTTCCCGAAATTTTGTTCAGCAAAGCACAGTTCTGTGACAGAGGGCCTCTGCCATGGCCTCATATTTGCTCTCAGGGGTTTGTATTGGGACCAGTACTGTTTAATATCTTCATCAATGACATAGCAGGATCAAGTGCACCCTCAGCAAATTTGCAGATGACACCAAGCTGAGTGGTGCAGTCGACACACGTGAGAGACAGGATGCCGTTCAGAGTGACCTGGACAAGTTCAAGAAGTAGGCCCATGTGAATATCATGAGGTTTAGCAAGGCCAAGTGCAAGGTCTGCACCTTGGTGAGGGCAGTCACCAGTATCAGTTCACACTGGGGGATGAATGGATTGAGATGAGCCAGCAGAGAAGGATTTGGGGGTACTGGTGGATGAAGAACTGGACACGAGCCAGCAATGTGTGCTCACAGCACAGAAAGCCAGCCGTATCCTGGGCTACATCAAGAGAAGTGTGGCCAGCAGGTCAAGGGAAGTAATTGTGCCCCTCTATTCTGCTCTGGTGAGGCTTCACCTGGAGTAGTGCATCCAGGTCTGCATCCCTCAGCACAGGAAAGACATGGACGTGTTGGAGCGGGTCCAGAGGAGGGCTACAAAAATGGTCAGAGGGATGGAACACCTCTCCAGTGAAGAAAAGTTGAAACAGATGGGGTTGTATAGCTAGGGGAAGAGAAGGCTGTATGAAGGCCTCGTTGCAGCCTTTCAATGCTTAAAGGGGGCTTATAAGAAAGATGGGGACACATTTTTTTTAATAGGACCTCTAGCAATAGGACAAGGGGTAACAATTTCAAACTAAAAGAGGATTGTCCTGGGTTTGGCCAGGACAGGGTTAATTTTCACCAGAATCCAGGAAGGGGCACAGCCGGGTGGGCTGACCCAACCACAACCTGGCCAAACAGAGCTGGGTATTCCATACCATGTGCCGTCACACTGGGTTCCGGGGAGGGGGAGCTGAGGGGCGGGAACTCACTCGCGGCTCGGGAGGGCACAGCGGCGGTTCGGTCCGAGAGAGCGGTTCTGTTCTGCGGGCTCTGTTCTGCTGGTTTGTTCTGCGTATTCCCCTTATCTGTATCGTTGTTGTTCCTGTTCCCTTTGTTTGCTGTTCTGTTAAATTGCCCTTATCCCGACCCACCAGTTTCTGCCTGTTTCTTTCCATTCTCCTCCACACCCCGGCGGGGGGGGGGGCAGCCGTGTGGCGCTTTTGTTGCTGGTGGCAGCCAAAACCAGAACAAGGATAGATTCAGACTATATACAAGGAAGAAATTTTTTATGATGAGGGTGGTGAAACACTGGAACTGGTTACCCAGAGAGGTGGAAAATGCCCCATTCCTGGGTTGGACAGGGCACTGAGCAACTTGATCTGGTTGAAGATGTCCCTGCTCATTGCAGGAGGGTTACAATAGATGACCTTTAAAGGTCCCTTCCAACCCAAACCATTCTATGATGCTATGATTCTCTATGTTTTGCACCCACAGCTGGTTGTCCATTGTCCCTGCTTCTTTGCCTTACAACAAGATCGTAAGGTCAAATAAGGCCCACTACTTAACAGGTAGCCCTGTACAGGCAATAAGGGCAGCAGCTGCAATGTGCTGCCTGTTATCTGTGTGAGTTAAATGGACAGCATGGTATTTGAAAGAGTGGCCTGCAAAGGACCTGCAATCCAGAAAGTAGATTCTGAGAACACTTCCTGGGAGGGGGCATCCACAACTTCTCTGGGCAACCTGTTACAGTGCCTCATCACCCTGATTGATAGTAAAGAATTTCTTTCTTATAGATTCTTGTGTGATAGATTTCCATGGAGTAGCTTTCAACCACATACATAGGGGCGAGCTTCAGCAGGGGGACCGGACTAGACCCAGTCTGAAGTAAGACTTAATGAACGGCCTGCAGGATAGATGTCAGGTCTCCAGTGCCAACTGCGTCCATGTACTAGTCTACTCCTATTGGGTCTCCATTCTTACAAGTGTGGACATGGTCTAATTTTACAGCACCGCTCTCAGATGTGCTGTAATTAGAAAGTTGCGTAATCAAGACAAATGAGTCTTGGTAACTTACTGAAGCACAGCAGTAGTGTGCTAGCAGTTCTCCTTCTCAGGACTCAGGAGACTAACTTAAAAGTAAACTGAAAACACTTTATTAAGAGGAATTCTTATTTCACTGCTGTGAGCATCTTCCCGTTTAGCAAGAGTGAGTCACCTGGGGAGCTCACGATGGCAGAGGTAGCAACAGGACAACAACTGAGATGACAAGCTGTGCGCTGTGACACTCTGAAATGGCCTCTCAGTGGCTCTCTGAGGGAATCGACAGGCTTCTTGCTACTGTGAGCTCCCTCTGCCCCCCCATTCACAGGTGGCAAGCTGATGAGAAGGGGAATATCTGTACTTATCAATGCAGTGAAAGATTTATGTCAGGAGATGGGATGCATATATGGTGTGGGAAAGCATGGTATAGAAGCACTGAGCAGTTTTAAGCAGCTGCAATTACATTATCTCAGTTTATTATTGCTGTTATAAATAAAACTGCTGAACAGTAATAAAGTACAATGAGGTAGACTCATGTCAAACCCTGCATGAGTGAACACCATGGAGAAAAGCCATTTTCATTGTCCTTCACAGAGGCTGGAAAGAATAATGTCCCCATATTGAGTGGGAATAATGAATATAGGAGTCAGCTCACCATGATCAGGGACCATGCTGCTGCCTCCTCATGGTTGGTGGAACCATCATGGGGATGTATGTCCCAACCCATCAGAGAATGCATATGTGATAGGGAGCTTCTTGCTGGAGGCTCAGACCTTGCTGAATGTCTTGACTGTTTTCAGGTTCTGGATGCAAAGTCAATCTGGGCCTTATGTTATCTGAGTTATTTTTTATGAAATTCTGCCTCATTAACTGTTGACTTCAAGGAAAACAGGGTTTCACCTGTCTGAAATAATTTCTCTGTTATTCTGAACATCACTGTCCTGACCTCAGTTCCATCATTGAATCCAGTCATTAAAATGGTTCAAACCCATATCCTTTTCTGTACTGAAATCCATCTACAAGCATGTCGTTATAAATAGAATCTGTTCTTCAGAAACACAATCTAATAAAAATTTAGACAAAAAAAATTAATAAAAATGCTTGTGCTTCTGACTTTGGCCCGAAGTGTCAAATTTTTCATCTTTACCAAATATATCTCCAAAATTTTTTTTCTCGAACCTCAAAGGATATTTTACCTACTCTCTGCACAACACTTGTAAGATAATACACTCTGCCATATCATCTGTGTGAGGTTCAAATGAGGGAACCTTTTGTCTTTTTCTTGCATTCTCATAGTTCTTGCTGCCAAAAGAAGAGAAATTGAAAAATTTCTGTGGAAGTGTTTGATATTGCTAAATCAACAGTTTGTAACAGAAGAGCATTTTGTTAGAAAATGTTGATCTGACTCAGTCCTGGGCGTCAAAAGGAACACTGCCAGGATGCAGAAGCTTGGCAAAACTGGGCTGTCATCTTACCTTACTAGTCATATCTGTCCCTGGTTCCTTTTATGTGAATTGACTGTTTTCATCTGAACAACACAGTAAAGGAAAATATGATAAGCTGTATTACAGATCTTGGCAATTTGAAGGTCTTAAAGGGAGCTCACAGTCTGGTTTTGACTTTGGTATCTACTTAAATTTTGTATGATATCGTTGAGCCTGTGTTCATTGTGGTAGTACACTAAAGGCTACTGTATTTTCTTTAGGAAGTACTAGCATTGTACACACCGATGTGTCTTGTACCTATGTGGCAATATAAATGTGCACTAATATTCTGTCTTGTAAAAGAACAATTATAATGACTCTTAGTACACCTAATTAATAGCCGCAGATATAATTTGTCCTTGAGTCCTGGATAAATATTAGCTGGTTTCAGGCTGATGTAATTCCAGCTTAAGAACTCTGCCTTACATATACCAGACATGCCAGCTCTGGAAATTTTGATTAGCCTAGCAGGTGTCTGATTTCATATAGCATTTTTGAAAAACAGCCAGCAGCAAAAAGCAAATAATCTAACAGTGTACCAAAACACGGAATGAAGCACTCATCTCTCTACCACAGTCCTCCTTTAGGACCAAACCTGGAGTGATTGTGAAGATCTGCTTCTCCAACGGACTTGGCTAGGAGTTGCAGGAGCAAACAACCATTCAGGATCAGCCAGCCTGGTCGATTTGCCTGTATCATCTGCTGCTGTTGTGCTGATGTGAAGAATTTCTCTCTTCCCAGCACCTTTCTCAATGACAATAGAGCAAGACCTCAGATGCATCTTGGGAGCACACTCATACTTCTTTCTTTCTTTAACTTTTCCATTGACATTATGTATGCCATGGGAAGCAGTAATCTGTACCACTAAATCCTTTCTCACACAGATTCAGAGGCAACACTACTCTGCAGAGACATCACAGCACCATGAAGAGAGTGAGTGATTCATTTTACAAGCTGGTTGCACAGGCAGTGTTAAGTGCAGACAACATATTTCATAAATGAAATACATGCTTAATGGCTGTAAAGCAGTTTATGAGGGTACTTAAAAGTCTGCTCTCTGAAAATGTTAGTGTAATCGTAAGGGTGCTTGAAATAATATTTTTTTTAAATACAAACAGGTTTATTTATAAATTGATTTGTAGACTATTAGTTGTACATTCGTTGTATGATGAGCTTCGTGGCACAGATACAAACCTTGCTGATGTCTCTGAGAGTTTACCCAGTACTATATCATGTTTACAGCTCAATTATTTAGACGTAGAACCTTTAAGTATTCCTTATATGAACCCTCAGTTTGGAAAGATGGGACTCCTCTGAAATACATTTATAATTCCTTTATCACAATCAGTGGAAGCATGGCCACGTCCAAATCTTAAGATTCGTGCTTGCTGCCATGGAGCCAACATAGAAGCTGTGCCCTACCAATTTCACAGATTCCCTCAATTTCAAGGACTTTGCTGTTATGATGATACACTCACAACCCTGGACTTCAGGAGAGCAGACTTTGGCTCTTCAGGGACCTGCTTGGTAGAGTACCATGGGACAAGGACAAAGCCCTGGAGGGAAGTGGGTCCCAGAAAATTGGTTAATGCTCAAGGATCACCTCCTCCCAGCTCAGGATGGTGGATCCCAACAAAGAGGAAGTCAGGCAAAAACGGCATGGTCTACATGGATGAACAAGTAGCTCCTGAACAAACTCGCACCCAGAAAGGAAGCCTACAGAGAGTGGAAGCAAGGACAGGTAGCCTGGGAGGAATACAGAGGAATTGTCTGAACAGCCAGGCATCAGGTTAGGAAAGCTAAAGCCCTGATAGAATTAGATCTGGCCAGGGATGTCAAGGGCAACAAGAAAAGCTTCTGTAGGTACATCACTGATAACAGGAAGACTAGGGAAAATGTGGGCCCTCTCTGGAAGGAAATAGGAGACCTGATTACCCAGGATATGGAGAAGCCTGAGGTGTTCAAAGAATTTTTTCCTTCAGTCTTCACCGGCAAGTGCTCCAGCCACACCGTCCAAGTTGCAGACAGCAAAGGCAGAGACTGGGGGAATGAAGAACCACCCACTGTAGGGGAAGATCAGATTCGAGACTATCTAAGGAACCTGAAGGTGTACAACTCCATGGGACCTGATGAGTTGCAACTTTGGGTCCTGAGGGAACTGACAGATGAAGTTGCTAAGCCACTATCCACCGTATTTGAGAAGTCATGGCAGCCCGCTGAAGTTACCACTGACTGGAAAAGGGGAAACAGAACTCCTGGTTTTAAAAAGGGTAAAATGGAACACCTGGGGAACTACAGGCCATTCGGTTTTATCTCTGTGCCCGACAAGATCACAGAGCAGATCCTCCTGGAAACCATGACAAAGCACATGGAAAATGAGGAAGTTGCTGGTGACAACCAACATGGCTTCACTAAGGGCAAATCATGCCTGACAAATCTGGTGGCCTTCTATGATGGTGTTGCTGCATTGGTGGATAAGGGAAGAGCAACTGATGTCACCTGGATGTCATCATTAAGCAAGTGGAGGAAAAGAAGGTTATCAGGAGTAGTCAACATGGATCCACCAAGGGGAAATTGTGCTTGACCAATCTGATATCTTTCTACAATGGCATAAATGGCTGGGCAGATCAGGGGAGAGCAGTGGAAGTCGTCAACCTCGACTGCAGCAAGGCTTTTGACACTGTCTCCCATAACATCCTCATACGCAAGTTCAGGAAGTTTGGGCTGGATGAGTGGACAGCGAGGTGGGTTGAGAACTGGCTGAATGGCAGAGCTCAGAGGGTTGTCATCAGCGGCACTGAGTCTAGTTGGAGGCCTGTAACTAGTGGTGTCCCCCAGGAGTCAGGACTGGGCCCAGTCTTGTTCGACTTATTCATCAATGACCTGGATGAAGGGACAGAATGTACCCTCAGCAAGTTTGCTGATGACACAAAACTGGGAGGGGTGTCAGGATACAGCGGAACACTGTGCTGCCATTTAGTTAGACCTGGACAGACTGGAAAGTTGGGCAGAGAGGAACCTGATGAAGTTCAATAAAGGGCAAGTGCAGGGTCCTGCACCTGGGGAGGAACAACCCCATGCACCAGCACAGGCTTGGGGCTGACCTGCTGGAGAGCAGCTCTGCGGAGAGGGACCTGGGAGTGCTGGTGGACGAGAAGCTGACCGTGAGCCAGCAGTGTGCGCTGGTTGCCAAGAAGGCCAGTGGGATCCTGGGGTGTATTAGGAAGAGTGTGGCCAGCAGATCGAGGGAGGTTCTCCTCCCCCTCTACTCTGCCCTAGTGAGGCCCCATCTGGAGTACTGCATGCATTCGTTTCACACGAGGAAGATCTTCTTCACTCTGAGGGTGATGGAGCACTGGAACAGGATGCCCAGAGAGGTTGTGGAGTCTCCTTCTCTGGAGGTATTCAAAACCTCCTGGACGAGGTCCTGTGCAACCTGCTCTAGGTGACCCTGCTTTGGCAGGGGGGTTGGGCTAGATGACCCACAGAGGTCCCTTCCAACCTGCAGGATTCTGTGATTCTGTGATCTACCTGGACTTCAGCAAAGTATTTGACACTGCCGTTCATGACATTCTTGTGTCTAAATTAGAGAGACATGGATTTGATGGATGGACCACGCAGTGCATAAGGAATTGGCTAGATGGTTGCACTCAAAGAGTTGTGTTCAATGCCTCAATGTCAAAGTGGAGACCAGTGACAAGCAGTGTTCATCAGGGATCAGTATTGGGACTGGTGCTGTTTGAAGTCTTTGTCGGGGACATGGACTGTGTGACTGAATGCACCTGCAGCAAGTTTGCCATTGACACCAAGCTGCATGGTGCAGTCAACAGGCTGGAGGGAAGGATGCCATCCAGAGGAACCTCGACAGTCTTGAGAGATGCGACAGTGTGAAACTCAAGGAGTTCAACAAGGCCAAATGCAAGGTCGTGTGCCTGGATCAGGGCAATCCTAAGCACAAATACAGGCTGGGTGAAGAATGGATTGAGAGCAGCCCTGAGGGTGAGGACTCAGGGGTACAGGTTGATGAGAAGCTCAACATGACCTGGGCAATGTGTGCTTGCAGCCCAGAAGGCCAATTGTATCCTGGGCTGCATGGAAAGAAGCCTGGCCAGTAGGTAGAGGGACGAGATTCTGCCCCTCTACTCTGCTCTTGTGAGACCCCACCTGGAGTGCTGCGTCCAGTTCTGTAGCCCTCAGCACAGGAAAGACATGGACCTGTTGGAGCAGCTCCAGAGAAGGACTAAAGACATGATGAGAGGGACGGAACACCTCTCCTGTGAGGAAAGGCTGAGAGAGGTGGGGTTGTTCAGCCTGCAGAGGAGAAGGCTGTGGGGAGGCCTTATAGGAGCCTTCCAGCACCTGAAGGGGGCCTACAAGAAAACTGGAGAGGGACACTTTACAAGGATTAGGACAAAGGGTAATGGCTTCAAGCTGAAAGATTAGATATAATGAAGAAATTCTTTACCGTAAGGTTGATGAGGCACTGGAACAGGTTGCTCAGAGAAATTGTGGATGCCCTGTCCGTGGAAGTGTTCAAGGCCAGATTGGATGGGGCTTTGAGCAATCTTGTGTAGTGGACGGTGTCCCTGCCCATGACAAGGGGTTTGGAACTAGATGATCTTTAAGGTCCCTTGCAACCCAAACCATTCAATGATTCTATGATTCTATACATGAAGACATGGCGTGATATGTAGAGGATATAACACATTTATAAAGCTATGCAAAACCAAAAAAAAGCAACATTGAAAGGCAATAATTACTGATGTATCTCTATGACTGACTTTCTCCCTCCTTCCTTTTCTTATGCATACACTGCTTGGCTGTGCTGTGCCTCTGCTCTCCTCTTGTCCCTGCTCCTTACAGCCAGGAACTGTCACTTACCATGGAGTCACAGAATGGTTTGCATTGGAAGGGATCTTTAAAGGTCATCTAGTGCAACCCTCCTGCAATGAGCAGGGACATCTTCAACTAGATCAGATTGCTCAGACCCCCGTCCAATCTGACCTTGAATGTTTCCAGGGATGGGGCATCTACCACTTCTCTGGGCAATGTGTTCCAGTGTTTCAACACCCTCATCATAAAAAATTTCTTCCTTGTATATATTCTGAATCTATCCTCTTTCACTGTAAGATCATTACCACTTGTCCTATTGCTAGAGGCCCTATTAAAAAAACCTGTTCTCATCTTGCTTATAAGCATCCTTTAAGTATTGAAAGGCTGCAATAAGGTCTCCCTGGAGCTTTCTCTTCTCCTAGCTAAACAACTCCAGCTCTCAGCCTGTCCTCATAGGAGAGGTGTTCTATCCCTCTTGCATGGCCTTTCATCTCTGTTGTGATGGGAGACTATTGGGATAGAGCTGGACATTAATGAGGAGATGAGACAGACCCCTGCTCTCAGCGATAACCCTATAAAGCCTTACAGATGAACCCAAAGTTTAATAATATCACAATACCTGGAGATACCATGAGAGTGTTTTTAGAGTTGGCTTCCATGGCATCTCTGTCATGGATAATTCAAATGATGCTGCTCATCCATGCTGGTCCATACTGTCTTAGCTCATTTCCACTATTACTACAAACTCCAACATTGAAATTGCAGGTTAAAAGACAAAAGTTGCTCAGAGACCAGAAGGAATGAAGTCTGGTTTCGTGCAGGCTTCTAGGCATTTTACCACTTAGCTCATTTCCACTATTACTACAAACTCCAACATTGAAATTGCAGGTTAAAAGACAAAAGTTGCTCAGAGACCAGAAGGAATGAAGTCTGGTTTCGTGCAGGCTTCTAGGCATTTCACCACTATCTCCTTCACTACAACTATCATGGCTGTCTGCTGTAGTGGTACTGCTCCTCATCAGTAAGAGACAGCGCTCTGTCTCTGGTGATTGCTCTGCCAGCTGACTGCTGCCGCCAAAAAGTAGAACACACTGTCTTTGTGGTTTCCTTTTCATGTCATTACTTACACAAGCTCTTTCATCTACTTGATCATGAAGCTTGTTCAGAACTTGCTTACATTTAGAACTGTAACTTCCTTCTTCAAATTTGGTCAGAAATTACAAATTAAAAAACATTATATCCATATGAGGCCAGACTAATAAACAACTCCAGTGTCTACCTCTACTTTAATTGAGAAAAGAAGCAGAAGGTCTGTTGTAATTCAGGAACAGTCCCATGGAGCTGTGTAGAAACAAAGACTGATTCTTGTGCTAAAATACTGTTTCAATATGTGACAGGGTATCTCTTGCAATTCTATTGCAGACTCTTGCTGTCACAAGTTACACAAAACTCTGTATTATCTTGTGCCTTCAGGCTTTAAGCTGAGTAAGTATTTAATCTACACAGATTCTTGCAAAAAATAATATTGACATTGGAGTCAAAGCTTGATGATTCATGGATACTTTAAAAATAGGAAAAAAGAAAAAGGAAGGTCTCCAGAACATACATGAGTCACATACAATATAGTTTGTGTTGCATGACGTATTTCTACATTTACTGCAGTGTATCTGATTACAGGTCTGAACGCCAGCCTTCCTTACTCATAACTTCTGAAATACTGGCTTTTATGGGTGGGTGTCAATGTTTATTCCAGAACAAACCCCTAAACAGCATTTGAATTCTCAGTTCAGTGTCTTACAGTTAGATGCTGTAAGATGCTGGTAAGGTCACTGCGCTGATAATATGAATTGGTCAGTATGATGTCTGTGTGTCTTGATACACATTCAGGAATTGCTGCATGGTCTCTCTCCTGGGGTCAGGCAACTACAAATGGCCTCCTGGCCTTCAGAGTAAGAAAGGTGCAGACTGTAAACAACTCATCATTGTAAAAACAAGAGGACAGTGCAGCATTTTGGGGCAATGTACCCAGGGCAGTCAGAGAAAGGTCTGGCATGCTGCATGTGCAGCTGATGCATGCAACCTAGCATCTTACAGAAGAATAGGTATATCACTTCACTGACATGCCAGACATGTCACAAAACCGTCTAATGTTATTTCACCATGTGGTAGCAATCTGTATAAATTGGGTTTGCAGTGTGCCCATGTTATATGATAGATAGCTTACCCATGGAGAGCTCAGGGGATGGCTAAGCTGTCTGTGCCTTACACATTCAGCTAAGGGACATTTTATTTCTCACACAATGCTGGTCTTGGTTCTCTGCTGTATTCTGTACCTGGTAAAGAAGCCCAGTGCACGATGGAAAGGCAACAAGTTGTATGTGTAATATGGTTCAAAGAATTAAAGGTGATTAATGCCTGCTTTTTAGACGAGGAGATATGTAAGTTTACCCTTCCACCACAACTGCAAGTAGTGCCTCCTATAGCCGAAAAGAGATACTCTGCACTAGCTACTCTTTTCTTCAGTTGCACAGAGGTATGCAGGCACCTCTTTGGGACAGTGACTTTTATCATTACTGTTGTGAAAGTCATATCCAAATAATTTCACTGCCTGTTAATCTGTCATCCTGCATTGGCGGCAAGATATATTATCTCAATGTTTACTATTTTCCCTGTTACTGTTATTTTGTTCTTATGGCATCATGTGCTGTTCACTTCTAAGAAAGCTCATTGAGGCTAATCCAGCAAAGCTCTAACTGAAGCCAAGGTTTGTGTGACCAGAGAGAGATGGAGTCGTGCCAGCATTTTCCCCTGTCAGATTCCATTGTGAGAAAAGGGAAAGGTGACTTAGAATCATAGAATCATAGAAAGTTTTGGGTTGGAAGGGACCCCTAGAGGTCATCTAGTCCAACCCCCCCGCAGCGAGCAGGGACACCACTAACTAGATCAGGTTGCTCAGAGCCCTGTCCAACCTGGTCTTGAATGTTTCCAGGGATGGGGCCTCCACTACCTCTCTGGGCAACCCGTTCCAGTGTTTCACAACCCTCATTGTAAAGAATTTCTTCCTTATATCTAGACTAAACTTACCCTGTTTTAGTTTAAAACCATTACCCCTCATCCTGTCACTGCTGTCTCTACTAAAAAGATTGTCCCCATCTTTCCTATAGGCTCCCTTTAAGTACTGAAATGCTGCAATCAGGTCTCCCCGCAGCCTTCTCTTCTCCAGGCTGAACAAGCCCAACTCTCTCAGCCTGTCCTCATAGGAGAGGTGCTCCAGCCCTCGGATCATTTTTGTAGCCCTCCTTTGGACCTGCTCCAACAGTTCCATGTCCTTCTCGTGCTGAGGGCTCCAGAGCTGAACGCAGTACTCCAGGTGAGGTCTCACCAGAGCAGAGTAGAGGGGCAGAATCACCTCTCTCGACCTGCTGGCCACGCTTCTCCTGATGCAGCCCAGGACACGGTTGGCCCTCTGGGCTGCCAGCGCACATTGCCGGCTCAAGTCCAGCCTTTCGTCTATCGGTACCCCCAAGTCCCTCTCAGCAGAGCTACTCTCGATCCTTCCATCCCCCAGCCTGTGTTGACACCGGGGATTACCCCAACCCAGGTGTAGGACCTTGCACTTGGCCGTGTTGAACCTCATGAGGTTCACACAGGCCCACCTCTCCAGCTTGTCCAGGTCCCTCTGGATGGCATCCCGTCCTTCTGGTGTCTCGACCGTACCACTCAGCTTGGTGTCATCTGCAAACTTGCTGAGGGTACACTCGATGTCGTTGTCTATGTCATTGATGAATATATTGAACAGCACCGGTCCCAATACGGACCCCTGAGGGACTCTGCTCGTCACTGGTCTCCATCTGGACATTGAGCCGTTGACCACTACCCTTTGGCTGCGACCATCCAACCAATTCCTTATCCACAGAACGGTCCACCCATCAAATCCGTGGCTCTCCAATTTAGAGAGAAGGATGTTGTGGGGGACCGTGTCAAAGGCTTTACAAAAATCCAGATAGATGACATCCATAGGTTTTCGCTTGTCCACCCTTGTTGTTACTACTTACTGTAGTCCTAAATAGAGAGCAGCTCCAAAAATTACATAGTCCAAAACAAAGGAGAAAAAAATCCAGCAAGAAGGAGAACAGCTTGTCTGGTTGAAATCGTTCTTAGCTCTTTGTCCAGTATCTATGATTATGTTTTCTAGCTTCTTTTGTTCAGTTCTTTCTATTTTGAGAACGCTGCCCTGACAACTCCTTTAATTGTTATTAAAGTCCATGAGCAATGATATATAAGAACTCTTCGTTTAACTCTTTTATTTTTCCCAGTTGGTTTATTGTAGACTTGCTTACGTATACTTTGTGCTGCAAAAGACCTTGAACACCTGTTCCTTTAAATGAAGTCTCCTGCTAGTTAACACACTTATTAGAGCTTTGTCTACATCTAACCCAGGCTAGTTATTTCTCTTTCCTATTCCTGTTTCTTCATCTTCTCTGAAGTAACATTTATTTCTTAGATTTAATCAATTTTAGGTCACAGACGAAGTGACAGAGCAGTTTCACATAAAAATACTCAGAGATAATGGCATCTAACACTGTCCTCTGTGTTTTAATAAATAAATCAACACAAAAAACAAATGGTGACTTAAGCAAAATACCTTCAATATAGTATTTCCATTCATTTTCATTAGAAATACTCAATGTGTCCATCTTGAAAAGCTCTGTATAAAACTGGGGGGGGGGGGAGCGTGGTTAAATTGCATTTAACTGCAATTACAGGGAAATTAATACTTCCTCTTAGGTAAGTTTTCTCTGTTAATGGCTAGCCAAAATTTCATGCTGATTAACTTCTGTATAATTGCTTAGACCAATGCAAGAGGAAGCACAAATAGCATCAAATCCAAATACGTTTGAAAGTTTGTATGATGTTGATGGAAATTACTACACCAAGTGCAAGCTGTTTTGCAAAGGCTTTTAATCCTGAATGAAAAAATCCAAACCAACCAACCAACACCCCCCTCCCAAAAAAAAACCAACCAACAGTCTAGTCTGTTCACGTTTCCAATCAGCTGTGCAGCAGATTTTATCTACTGGACTCCTGTAACAAAATCATGACTTTAGTTACGTTAGTGGGAAAGTTCTATAAACTCATTGAAAGGTAAGATTTGCCTGTGGAACAGTTTCATTGCAGCTGATCTAAATGTCTGTCTCAAAGTCTGTTAAACCCAGTGATGGTTTGTCATTGCTTCAGATGATTTAATGTCCAGAGAGACCGTTCATCATCAAATCTGATCTCCATAGCCAAAACCCCATAATTTCTTTTTAGAATCCTTTCAATTTTTGGAATTGGAAATTATTTTTAGCCTGGTTTTACCAGCTTCAGGGAATAAACCAATCTGTGGCTTGTTGCAAGAATTAACTAGTCATCATTAACAAGCAATTGCCCAAATGGAAAGAAAAGCTCTAAATAGAGACACACATTTAGTGTAGTCAATTGGTGCTGGACAAAAGGGTTGATAGTTACACAGTGTTTTGCTGGTTCCAACTTGTTACCAACATGTTAGACCCAAGTATTTAACAACAGCATACCCAGAAGTGATGAGATCCTGGCAGCTTTGCAGCTACTGGTTATTTGCATTCTGACATCAATAGTGATTTTGTTAACAGAAGACTTCTTCCCAAAGGCTTTGCCAAATGGCTTGCTTTGAAAAGCTAACCCTTATAAGCAGTTTCATTTAAATAAAAGTGGGCATAATAAATTATGTGAAGAATCAAAGAAATTGAATTGTTCAAGGAGATGTATAAAAACAACACAGTGGAAAATCAAACTGTGTCTTCCTTCCTTTGGTTTCATACTGATTTTAAGGAAAAGCAGCAGCAATTTACTTTCCTGGTTTTCTTGCTCATAAATTCTCAGTTTTCCTTAACAATTAGAGCCTTGCTCCATTGCAAACAGGGTTGGTTTATTTATGGAAAATTTAAACTCATGGAGATAAATGGGTAGTTGCTCCCAACAATTAAATTTTATTTGAGAACTTGTGTTAATATATCCGAAGTCTTTCTGCCAGTCACTTGTTCTGATGCACAAAAGAGCACATACTTTTTACCTGTAGGTCCTACACCAAAGAAAATGTTCACATGACATGGCATAAAACTGAAATGACTCACCAGTAAGTGTCCTAGCCTTGTGTCAGTCTGCAACCAACAGTTACACTGATGCTGAAATGGGACGGATGAGGGATTGCTTATGTCCTTGATGGTAAGAAGAAGCAGAGCATATGAAGGACTGACACAGAAAGGAACAAATGTCAGCCTTAGTTCTCTAAATAACTGGAACTGCACCCAGAAATATACACAAAATTAAGTTCCCTTCTCTTCTGTCTAGTTGCTTCATCTCTGAATGCTCTGTTGGCCCATATACAATGGTGACAGACAGCTTTAATTAAGACATTAAACTTTAAGTTGTTCTGATTATTGTTTTCCAACTACTGGATTTTTTACCTGATTCCATCCTTTTTTGCATTTGATTGTTTCCTGCAATGTAGTCTAACAATACATCCCTGCTATAACAGCAGCGTTGGATGGCTAAATAGATTTTCCATTAGTCTGTACAGATGGATGTCCTACAGGCAATCATGTCTACTGTTTTGCCATCAGTACACTAATTGTAGTGGGAGAGGGATCTTCATCACACAAATGGGAAAGGCTTTAGGATACCTCCTGGTACCTCTCTTCACAGAGGCCTCCAAACATTTCTATTTTTCTGCAGTCACCACTAATCTTACTGTGACCACTACTGTTCTTACTCCTCTGCAGCTACAGATAATAAGTATGAAGAGCAAGCAGAAAATCCTTTTTCCTTGCATCACAAAAGACAGCAGAAAACAATACAGCCTTAGTATCAAATAACATCAATAATCTCTGGCATATCTGTGCAGTAAAAAACTGGGAAACTGAAAGCAGTTCTTAACATGACAACCTGTGGTTGCAGGACCTTTAGCTACCCACTATATGGTCTTTGCTTCCTGTTTATATCCACGCTCCAGCTGCAAATGGATCATTGTGGCCATCTGGTTAACTCTAGCAGTGAAGGCACCACAGGGTAGGCTTCAGTGCAAATTGCTTGTCTCTCATATAGACTCTCCCATCTATCCTCAGCTGCTGAACTCCTGGTGCTCTTTCTAGTCCAAGCTAGCTAGATAAATTGCTTTAACCCGCTTAGAATCTAGGACATGAGCATCACACTACCTTTCTGGCATGCAGGGCCGGAGAGACATGATTTGCTTTCTAAAGATCCATGGTCACAGAAATGCAGAATGGCTGAAGTTGGAATGAACTTCGAGATCATCTGGTCCAATCCCCCTACTCGAGGAGGGTCACCTAGAACCAGCTGTGTGGTAGCATGTCCAGACAGCTTTTGAATATCTCAAAGGATGGAGACTCCACAACTTCCCTGGACAACCTGTGCCTAGTGCTCAGCTACCCTGACAGTGAAAATGTGTTTCCTGATGCTTATGAGGAACCCCATGTGTTTCAGTTTGTGCTCATTGACTCTGGTCCAGTCACTGGGCACCACTGAAAAGAGCATGGCTCTGTTTTCTTTACAATACCTTCAGGTATTTATATACATTAATAAGTTTCCCCCTGAATCTTCTCTTCACCATGCTGAACTCTCCCCTTACTGGAGATCCTTCTGACTCTGCTCGATTTATAACCATTTAAATCAATCAGTGATCTTTCTTTTGGAATAATCTCTTCTTCCAAAACTTTTCAACCTGCTTGTTCACATTGTCTGCATTACTGTTCTGGTTAATAAGAACAGTTGTGTGAATAAATCTTTCCCTCCCCTAAAGGCATATCTGCTCAAGCACCTTTTTGGTTTTCATTCTGCAATAACTATCTTTGAATTATGGAATTACAGTGAGGAATTGTTGGTGTGATGATGATGAACAGAAAGTTTGGATTTCTGGAGAAGCTGGATGAACTCTGAAGGTGTTTATGTCTTCATCATATAATCCTAAAAAGCAAGTAAGCAAGCTGAAAACTGAGGAGTAAAGAAAGGGGAAGTATTTTGTGTAAAGCAAGTTTTAAAAAAATTTTTCAGGAAATATTAGTGAAGGGGGACATTAGTGAAGTTTGTGAAAGGCCATTTGGTTGTTTACAAGTAAAATTATATGTCCACTGTAGATTGAGCAGTTTCCTCTTTCTTGAAATGTCTTGTAAGTGATGCTAACATGCACTTAATGCAAACAACTACGATGAAGACTTTAAAAAACTGGATCATCTAAATCTGCACTGAAGCACAAGCCTCATATTCAAAATTACTTTGTTCAGCAGTTCCTCTCCTAGCAATCCTCATATTTAGCCACTGAACAAACACTTTGGCATTAATATTTTACCCCATGCACTCACAAACAAGCAGCTGAAGTGTTCCCTAACCTGTATAGATTTACTCTAACCACGATTGCTTGAAATCTGGGGCAACCTGCATTCATGTCCCACTCTCCACTTGAACATTTTCACTTTATCACCCAGGAAACTGCATTTGGACTTTTTTGATAAAAGGCTGTGCTACTTCTGAGGCCTTTTATATAGTTGATCTCTTGAGGTTTTTGAATCATAAGGAGATTTTGAACAAGGTGTTTAATCCATTCTAGTTCGGCATGGTCTCTGTCATGATCTTGTGTTGTGTCTACATAACAGACCTTATAGCCAGTCTATAAATAGCTTGTCCCAGTCTTGAATGTACATGTTACCCCTTTATCACTGATGGTCAGGCAGCATCTTAATATAATCTTAAGAAAACATTTCAAGTATCTTTAATTGCTCTTACTTCAAGGCTACAGAACCAGTACTGTTTAGGAGTTTGTGCCTTTAGAGGCCACTCTCTCTATGGCCTGATAATCATGCTTACATCCTTGCACAGTGCTAATTTCCAATATTCAGGTTGCAGGCTTTATAACAAATTTAAATTACAAACAAAGCAAAGTGTTCATGAAAAGAGCATTAGCTGCATAAGCTAGAAATGCAGAAACTGAATATGTGACATGCAAATTATGGAACTGCAAGTGCTTTCAAATTAAGCCACTAATCTGCAGTGTAAACATAGTGAAATGCTGCAAAAAACTTCCTTCGAATGTAGCAGGAAAATGCTGTATAGCTACTATATAAAGGGCTTTACTTCTTATTGTGTCTACTGAAAACAGGAAATAGAGTTGAGAAGGCTGGAGAATCCTTAGCAAGGAATCAAACACCTGACATTCATTTAGTTTTGTGGCTTGTGATCTCTTTGGTATGGAACTACCAATCTTTGCATGAAAACCAAGATTTTGCATGTTACACTTTACTCCATTTGGTTAATTTGGTAAACACCAAGTTATCTTCAAGGTTCTTTTAAACATGGTTCTAAACAAATCTTTGCATAACCACTGAAGTACCTCTATTCTACAAGTGGTTGTGATCTCCTGTTTGCTGAGACACAGACTTGCTGCTAGGCCTCTGCCCACACAGAATTGGGTACTGCACACAAAACTGCCATTTTCTTGAACTTCACAGTGTGAGGACAAGATCCTCTAGAGCTCCAGAAAATGGACAAAAGGTAGTTATCATATCCTATTAGATCCTCAGCTGTCCAGGGTCCTAACAAGATGGTGAAACCTCTCCTTTACATCCTTGAACATGCATGTTTTTGCTCATTTATGACCAAGACACTACTCTGACCCTGCAGCGCTAGATCCTGGTGGGAGAGCAGCAGATGTCCCTCCTGGCCCTTCTCTTGCCCTCCTGGTCTTCTTTTAATCCAGTTGGGAAATGCAGCTGTTACTAGTAAAAACAGTGATAGGCAACACTGCCTGAATGAAACTAAGGCTCTGACCATCCTCTAGGCATTCAGGCAGAGGAAGAAGGCATCTGTGAAATGGACTGGCTGCACAGAAGAGTACCTGAGGAGGTTTACTCCTCTTATGCCTGTAGTACGGCAGTAGCAACAACTTATGCTAACAAATGGTGCCATTTTGAAAGCTGTTTCCTTCCCACAGCAGAAAGGAAAGTGGAATAATGGCAGAATTTTCCATTTGAGATCATTAGTAGTTATTCTAGGCACACCAGAATGTCCTATGTTACGGTAAATAGAATTATTTTGTAATTATGTCAAAAAAAAAACCAAAACAAAACAACAGAGCATTTAAAATGAAATATGAAAATACTTTGAAAACTCTGGATTATGTATTTCTCATGCAAAGTCAATTTGATCCATTTCAATAACATAGAATTGAAATAATAACTTTAAAAAAAACTTTAATGCCTAACTGTAAATTTGACCAGGCTTATTCAAAATGAACCTGAGTCAATATCCCTGCTATCAGTAACAGAAGTTTTCTAGATTCGGCTTGTATGTCATGCTGTCCATTTTCTGCGGAAAAAAATATTTCATTTAAGACATCTGATACAAATCCCATTCACATTAATGGATGGATTCTCTCTGACATATAAATTTGGGTTCAGGCACGGAAGGACCTACCACATCCTTAATTGGCTGGAGAACTGATTAACAGAGCAAGGTGATGGAATGAAAAAATATAGCAAAACAGAATGATGCTTTACTTTCACCCCTGGAACAAATACAGCTGTGGAAATGCTGCAACAGTGATTCATTGTTGTTCCAATGTACTGAGAAGTCAAAAGTCTGCAGTTTGGCTTAGAAACATTTACTTCTTCACAGGTAATTCTTCTTGGTAGCACTTGGAGTACCAGAAAATTACACATTGAATTAAACCAGTCATATTCATGTAGCTGCAGTAAATGGATGGTGTTGCACTGGAGTACAAAGAATTACACAGTGCAAGAACTTCCTTAATAAATTTGTTTTAAAAAATCAGTGTTGTATCATGCCCTTTATAATAAGTGGTATCTGAATGCTGCCTCCTTTGATCAAATATAACTGTGGGCCCAAATGATGTGTTCTGGAAAATCAAATGTGCCAGTACTTGGAGAACTGGTTTCTCTGTTGAAGACCATGTACAAATTACTATTCATACAGTGGTACTACTGCCAGAAGGCCCCTTGCAGAATGTGTAGGATAAATTGCAAGGTAGTGTGAATGGCTATATTATGTCACATCAAAGTTGGCTTTAGCCCAATATCCTGTTTCTGATGGGGCCTGAAAGGAAATAACAAGGTAAGCATTCATGGTAGTTCCCCTAACTGATTTCAGTCACCGGTGTTAATAAACATTTCAGCTCCTGTCCTTGCTAGAAAGGAAGACTTCTGTATGATGACTTCTCCTGTCTACACAAGAATAAAAGTCAGAGGCCTCTTTGTATTGAAGTTCAATCATGTCTCAGTTAATTAAATAATATTCTTTAGTTAATTAGACTCCCTTGTGCTGGCATGGCTTGAACATGAAGGTAGATAAGGTCTTTGTCTGAAATATGCTTGTGTGTACACTGTACATTTTTGGAAGATCAGTCATCTGCAAAAATTTGTGCCTGAGGAGTGAGATGACTGAATACCTAGGATCTGGCAACTACAGATATCTGTGAGTAAGGTTAGATGATGGACAGACAGTCCTGGGGAAACAGGGTTTCAAAAATTGCTAAGGGAGCAGATCACAAACTGTACTAAATTGCAATGAGACTTGCAGTGTTAAATCGCAAAGGATCTGTACGTTTGCACAATTTCACATAGCTACTTTTCAATACCTTTTACCAACTTTTTCTTTTCCTGGCAATTATAAAGCTTCTTGAATGTGGAGATTAAGTACCATGATCATATTATAATGATCAATTTGCTTTTTATTTCTGAACAGGTTTTACAGGCCAACTGTAATCTGAGCATTTTAAAGCTTTTCCCTTGAAACATGCCATCATTACATTCATTAAAATATTCCCTGTGGAGTCAGCTTTTATCAAGTAAATTACAGGGACTACCATCCAATTGGCATTTCACAACTTTTGATCATATATTTCCTTATTCAGCATTGTCAGGAAGAATTTATAGATGTTATGTAAGATTGTACTTCACCAAGCTGCTGTTTGTTAAAACAGGCTGAGTGTATCTCCAGGTAAAAATAAATTGCATTCAAGTTAAAGAAAGAGGGATGTGGATTTTAAAAATGTTATAGTGAGCTTAGAATACAGTACACACTACCTGCTTTTTAATTGCCCAAAGAGCACTAGAATAAAGGTTTGTGAAGCGTTTGTGCAGGTGTGTGATGAGAAAAACTACTCAAGATTTTGCTTGTCTTAGAAAGATTTCATTGCATACAATGAAGTCATCTGTGTTGAAAACAAAGTGGTCTCTACCCTTTTCTGAAAACTTTGGTGGGTGATATTCTTGTAGTTGAGTTCACAAACTTAGCTCAATAGTCTTTCACTTAATAATCTTTCCCCCTCAGATTGCTTTCTCCAGCCATCAGCTGAAACCTTTGTGCTATATGAACTTGTAGAAACACGTATCTAGAATTGCCGTCTCCTTGATACCTGGAAAGTCAGTCAGAATCCTGAACATTTCCTTGTTAATTTTTCCCTGGCCAAATTCAGCTTGCTTGACCCTGCATCCTACCAATGCCAGTGAACATACTACATGCAACAGTACCGTTCACACCTGGGTAGCAGTTAGTTTGCATTTGTGGATGAATAAAATGTAAGATTTGGCTTCTGCACTGTAAAACAGGAAAATTTTTTAGGTTTGTGTATTTTGCTACGTGAATGTAAATGTTCACTATTTACAAGTGTCAGGAATACAATAAAGAATGCTTTTTGGTTACGTGACCAAAAGACATTGCGTACAGGTGCAGCATAAGCTTATTGAATCACATAACCTCTGGCAACTCTATTTCACAAATAAGCATTTAATAGGGAGTGACAGAAAATGAGTTGTTACATTATAATGTGAAGTTCAACCTTGTAACCCTGACCTCTGGATACAGTGGAACATGAATTGTAGTGTCATTTCATTTCTCAGTATCAGATTGCCAAGAAATTGAATATTGTCCCTACAACCTCTTTGAAGTTAGCTGCTGTTTTAAACGAAACTGTAAAAACCCACTCTACTCAGAAAATGCAGCACATAGCTCTTATTTTCTATCTTCTCTGACTTTTCTCAGATGACAACGGAACAAATATAGGACTCCTGTTTCCCCCTAGTCCATCTACTCCGACCTAGAATGGGAAATCTTTTCAGGTTAAACTCCTAGTTAAATATACAGTGCCAAGTGGGACATACAAAGGAGGATTTTAGCAAATGCTGATGAAAAGGAGGCAGCTGCAGGAGCAGCAAACTAGCTCCAAGGAACAGGGATCCTGTTTTCATGCAGATGTTTCTATTAATAAGGAATGAAGAAGAAAATCACAGAAAATCATAATTTATGTAAAATGTCTCTAAAATGTTTTTATTCTTTGAGATGTCAGCAACTCTTCAGTGCTTGATGCCTCCCTATATGGGTATTGCAGTATTACTCACAGCTACATGTATTTTTAATACCCATAACATAGTAATTGATCTTTCTGATTACATCAGTGTGCTTTAGTATAACATGCTGAGACAAACACAGAAATAAGCTTGATGGCAAAAAATGCTCTGAAGACTCAATAATTGACTGTTAAGCCTAGAATTAAACAAAAGGAGATCATAAACCAGCATGATAAAATATGCTAAATGATTGCAAAGAGGTTTGAGGAGGTAACTTCTAAACAACTTTGACATTCCTCTGGGTCAATTCTGCCATCCTCAGTCATGCTGAGTAGTATTTTGTTCCGCTAATGGCCCTGATCTGGTCAGTGGGAATCTGCAAAATAAGGCACAACTTGGTGTGAGCCAACATGGCAAAAATGGGTCCAAGCTTTACTGTATTTATATGTTTATAAGCTTATTTGTAGTTACCTGGGGAAATGGTTTGTTGGTACTGACTTTTTGATACAAAAAAATGAATTAAACCTGAGTGTATTTTTCAAGAACCTGCTTCTTCCACTGGGATTTCTTTGCATCATGAGCAAAAGGATTGCAGCCTGACTAGATATCCATATGATCTTCATCAGTCTGATGTTTAAGGCCAAATAAGTATGAATTCCTTGGAAAGAAAGGAGTATGGTTCTCACTTGATAGCCAAGGAGCTGAGGCACACACTAGATGGAAGATTTGAAGAACAAAAGACGTTGAGGCAAGGGGAAAGGCTAGTGTCCTACACTTCTAGAGGAGGCAATTTTCTTTGGTGTTATAGTCAATTTTTATTGTCTTTTGCCATGGTGAGGATTAAAATGCTTACTCAAAGGGCTTTGAACTTTTTCGTTTCATCAGTCTGCAGGCACAATCTAGTTCACTTTTATTAATCTACATCAGTTGACATACTTAAGAAACATGAACTTCTGTTATTCAGAGTTCATTGCCTTTCTGGTAGTTACAGCTTTGCTGTAAAATCCAGTAATTTGTAAATGATCTGGATTTCTCTCTTGTTTATTCTGAAAACTAATGATAACAATCTAGTGCTCTCTCCATTGAGCTTGGTACTGTAGGCCATATTATCAGAAAGATTTTCATAATAAAAGCGCTTATTCATAGTTGTTTGATCAAATAGTGCTTTTAAAGAGGTAGGAAAGGGTTTTAAGTGTGATAGGAAATGAGAAAATGAGAAAATAAGTGTCATACTTGAGGAAGGTCCTAGTTTAGTGTGACACACAACAGACCTTTTCACTATGCTATTACAAGGCACACATTGATCCCTAGCTTGTCACATTAGCCTGTTGATGACTTTGCCTGCCTGATGTATCAGTTTATTCTTTTTTATTATTATTCTGCATTTCTTTTTAATCCAGTAGCCTGTGTGGAAAGGTAGACACTAGAGTCCAACTAGAGTCAGTGCTGCTGATGACAACCCTCTGAGCTCTGCCATTCAGCCAGTTCTCAACCCACCTCGCTGTCCACTCATCCAGCCCAAACTTCCTGAGCTTGAGTATGAGGATGTTATGGGAGACAGTCTCAAAAGCCTTGCTGCAGTCAAGGTTGACAACATCCACTGCTCTCCCCTGATCTACCCAGCCATTTATGCCATTGTAGAAAGCTATCAGATTGGTCAAGCACAATTTCCCCTTGGTGGATCCATGTTGACTACTCCTGATAACCTTCTTTTCCTCCACTTGCTTAATGAAGACCTCCAGAATGAGCTTCTCCATCACCTTTCCCGGGATGGAGGTTCCCTGGGTCCTCCTTCTTGCCCTTGTTGAAGATTGTAGTGAGATTGGCTTTTCACCAGTCCTCAGGCACCTCTCCTGTCCTCCAGGACGTTTCAAAGATGATGGAGAGTGGCTCAGCAATGACATCTCCTAGCTCCCTCAGTACTTGCAGTATTTCTGAATGTCTGAAGTCATATTTTGGTCTCTCAGCCTTTGCCTGGCCTTGCAGAGTAGGAATTTAATAATTGTCAGCCACTCACTGTGCTGTAGATTTGACAACACTTATGTTTCCTCCTTTCAGTAGTCTCTCTTCGAGCAACATTTCCAAAGAAAGTATTTTTATTTATAATATCTCTTTTTTTTTCCAATGCTTTGCTAAAGGTACTACACACACACTTTTCTCCAAGTTAAAGAGGCTGATCTTTAATGGACAAAAATGAAACATGCTGAAATCTATCCCATGGTGCGTATTTTTCTCCTGCAGGAAATTGTGTACTCACATGTTTTCAAGGAAGCATTCTTTGCCAGCACAGACTGGCCCCAGATCATGTCTAGCCCATCAAATCCTTTGCAGATCTCCCTCTCTTAGGTTCTTTGGTTTGGACTTTCAGGTGAAGACTGCCAAAGATACTTGATGCAGGATTGAAACCGCAGGTTGCAGTTGTATTTACATACTCTGTGTGTATATAATAGATATAAAAATGAACATATAGATAGATGACACATATAAACATACAAAAAACCCTTATTCTGTGCCAGGGTGTTAACTGTGTGTTATGGACTGTGTGTTGAAATACTCTTCTCTCCTCTCTTAGAACAACTCAACAGGTCTCCTCAGAAGGCTTGTGCACAGAACACCTGGTGATATGCTTCTTAAGTGCTCCCCATCTGACCTGTACAATTGTCATAAAGTACAATTGTCACGATCATTCATTAAATGTCAAACCAGATTGACCTGAACTGCATGTTGGCACAGCTCAGGAATTGATCACTCTCTGTATCATCTTCAATGTAGATAACAGTCTCTGTTACACCAAGAACAGGAATCTACCATGAATCCCATCCTTTTTTTTCTAATCTTATATTAGCTTCAGACTGAGAGAACAATGTGAAGAAACACTTTTTGCTGGCTTCGGTGTCTTCTCCTCTTCTGTTCATTAGTAGAAAGTTATCTGCAAAGAGAAGAACCTGTTAGTAGGTAAATGGGCAGCATGTAATGCTCAATGTAATGAGCATGACATGACCTGTAGCTGCCAACTTGGAAAAGCTAAACTCAGAGATGTGCCTGAAACATTACTTATCCCTGAGAAATGGGACTATACTTTAAAAAAGGTAATAAGGAGAACCCTTTAAAAAAGGCAATTACCATTTAAAAAGAGTAATAAGGAGGACCCTGGGAACTACTGACCAATATGCTTCACTTCAGAGCCCAGTAAGATTATGAAACAGATCCTCCTGGAAGTTATGTTGAATCATATGGAACACAAGGAGGTGATGATAGACAGCCAACAGAGCTTCACAAAGAGCAAATCATGCCTGACCAACTTTGTGGCCTTCTATGATGTAGTGACTGGTTTGGTGGGTAAGGCAAAAGCTGTTGATGTCATTACCTGGACTTCTGTAAGGCCTTTGGTACAGTCCATCACAGCATTCTTTTATTTAAATTGAAGAGAAATGGGTTTGATGGATGGACAATTCAATGGATAAAGAATTAGCTGGATGACAGCATCCGAAGAATTACAGTCAGTGGCTCAATGACCAAGTGGAAAATGGTAATGAGTGGTATCTCTCAAGGGTCTGTATTTGAACAAATAGCATTTAATATCTTCATCAATGACATAGATAGTGGGATTGAGTGCACCCTCAGCAAGTTTGCAAGTGACACCAAGCTAAGTGGTGCTGTTGATATTCTTGAGGGAAGCGAAGTCATCCCTTGACAGGTTGGAGGAGTGGGCCCATGTGAACCTCATGAAGTTCAACATGACCAAGTGCAAGGTCCTGCACTTCAGGCTGGGCAACACCCACTGTCAGTACAGACTGGGGGATGACTGGATTAAGAGCTGTGCTGCAGAGGAGGACTTCGGAATACATAGTGTATGAAAAGTTGGACACAAGCTGGCAATGTGTACTTACAGCCCAGAAATCCAATCATATCCTGGGCTGCATCAAAAGAACTGTGACCAGCAGGTGGAGGGAGGAGATTCTCCCCCTCTATTCTGCTCTCATGAGACCACACTTGGAGTATTGCGTCCAGCTCTGCGGTCCTCACTGCAAGAAAGACAAGGACCTGTTAGAGTGAGTCTAGACAAAGGCCACAAAAATGATCTGTGGGCTGGAACAGCTGTCCTGTGAAGAAAGACAGAGAGTTGGGGTTGTTCCGCCTGGAGAGGATAAGGCTCTTGGGAGACCTTATTGTAGGTACTTGTATTGGGATTACATGACAAGGTTTTGGTAACAGTGGGGCTGCAGGGTGGCACCCATCAGAAGATGACAGAAGCTGCCACCATGTTGGACAGAGCCAGTTCCAGCCGTCTCCAAGACAGAGTCACCTTTCACTAAAGTTGAGCATATCAACAATGTTGCTAGGACCTCTGTGCTAACATGTTTAAGAAAGGGTAAAAACTGCTACACAAGAGAAACTGGGAGAGAGGAATATGTGAGAGAAACAACTTTGCAGACATCAACGTCAGTGAAAAAGGAGGGGGAGGCACCAGAGCAAAGATTTCCCTGCAGCCCCTGATGAAGACTATGCATAAGCAAGTTGTCCCCTTGTAGCCTGTGGAGAACCACAGTGGAGCAGATATCCACCCTGCACCCCGTGGAGGACCCCATGCCAGAACAGGTGGATGTGCCCTGAAGGAGGCTGTGACCCCATGGACAGCCCACACAGGAGCAGACAACTGGCAAGAACTGCAGTCTGTGGAGAGGAGCCCATGCCAGAGCAGGTTTTCTGGCAGGACTTGTGACCCCATGGGGGACCCACATTGGAGCAGTCAGTTCCTGAAGGACTCTGCCTCATGGAAAGGACCCAAGCTAGTGTAGTTCTTGAAGAACTACAGACCATGGCAAGGAGCCTTGTTGGAGAACTTACTGAAGGACTGTATCCTGTTGGTGGTACCCTATGCTGGAGCAGGGCAATAGCTTGAGGAGGAAGGAGTGACAGAGACAAAGCGTGATGAACTGACCACACCACCCATTTCCCATTCTCCTGCACCGCTCAAGGACAGGAGTTAAAGACATCCAGAATGAAGATGAGCCCAGAAAGAAGGGGTGCGGGAAAGGTGTTTTTAAATTTTGTCTTATTTCTTGTTATCCTACTCTGTTTGAATGGCAATAAATTAAATTAATTTCCCCAAGTTGAGTCTCTTTTGCCTGTTACAATAATTAGTAAATGATCTCCCTATCCATGTCTCAATTCATCAGCCTTTCATAGTATCATCCCCTGTCCAGTTGAGGAAAAGAAGTGACAGAAAGGCTTGATGGGTACCTGGTAGCCAGCCAAGGTCAACCCACCACACTATTCAATACTTGTGAGGGCTTATAAGAAAAATAGAGAAAGACTTTTTACCAGGACCTGTAGTTAAAAGATGAGAGGCAATGATTTTAAACTGAAAGTGGGTAGGTTTAGAATGGATTTAAGGAAAACATTGTTTACCATAAAGGATGTGAGATACTGGAACAGGTTGCCCAGAGAAGTTGTGGATGTGCCATCATTGGAAGTGTTCAAGCTCAGGTTGGTCAGAGCTTTGAGCAATCAAATCTAATGAAAGATGTCCCTGCCCATGACAGAGGTGGGTAGACTAGGTCATTTTTAAAGGCCACTTCCGATGCAAACCATTCTACGATTCTGTGATTCTGTCATTTGGAGGTATGGATATGATGGCGGTGGGAGCCACAGAAGAAATGGAGATAAATGTATTATGTTAAGAGAAGAAGCCTGTAAAACTATGCTTTTTTACCTACCTCAGTGAAGAGTTTCATCTGCAATTATCAGACAGAAGTTACACCTTCCTTTGTGAAGACAGAGAAGAAACTGTTCAGCTATATAAGAATGGGCATCTGTCCCCTTTTACATGCTCTAGAGGATCCCACATGGCTTCCAGAAGCCCCTTCAGAGTCTACAGGTCTCCCTGAAAACCATCTACAAACTTGCAAAGACATCTTGATACCGAAAGATGGTCAAAATAGTGTTACACACCTATGTTTACTCACTCTCAAAATACTCTGTGCTGTACAGGCCTCAGCTACTTTTCCTTCCTCAAATATCTATCACTCCTCCAAAAGTCATCCAAGTCCAAACTGCTTCTTTATGTAAAACTCTTGAGTCATCCTGTCAGGAGACAGGATCAACACAGCAGGGTTTCATATCATGTGAGTAGAGCTGCAGCTGGTGAACCAACACCTTGCCAAAGAGGACAGTTTGCAAGTCATTTACAAACCAGTGTTTATCAGACAAATCAGTCTAATGCACAAACCCATGCAAGTCCTGATCCATTCCTAAATAATCTACACTGACAATAGATGCTAAGCTTGATGAATTAGAAAGACAATGAATTCCATGTTAAGCCTGATAATGTGGATAATTCACTGTCAATATTTTGACAGGTGATATTGTAAAGTATGAGATTTTTCTGGCTAATACATACCCACTGAAGAGATGTCATATAGATAACTCAAATTATCTACTTTTACTGCAGAAGATCTTGAGCACAGTTTACTAATAGTGCCCTTCCAGACATTTGAACAATGGGTGCTGGCCAGAGCCATCTATTTAAAAAAGCAGGGCCTGAAAAGGCATAATTAACCTGCTGAGCATGTCACCATGGCCCACTCCCTCTCTCTGCTGTGTAGAGAAATGACACTTGCAAAAGCATCATTAAATCCAATTACATTCTAAGTAGGACAGACTGCTAGAAGACTCTCTTATTCAAGATTTTTCCTCCTTTGTTCGTCCACAGGATGTGTTATGTCCCAGTTCTCCAGGTCCTGAACAGGTTGTTTTCATACATGGGCAGAAAAGTAAAGGGGTTTTTGCATAATACATTATCATATCAGTATTATTAATACTTAAAATGGCATTTACATTAGTAAGCAAGCTGAATAATTAAAAAAATGTAAATTTAGACTCCCAAGAAGCAATAACTTTGAATATAAGTTTTATGAGAGACATTTTAATTCTTTATTTATAAAGTGGTGACAATTAAAATGAGCAAAATTTAGTAAAAAAGTGTAAGAGATGACCTACAGTCATTTTGTTTTGAGTAAATTTTGATGTGGTGACATAGCACAGCTTTTATATAGAAGTAAACTTGCATTAGCGCTCTCTGTCATTAGTAGATCGAGCTATTATCTGCAGTGGACTGAAATTTAAATTACTTCTATAACCCTCAGGTGTAGAGGATAATAGTACTGTAAGCACGCCCTTACATTTATAAGATGGCTTCTGTACAGCAAAGAGTGAGTGGTGTACTTGCCTTGATGTGAATTCAAAGTCAGGGTGAGCAGCTTTTGCAAAGTTCAGCAATCTGCAGGCTTGGACTTCAGAAGAAGTCTGGGATGGGATGAATAAGTGTGGGAATAAGAGCAAGAAAGGATATAAGGGCATGAGGAAAAGGGACCATCTTGTTCTTAATTTTTTCTTTAGCAATGGTACAGAAACTTGTATGGGACACTTCTGACTGGAACATTTGGTGAAGTCAATGGAACTTTTATCAGTACTTCTTTCTCTCTCTTTGAGAGACTGTTCACCTTCATTCCCTTGTTCTTCAGAGATAGATGGGTGGCTGCCAGTACCATTGCTGCGACTTGGAAGGAGAAGGTTTCCTGTGCTCTGTGCCTCTGAGAAGGGAGATGACATTGGTCTGAACATGATAGCAGCAAACCATTGAATTTTGCTGAGAATCTACTGCACTTCCATGCTGGCTTTGCCTGTCACTCTGCCTGTGTGCTGATGGAGTACGACCAGGCCAGCAACCTGATATATACTTCCACTTTCATGTCAAATGTCATATGTCAGCTTGAGGGGAATCTGCTCTAGATGTCCTCGTGGTGTTGTTAATGTACTTTCCCTGCAGATGCCAGCTCCAACCACAACCTCTTACCATTTCTTACCCAACTGTTCAAGTAATTAAAAGACCCACAAGTAGAAAATAACCAAGAAAATAGGTGAAATTTCTTTGCTAGTCTGGGCTTCCCATGGGAGGTCTAATTGGCTCCCTCTGTAATCCCGGTAACAGCTCCCACTGATTTCCAGAGCTGGATTTGTCTTTGTATTTCCTCCTCTTCAAGGAGCTACTGGGAGGAATCCCATGGGCCAGGGCTCTCGAAGGCAGGGGGGTCCAAGAGTGCTGGTCGCTCTTTAAACATCACTTCCTCCATGCTCAGGAGCTGTGCATCCCCCTGAGAAAGAAATTGAGCAAAGGAAGCAGGAGACCTGCATGGTTGAACAAGGAGCTTCTAGTGGAGATCAGGTGGAAGAGAAAGGTCCATGGAATGTGGAAGGAGGGACAGGCCACTTGGGAAGAATACAGGAATGTGGTCAGAGCATGCAGGGATGCGACGAGAAAGGCCAAGGCCCACCTGGAATTGAATCTGGCAAGGGATGTCAAAAACAACAAGAAGGGCTTCTTCAACTACATCAGCAGCAAAAGGAAGGCTAGGGATGATGTGGGGCTGCTGCTGAATGAGGCGGGTGTCCTGGTGACGGAGGATGCTGAGAAGGCAGAGCTACTGAATGCCTTCTTTGCTTCGGTCTTCAGTGCTAAGACTGGCCATCAGGAATCTCAGGCCCCGGAGATAAGAGAAGAAGCCTACAGAGAGGACGACTTTCCCTTGGTCGAGGAGGACTGTGTGAGGGATCGCTTAAGCGATCTGCATGTCCACAAATCCATGGTCCCCAATGGAATGCACCCACGAGTGCTGAGGGAGCTGGCGGATGTCATTGCTGAGCCACTCTCCATCACCTTTGAGAGTACCTGGAGGACAGGAGAGGTGCCCGAGGACTGGAAAAAGGCCAATGTCACGCCAATCTTCGAAAAGGGCAAGAAGGAGGACTCAGGGAACTACAGGCCGTTCAGCCTCACCTCCATCCCAGGAAAGGTAATGGAGCAGCTTATCCTGGAGGTCATCATCAAGCAAGTGGAGGAAAAGAAGGTTATCAGGAGTAGTCAGCATGGATTCACCAAGGGGAAATCATGCCTGACCAATCTAATAGCTTTCTACGATGGCATGACTGGCTGGGTAGATGAAGGGAGAGCCATACATGTTGTCTACCTCGACTTCAGCAAGGCTTTCGACACAGTCTCCCATAATATCCTCCTAGGGAAGCTCAGGAAGGATGGGCTGGATGAGTGGTCGGTGGGGTGGATTGAAAACTGGCTGAATGGCAGAACTCAGAGGGTTGTCATCAGCGGCGCTGAGTCTAGTTGGAGGCTGGTAACAAGTGGTGTCCCTCAGGGGTCAGTACTGGGCCCAGCCTTGTTTAACTTCTTCATCAATGACCTGGATGAAGAGTTAGAATGTACCCTCAGCAAGTTTGCTGATGACACAAAACTGGGAGGTGTGGTGAATACACCAGCAGGCTGTGCTGCCATTCAGCATGACCTGGACAGGCTAGAAAGTTGGGCAGAGAGGAACCTGATGAGGTTCAACAAAGGCAAGTGCAGGGTCCTGCACCTGGGGAGGAAACACCGCATGCACCAGTACAGGCTTGGGGTGGACCTGCTGGAGAGCAGCTCTGTGGAGAGGGACCTGGGTGTCCTGGTGGACGACAGGTTAACCATGAGCCAGCAGTGTGCTCTGGCTGCCAAGAAGGCCAATGGGATCCTGGGATGCATCAAGAGGAGTGCGGCCAGCAGGTCAAGGGATGTTCTCCTTCCCCTCTACACTGCCCTAGTGAGGCCTCATCTGGAGTACTGTGTCCAGTTCTGGGCTCCCCAGTTCAAGAAAGATGAGGAGTTCCTGGAAAGAGTCCAGCGGAGGGCTACAAGAATGGTGAGGGCACTGGAACATGTCTCCTATGAGGAAAGGCTGAGGGAGCTGGGCTTATTCAGCCTAAAGAAGAGAAGGCTGAGAGGGGACCTAATAAATGCTTACAAATATCTGAAGGGTGGGTGTCAGGAGGATGGGGCCAAGCTCTTTTCGGTGGTGCCCAGTGACAGTACAAGGGGCAATGAGCACAAAGTGAAGCACAGGAAGTTCCATCTGAATATGAGGAAGAATTTCTTCCTTCTGAGGGTCACGGAGCACTGGAACAGGCTGCCCAGGGAGGTTGTGGAGTCTCCTTCTCTGGAGATATTCAAGACCCACCTGGACGGGGTCCTCTGCAGCCTACTGTAGGTGACCCTGCTTTGGCAGGAGGGTTGGACTAGATGACCCACAGAGGTCCCTTCCAACCCCTACCATTCTGTGATTCTGTGATTCTGTGATTTGTTTTTTTTTTGCAAATCTTGGCGAAGTTCAGCTAGTATGGCTTTAAACTCTGTAGTCATATAGTGCTTATAATGCATGAATGCATATGTGTGTGTATGGTTATCAAACTGATGGGCTAATCATAATTTTTGAGATATGTCTGTCAGTGGAAAGAGAAGCAATCCATTCCAGCAGGACTGGCAGGAGTGTGTTTGGGTCCCACTGGAAACTCAGCCTGATGGGGACCTGAGGAGTTTCTGTTCACCCATGTCTCCAAAACCAGAAAAGCAAACCCAGCTAGTTTCCCCATGGAGCTGAGCTTCTCTGGGACAGGGAAACTATCCCTAGTAGTGCAGCTCTGCCAAAGCTGGGCTCCTTTGTTGCTTTCAGCCTTCTGTTTGCCTTTTTTTTTTGTTTTGGAGAAAATAAGCACAAAAAATTTAACTCCATACACAGCAGACTGAAATTTCCAGTAATTGAAGGCATACTCGAACACACAAGTCTATCCACATAAGGGGCTGAGACAGCTCCTTGAGGTAGATTTATTTATTGTCACCATCCCTAAGAGACAAGATACTTTAAGAAGAGAGGGGGGAGAAGCACTGTCTGATATTCTCCCAGATGGAAGAAAACTAACACTTTATACAATTTTTATGGATTTTCAGAAACCTGTCCAGATGACAGATTACCAGGATGATCTTTCAAGAATACTTAAAGATTATGTGCATAATAATGAGTTTTCAGTTCTTTTTGGCTTTACATTATCAAAGACACATCAATGGCATGCCATACAGGTTGAAAAGTACTGATTTTATTGCTGTCTTTTGATCTCTGATGCTTCTTATGGGGGAACGCAATCATTTGAGGCAAACTGTTTGCAATTCTGTGTTTGAAAAATGTGTTTGTTCTCTTGATGTCCACAAGATCACATTGACTTTATATAATTGTTTTTGTGTACATGTTAAAAGCTAAGCAATATCCCTATTTGTAAGAGAGACAGTTTTCTTAAAGCATGTCTGCACAGTGAAGAGTAGGTGACTGCATGTTAATTCAGTCTATGCTCTGAATTGTCAGGACTTGAACCTGTTTCAGATCCAAAGAAGCTATGTTATTTCAGTGCAGTACAAGTCCTATATTAAGTTGTTTCTGATGGGCTTGGTACTGTGAGTAAAGCCATGCTTTAATATCACAACAAGGAGGTATTCCAGCTGGTCTGTGCTGCCATGGTGCAGGGTGTGGACAGACCTGGAGCTAAAAATGTTGCATATGGCTGCATGGACATGCGTCTCTGTGTGCACCCTGCATAAACAGGGCTGGAACGTGGAGGTGGAAACTCCTGAAGGTACTAGTCAGATACGAACTAGAATTAACATATAAAGAGAAAGATTCAAGTTGTTTAGGACAGATATTTCTGGAGATGCTCTGTCAAATGAAAAACAAAAGGAACAGTCTCAATATATTGCAAAGAGTGAAACAAATGAAAGAAGGATAAATTCTACTTCTGTTTTAAGAAGGGACATAATTTTGGGTGTGGCATTTTACATGGCTTCTGAGTTCTCCTGTGCAGTCATACCAATGCAGCCAAAGTAAGGTTCTTTCTACACTGTACTAGTGTAGAAATTAAAATTAATTAAATTTTATTAATTATCTTTTTGTTAATTAACTTGAGCTGGTATTAAACTACATGCTCTTTTTCTGTGCTGCTGTGGGTATGCTGCTGATATTCATGCTAGCTACTCCAAAGGCATCTGAGATACCTGCATTACAACTGAGTTACTTCTCACAATGTGAGGGAGGCATTTCTGAAATTCAGAATACCATTCGAAATCCTTGCCGTGCTCTGATTCTGGTGTCTCAGCCTTGACTCCTGTTACTTCTTTGGTATTGAGACCCAATTAGTAGGCTAGGCTTCAGAAGATGGCCCCTGAGGAGATGATCAAGGTGGTAACTTTGAGGAGATCTTCAGAAAAGTTGAGTGCTTTGCACCTGATACCTCAGCTTGTAATGTGACACAAATGTGAGCAGTATTTCAGAAAGGACAGTAGTGGCCAGCTAGGTGGTCACCATTGGGATTTTGTGAGGAAAGGCTTCAACAGTGGTCTGGTAATTTGAGTTTCTTGCTTTTACATATGATTTCTAGTTTTTGGACTCAAAGGGTTTTGCAACCAGGGAGGAAGTACCTGTTAGAGAGTTAACATAGAGTTATTTTGCATTTCTGAGAGCTGAAATCAAATAGTTTCTGAACATGGCCTTGAGCTATTCTTTGTGTATTTTCCCTAAAAGGACCCTTAGGCACTTTGAACCTAGCATTGGTTGCTACCATAAAGACTTGCCTGAGGAACTCTACCTATAATAATACATTGCTACCTGTACTGGGTTTGCGTGGCAAGGTTTCAGTAGCAAGGGGGAGGGGATACAAAGGTGGCTTCTGTGAGAAGCTGGAAGAAGCCTCCCCTATGTCTGACAGAGATAGTGCCAGCTGGCTCCAAGATAGTCCCGCTGCTGGCCAAGGCCGAGCCAATCAGCAGTTGTGGTAGCGCGTCTGTGATAATATTTAAGAAGAGAAAAGAAACCTGCATAACAGCATTTTAGAGCAGGAGAGATGAGTGAGAATACGAGAGAGAAACAACTCTGCACATCAAGGTCAGTGAAGAATGAGGAGGAGGAGGTGCTCCAGGCACCAGAGAAGAGATTCCCCTGCAACCTGTGGAGAAGACCATGGTGAGGCAAGTTGTCCCACTGTAGACCATGGAGGTCCATGCTGGAGAAGATATCCACCTACAGACCATGAAGGACACCATGCCAGAGCAGGTGGATGTGCCTGAGGAAGGCTGTGAGCCCATGGAGAGCCTGTGCTGGAGCAGGCACCTGGCAGGTACTGTGGACCTGTGGAGAAAGGAGCCCACGCTGGAAGAGGTTTTCTGGCAGGAACTGTGAGCCCGTGGGCGATCCACACTGGAGCTGTCTGTTCCTAAAGGACTGCACCTAGTGGAAAGGTCCATGCCGGGGCAGTTTCTGAAGGACTGCACCCCATGGGAAGGACTCACATTGGAGAAGTTAGTGGAGAACTGTCTTCTGTTGGTTGGACCCAGCGCTGGGGCAGGGCACGAGTGTGAGGAGGAAAGAGCAGTAGAGAGAACGTGTGAGGAACTGACTGTAACCCCAATTTCCCATCTCCCTGCACTGCTTGGAGGAAGGAGATAGAGAAAATTGGAAGTAAAGTTTAGCCGGGGAAGGAGGGAGGGGTAGGGGGAAGGTGTTTTTAGGATTTGGTTTTATTTCTCATTCTCCTACTCTGATTTGATTGCTGATAAATTAAACCCATTTCCCCAGGCTGAGTCTGTTTTGCCTGTGACAGTAATTGCTGCATGATGTCTCTCTGTCCTTATATCAACCCACAAGCCTTTTTTCATATTTTTTCTCCCCTGTACAGTTGAGGAGGGGGAGTGATAGAGCAGCTTTGGCGGACACCTGGCATCCAGCCAGGCTAAACCATGACACTACCCTGTTTCAGCGTTGTGCAAATTAGTGTCTGTAAAATGTTTGCAGTGCTGTGGATGAGGAGATTGGTGTGAGCCCAAAGTGTTATTAATATTCTCTCTACAGAGGTCTTTTCACTCTGACAATTATTGATGTCTGGTCTGGCTCTTCCAGTTTTGCATTTTTCTCTCTTTCTCACTCTTCTTTTTGTAGCATCCTATTTAGAATGCCATTAGCCCAGACCCTGAATTGACTGATAATTTACAGGCATTTCAAAGTAAAGGCTTTGTTCCATACCAGGAACTCTGTGCATATCATTGGATACCTTCTGTAACACAGCAGCCCTATCTCACTGTAATGGCCGATCAGTCTTCTGTTTGAATAAATCAGCCCTCAGATCATCCAGGAACAAAACCGGCATCTGAAATATATCTTCTGCAAGTACTCTTAAGAATGGGGAGAAAATAGCAGGAATGTACAGAAGGCTAAGTAGAAGGAGAAACAGTATGAGCACATGAATCCAACAACTCAGGTCCTTCTTCCCCGAAGAACAGCCTTAATTATATGATTTCAAAAGAAATTTGATGTATGAAAAGAACCCTTTGCGCATTAGAGAGGTCTTTCCACTAATACTCCCTACCTGGGCACACACATTGCAGGCAGCTCCATGTTACCTGCTTGCTGTTACCTATATACTGGCCCCATTTGCTGGAGTTTTCACCTGTATCTTGACATCCTTGATAGTGGACGGTTTACTCCATTAAAGCCCTGCCAAAATCAGTAAATACTGGTGGAGTTAAGGTACATTTGTTATATTGAAGCACATGCACAGTTTTATGCATATGAATGAAACAATTGATCTTAATGGGATCAAAAATGGAAGAGAATGTTTTCTAGCTGACAAGTAAATTACAAAGGAGAAGCTAATTTTAGAATTAGTTTGGGAAAGCAAGCAATTCTGGGTTATGGGTGTGACAAACTCTAATTAGGATCTGTGAGGAATTAGAGGAGATTTGTAGAATAAAAGTTCACATGCTGTTCATACTTTAAATAACAATTTGGTTGGAGTGTAATTATAAATACGCTTCGGCTTCTCATTAATTTTCTACTTGATTACTAAAGCCATTGTTCAAGTATAGAGCAGAAGAAACTGTTAGAAACTGTTTACACTTTTCAAATGATAGCAGAAATTATAGAGGAAATGTATATTAATGAATAAAAGGACATTGATCTATGTGCCAAAAAATGCTGTGCCTGATTGAGATTAAATTGTGCTGCTTATTTTAATACATAACCAGGAATAAATCAATGAACTGCTGGGCAGGCTGGAACAACTGCTTAGTGATACTTTTGCAAATAATTGTTTCTGTCTGTCTTGTCTGGATATTATTTTTCACCCATGATACTTGCTAGAACACCTTATTTGCAAATCTCTCCTTTAGGCTTGGTAATTGCCAGTTAGGTAAAGCTACTAAATATGTAATCTTTAAACTTCTTATGTAAAAGTATTTAAACATACTTTAAAGCCAAAAATGTGGGGTTTTTTTAGTCTTTTCTTGCAAAATTTGGAGAAAACTTTAAAATAGTTCATGAATCATGAGATTTCTCATCCTCATGGCTGCATGCATGAACCCAGCCACAATTTGCTGTTCTCTCCATAAAGCTGTATACCTGTATATTATTTGACACACTGGCGTAGTCAGGAAAAGTTGGGCAAATATGAAAATTCGTCTCCATTCCATTGTAGACTACCAGTCGAAACTGATGGTAACAAAGTATTCCCTTGCAATTCACATTCTTTGTAAGGTCAGTGCATTTTATTAGGACCCGGTTTATCGTTTCCTTCATAACCACAATAGCTGGTTAACACACATAGAAGCATAGAATCATAGAATCATAGAATCATAGGTTGGAAAAGACCTTTAAGATCATCAGGTCCAACCATCCGCCGAAGAACACCATGTCTACTAAACTAAAGTGCCACATCTTTACGTTTTTTGAACATCTCCAGGGATGTTGACTCAACCACCTCCCTGGGCAGACTGTTCCAATGTCTGACCACTCTCTCAGTAAAGAGATTTTTCCTAATATCTAATCTAAACCTCCCCTAATGCAACATGAGGCCATTGCCTCTTGTCCTATCGCTAGTTACTTGGGAGAAGAGACCACCACCTGCCTCACTACAACCTCCTGTCAGAGAGTTGTAGAGAGCAAGAAGGATACTTACGGGTACTTCGCTTTAGATAATGCAGATATATGGTGATCTAATAGATTAGAGTTTGCTCCCTCCTAAATGCTATACAGTTCTGTACATTTGTTCCTCTTAATTCCCATTCTACCAGATTACTTTTTGCAAAGTGTCCCATCATCTCAGAAAGTCCTTTTCCACTTCTCTCCCTGGCATTACATAAGAAAGCAGTTGCCTAGCAAAGTTATGAATTTTATCTGAAGGGTAAAGGGGCTTGGCTTTGTCTTTTAGAACCACCTTTCTCCTTCTTTGGTTGTGAACTGAACAGTGAAGAGTGAATGAGAAGTAAGACAGGTTACCATAGGCTTTTGGTAAGAAAGATCTCACATGACTTTATGGTACATTCTCCTCCACATCCTCCCATGAGAGAGCTGCAAAAACTACTACATTCATAATGAGCTTCTGGGCAAAGATTCAGGTTCACAATAAAAGAAAAAAAAGCCCCACAACAAGTAAAATTTTCTTTCTTTAGATGCAAAACCTTCTCCCTTTCTTCCTCTCCTGCAGAAAAAAAAGTGGCATGGAAAATCTTCGCGAAAACAATCAAACATTCTACATAGAAATCAATGCAGGTATGATTTTCCAAATCTCTCTACTTAGGATGCTATTGTGTGAATGAAAAAGTTTAAATTAATTTTAGATATCTACAGTTAAGTACAGTTAACAGGCTACTATGTTTGTTCAGCCAGTTGTCTTTCACATCTTTCTAAGCTCACAGATCCCAAAATTAACTTAGATTTTAAAATGCATTGCTCGCTTTAATCTCTGGTATGATCAGATGCTCTTTTGCTGCAGAATTTAAGATATATCCAGGTAAGGGGGAGTTTAAATATGAGTTTAAAACTCTAGTCCATTCCAAAAGTTAATTCTGCAGCTTAATGTTTTGCAAAGTCACTCCTTTGCATCCACATAAGCAAAGAATGTAGCATGGTTTATGCACTTCCAAATGTAGTATATAGCCCTTGAAATCCTGATTGTCTTTCTCTTTCTCATGACAGGAGAAGCTCCAGCAGGAAATCACTGAATTCTCTGATGTTGCTGAAAATCCCGCGGAAAGCAGAACTGAGTAATTTTGCATTCGTGCATTCGAGTGGGATGGATGTGAGCTTCGCCAGGGAACTCTAAGATGAAACCACTCATATCTTTAGTGTTGTAAATACAGCGGGACAAAAACCCCCAACTAACCCTCACCCCCAACATTATTATCATCTAGACTAGAACATAACAGAGAAATGGTTCAATTAAGTCTTCGTTCAAAGCAGGCTGAAAATCACAGGTTACTGGTGGAAATGATTGGTCTTTATTACCACACTATTTTACAGACAGGCATTCAGTTATAATGCCACTTAAATTCCAAGAAGATGAGGGGTTTAAAGCCTGACATATGTGGGAGAAAAGTGGGGAGGGGAGAGGAAGTGGTTTTGACAAAACAGGAAAAGAATTCATTTTTTACATCTGAAGTTTCAGCTTCTGTTTTGAATTTCAGCCTAATTAAACAATTTTCACCACAATTTCCAATTAATCAAGGATCCAGCACTCATCATCTCTCAACAGTCTTTCATTCTGAACACAAAAGAACATCTTTAGGAATGATTCAGCAGGTGATCTTAGCCAAGTCTTGAGAGTAATCTCGTTTTCCCTCTGAATGAGAAAATCACTCTAAGTGGTACCAGCTGTCTGTATGGGTGTGAGAAGACCATGATTCTTGCATTTCCAAGAAAGGTTTGTATTATATACTTTTTTCTCCTTCCTACGTACCTTCTATTTCTTTTTATTTGGTTGGGGTTTTTTTGTTTTGTTATTATTAACTGGTTTTATTTTCTTTGGTTGTTTGTAGTTCATCTTGATTTTAGTTTATGTTGGATCTGTCCATCTGTTCCCCACCACATTCCAAAGGACAACTGAGCATCTTCTCACAGTCACCGACACTAAAGCATACTATTAGCTTTCCCATAATGTGGTAACAAAAGACAGTGTGACTGATATGAGGAAATAAAGATCTTGTAACAGCATTCTGTGAGCTCTTAACTACAGTTCTCTGTGTTTCTCCATGATTAGTGTGTTCTGTACAGTGTGTTATCTGACAACATCAGTTTCAAGTATTACTTTCATGTTCACTGTTGTCTGGTCATTTAATCCCCTGGCTATGAAGTGTGTGCAATGTATAATTACAAACAGAAGAACAAATTGCTTAAAATGTGCTAAGTATCTTTGAATTGTTCCTACTCACAAAGGAAGCAGAAGAAATAGCAAATTAGTTTTACCCCTCACCCATCAAAATGCCATTGTCTATATGCATGAAATATCTAGGGGGGGAAGAAAAATGGAAGGGTGTAACTGTAGCAAAGTCATAACAAGCTGAATTTTTTTGTCACTGCAAACAGACTGTCTAAAGGCTGTACTGGGAAACATTAATATTTAAAGATATTCTTCAGGACATTTCCAGCATCTCAGTGTGAAACTTCTTTGTCTACTTAACATACAAATATTTTAAGATGTCAGTATTTTGCACACATAGAGAAATACCTTAACTCACTGCAGGGAAATCAAGGGTAAGTGTCTTCCCATGCTTACCGCACTGCTAAACTATTGGATTTCTAGGAGATATTTCAGGCATAGGAGAACTCACAACAGTTGCATCTAATTTCATTTCCAGTTCTAAAGTAGCCTTGACTTTTAAAAATTCACTCTAGAAAGTCTGTATCTGCAAGTCTGGAGCAAAATTAACAAACCTAGGAGCAGAAGACCTAACATGAAACTAAAGAAAATGAAACAGACAAGTAACCTTTTGAGCAATAAGGTACAGCCATTTTGTTTCTTTGGTAATTTATTTATTTTAAGGAATAATGGGGCAGACATTTTGTGGCAACTTGGGACACAAAGCATCAGTCACAAAGACCAAGTGGTCTGTAAGTTTTGAAATTCAAGACTCTTTGAGTCCTAAGTTGTATTTCTTCAGGCTCTGCTACCCAGGAAGAAAGGGTTGGATGTGCCATATATTTGACAATCTGAGTGGTGTGCTTAGTCTATGGATTTCTTCCTATCAGTCTCTTTACAACATTAATTCAAATAGCTGAAACATTGACAAGACATGTCTATAAAATGATTGTTTCTATTATTGTTGATTAAATACCTCATTCAATCACATCCAGTTGTGGAAGTTGATGCAGCCTTCACTGACATTGTAATTAGAAGGATATGTTTATGTATTTTGACATTAGAGAACAAATCTTCATTATGTTTGCCTGTTGGATAAGAGAATGTTAGCTTTTACTTTCCTGTTTTCTGCATGTATAACTTCCACTGGAAGAATAACCAACAAAAAAATATCGGAGGTGGAGAACAGTACTTCAGGGAAGGATACGGGACTAGAGTGAGTCACAAGTTGAATATAAGTCAACAGTACCTTGCTTCTGTTTGATATGGGAGAAATTGCAAATGCCTTCTTGGGATGTAGAAATGGAAGAATCATGCCAGCAACATGGAGGAATTTGCTGTAGTCTTACTGAGGCATTAGTTCTAGGACTTTTTATGCTTATGGACATCACCCTTGGAGAAAGATTGGGAATGGTTGGTGTGAGAACAGCAATGAGAATGAACAGTGATCTAGAAAATATGACCCAAGAGGGGAGGCTGGAGATACAGGAGTTTCTCCATCTAGATCAGAGAGAAAATTGGAGGAGGAAGCCTTCAGGTATTAGAAGAAAGTTTAGAAAAGTAAGTAAATTTCATCTTTTTCTGTGCTCATTCTGGGGAGGACAAGGAGTAGCGGGCTCAAATTAAAGCATAAGAAAAGAAGGTAGGCATTAGGAAAATATTTTCAGCTCTGAAACGGATTCCCTATGATGCCTTCTGACTCCTATCATTGAGCAGGTTTAAAAATAGTGTTACAAAAATGTCCTTCAATAAAGATTGAGATAGCCTTAGGCAAAAGGATGGGTTAGGTGACATCTGAACAGCCCATTCAGTCTTTTTTTTAATATGGTTTCATTGACTGGAAATTCAGAACTAAAATCAAGGTCTAGGTTTTTTACCTGTCTGCATTACTAATGCTTTGTGGGTGCTGTCTTCTATGGTTTGAAGTGGCCTGTGTTTGGTCAGAGTAAGCTCTTAATATTATTCGGTTTCCATTTGCTCAGTACCAACAAAGACATTTTTGCAAACAGTGGGTTAGGCTTTTCAATATTTAGTTCCACAGAAAGCCTGGAGGATTTTCTCACTACAGAAATAATATTTGGCAGATTTAGTAGAATTTCTCTAGGATAAGGGTAAATATTTGATATCTCCCCATAGGTAATGAAACCGATCTTGACAATCTGTTTACAACGAATTCGCTGGATGATTGCTTCAGCTCAGGTTAGAAGTTCAGAAAAATTTATTTTACCTCTCTTTCAAAAAGAATAGGTCCTCCTTCATATTTATCTACTCAGTTTTTAGCCTAGTTTCTCTGTTTTACCACCTGAAAGACGAGTGTCTACATCACTTCTATCCAAGCAGCTAATTACAGGATGTGCTACTGAAGGGCTGTATAAATAGTTAATCACAACTAACATTTCATGTTAGGGTGGAGGCTCATTGTTGTCAACTCAGGAGAAATGACAAAGTTAAGAAAAGTAATGTACATGCCTGCTTGAAAATACTGCAGAAAGTCAGAGTCCATTTGTATCTTAGTGGGAAAATTCACTTCAGGGTAATATCTTTTTAGATATGAACAGTCAGTATCACTCTAAGCATGAAAAGTAACTGTAGTTGCTATCACGTGTGACAGTTATGAATTCCATCTCAGAACAGCTTCAGAATGAGAAATCCAAAGAAGAGCCAAGCAATCAATTGGGGTCATTGGAGCTCCTCTGGTCAATCTACCCTGAGAGTCTCACCCTATTTGAGGACATGCTTGTTAGTGGCGGTGAAAATGGAACTTGAAAAGAACTGAAATATCAAGACTTTACTGTTTTGTAGATGTCATTGCACCTCTTTCCCATGTATTTAATGTATTTTGAAAGCTTTACCCTGGGGATGGAAAAAGGACAAAAGTTCTTGGGGTCATGGATGTTATCAGACAACTTCAGCAGCATGAATTATGCAAACTGGCTCTTTCACACTTCCTTGAATTTTCCAAATTTGGGTTTGATTGGGTTCAGCTTCTGTTATGCATGGGAGGTTGTGGGACTCCTAAGGGATGTTCTTATAAAAACTCATCCTTCTTTAATGGCCTGAATTTAATTCAGTAGAGATCTGTAAAGGATGTGATTTTGAGCACTTGTATTTATGGTTTATTCAGTTGCTGTAATGGAGTCAATATTGTTGACATTGTTTGTATTATGCTGTGGACACTACTTTGATTAAACACCACCAAACTCAATTAGAAGCAATTAATTCTCACTATTATTTCAGTAACAGAAGTATATGAATATAATGAGAATATATTGAGAAGCTCTGAAAACCTGGGTAGCCGTTATCAGTTAAATGCATGTTAGTGTGGCAGTAACCTTCTGGATTTCCCTAGTTACCCCATATGGTCTGCCTAAGTGTTCTAGAAAGACTATTATCCTTGATTAGTTTGGAACCACAGATAATTCATTACCCCTTAGGAAGCCAGACAATGTTTAAAAGGTTTTAATAGCTCTCGTAAAAAGAAGAATAAAATTAGAGGCCACCATGAAAACACCGAATAAGTGACCAACATATTCCTACCAGTCGGTGGAGTCTTCAGAATTATATATTGACAGACAATACGAAGAACAACTGGAGTTAGTTTCCTTTTAATGGAGTGCATAGTGTATCCATGAAGAGATGCCACTGATTGTGCTTGGAAGTTGCAAGATGAAGCTGCTTTCAACAAAAGAATAATACCAAGAAACCTCACAGATATAAAAAAAGATGATTTAAAAGGTTATTTCATTTACACAACATGATGAGTGTCTCCAATGTCTAATTTAGATAGGATCATTGATTTTGTTGTATTTTACTTAAACTGGGATTAGCTCAATCTTTGATTACAGCTATGCAGATTCTCCTTAAGCTAGGCTACAGTTCCTTGAAGATAATATATCTCAAAAAGTTACCTTTTCTTCAGGTTGATGAATTTTCCTAATAATGACATGCAGAAAGAACTTGACCCAGGTTTCATGAGCTGCATGTAGGACAGCTATTTAGCAATGCTAGGCAGCCTTATATCACCTTCCTTGTTCTTTATTTCCTAAAAGAAGCTTTAGGGAAAAATCAAATAGGAGTGTGAGAAGTTGTTGTGTAAGGAAAAAAGCAGGTAGAACTGGCTGCCTGCATTAATCTGTGTGAGAACGAGGAAGCACTCTGCTGGTTGATCAGTCCATGAGAATCTGAAATAGCTGCTGGAAAAGACGCTGGATTGACAGAACCTCTGTTCAGAGATGGATATATAAAGCTACACATTAAAGTTTTCTTTAGTGATCAGCAGAAGGGAATTTTTAGAAACTGGACCAGTCAAGATGCTACATCACCTCTTCCTGCTTCCCCCTCTCCAGCTGCTCTGCTGTCTCCCTCTTTTTCTTGTAGTTACCATAGAGGACTCCCTTTTTCAACCCCTAAGTCTGTTCATTCTATGTGTTGGGGGATATGGGGACATGGAGAACAGGGAACACAGATATTCCCGGGATGCTAAAGGTACATAAAAGGTCCACCCTGGATGAGATAGAAAAGCAGAACAAAATGTCCTTACAGTTTTAGACAGTTCTTTTCAGGTTTTGGCATGCCTGTTGAATGAGTGCATGATACTAGCAGTCATCTCTGAGTTTTTCTCTATGTGTTGCCAAGAAGTCTTAACTACTTCCAAATATAGGCATCTCCACTGGTGGTTCATGTTCCTGAAGTGGCTTGGAAGCTGAATTAAATGGCTTTGGGCACCCCCAAAAGGAATCAGGATATTTCAGAAGATAAGTAAAAGCAGTTCTGGAATTCGTGACTGAATTCAGAGTGCCCCTGTGGTACCATCATGGAATTGCCAGCATCCTTCCCTGTTTCTGAGGAGAACAGAACTTTATTTACATGTGATGCCATATTTGCTCCCATCTTCATAATGGTAAGCATATGTCCTTGTCTATGCAGTGATTAAACAGGAGGAAGTGGGAGAACTTACTGCATGCACTTAAACATTGTGCAGTGTGCTGGATACACAGAACACCAATGTTGTTTAAATAAATTACATCTCGGGGCTTACAGATGGATGAGTAAATTCCCTCAGGGCTTCTTAGAGGTCGCATCTGTGTATTTTGCCATTTGTTCACTACAGTGGTACCATTTTTGAGACAAAAAATATGGATGCTCGATGGACTTGCATTGCAGGTAAAAGAAAAAAAAAACTACTATTGCTTGCCTCTAGGCTTTGAGTTCCAAGATTAACTTTTAAACTATACTGATATTCTGGCTGCTGTAGGGTGCTGCCTAGTTAGTGAAGTTTTCTTACATGAAGGTCCAAGGTTATGAGGTCAAATTCATTGTTACCTGAGGAAATGGAATTCCTCCTGTTAACTTAAACATCATTATGTATGTGAGCCAAAATGAAGAGTTCAGGAGTAGTGGTACCATGGAAAAGCAGGAGAGCAGGGAAGTAGGTGAAAGTCCTAAGAAGATTTTTTCCTGTGAAGCTAACTATAGCCATAGGGGAAGGAACAGAGAAGGTGTTGCTGTCATGAATTCTGTGGAGCAGGATGTATCACAAGCAGTAATGCAACTCATACAAAAAGCCCAGAAGGGGACGTTTATACTGCATAGTTAACCAATGTGCATAAAACCTTAACTCAGGACAGATATCCACTCCGGTAATTGGTAGTCACACAATCGTTTTTCAAAGAACACAATGTAATATCAGAGATCTTTTTTCCTGTCTTCTGCTAGTGAGTGGTAGTCTTGGAATGGCAGGAAAACAATCTTTCAAAGTCATTTATGTGTCTGCTATGAAGTGAATGAGGCAAAACCGTGAAATGAATTGAAACTTGTTTTACAGCTGATCAGTCTTTCATTCATCATCTTCCCTTTCAGGATAAAAGGCATGGACTGAAATATGAAAGGAAGGAGACAATTAAAGAAGTCTAAGCCAACAATCAGCTCCCATCTATTGGCCCTGCTGGTGGAAGCAGCATATGACGACAACACATAATCCATCAATGCTGTAGCAATACTATTTTGGAAATGGGGTGCTTGCAGTTATTTTATAGCCAAAGAAGAAAAAATGTCCCTGCAGCATAAGATGAATGAAAATTAGTGTAGGGATGATCAACATAAGAATGAATTAGCATGTTCTTTTTCATTGTATTTTAGACGTGAAATTAAAGTATGCAGGACCCTTGTGTTATACTCTTACACCTGAGATTATCTGATGTCATAAAAGATGATGACACAAATATTGTCACATTTATGTCACTATAAAGTTAAGTTTATAGTGGTACAATCATTACTATCATTTATGCTACCTAAGCTCAGCCTTACTAATTGTATCACTATAAAGCTATTTTATAGTCGTATAAACAGTACAGGTAATGCTGTCAGACATCTGTATTAATGTTGCAAATAAACCTACAAACACTTTATCCAGATATCTTTTATGGTGCTAATATGCAAACACTAGGGCAAGCCCACCTTTGTAATTTGTGATCCTGTGGTCAGTTATATTATTCACTGGAGAATGAGAAAATGGAGTGCCATTGCACTTTCCTCTGGCTGAAATATTTCTTACCACATTTGCTTTTCATGAATGTGTGACTATTGCATCTCCAACTAGGGATGTGCAGCAAGTACACCTCTAAGGGCAGGTCACACCCTGGGGACCTGCAAGCAGAAGTGTAGTTTCTGGATGAGAGACTGGTATAATTCTGTAGCTCCTCTTTTTGTTGGAAGAGATAGCAGAAATCTAGTTGGTAAAGTAATCTTTTCTGCTACAGAACACATTTTGGTTTTGTTGCCTCCTGAGCATAGCAGAAAGTAAGAAATGAAAGAGCCTTTCTGTGAGAGTTAGTAATGTGCCTTGTTGCCATTCTTCCTGTCTCGTCTATTGCCTCCCCCACCCTTTCTGGGGTGGTAGAACACCTCAGACCTAAGGATCTAATGGAAGAACAAAAGGGAAATTCTTGTCTCTCACACACTTTTACTATTAATTTGCAGCTCCTAGTCATAAAGCTGACTTAAAAAAAAAAAGTGTCCAAAGACCTTACATACATACAGCAGCAAAGGCAGTGAGAGAATGCAGGGGTGCAGATGATTATTTTATGGTGCAAGGGCTAGTAAGCTTGGGAATGGATGGTATAGTTGCACATATAGTGTGATCACATATGCCTTTTTTCTGTAGAACATCAGGATGAATGATATTACAGGAAAAAAAAAGAAAAAAAAGACTAACACAGGGAGGTCTGCTACAGGTATTGATTGATCTTGCAGAAAATCCAAAGTTCAAGTGTTTTAAGGCCTGGGTCATACTGAGGGAAACCTCAGGTTTCTTCCTCAGGATTCAGACAGGCATCTGTTTTCTGAGACCCTTTCCTCAGATTCTCCCAGAGGCTCACAAGTGCTGCAAGGGCAAACCAAGTGGGGCACCGCTTTCAGTGCTGTGTTGCAGATGGGCACCAACTTAGTGCAGTGAGGATGGGCTGGCACCCAAGTCAAGATACTTTGTCACTGTTGATCCTGGCTAGCAGTAGGAAGAGCAAGTTGAAGCAGGGAAAGGAGAAGTGCTCTGAGACCCCAAGACAGGTGACGAGACTCAGCAGAGATGATTGTCTCTTGTCAGGGACTGTGCTGAGAAGTTAGAGTAACAACTTAGATGAGATGCTTCTTTTTTCATACGGCTAAAATGCAGAAGAAGAAATCCTCCCTTGGTATCTGAGTGGTTCAAAAATTGCACAAGCAGAACCCAGCAGGCACTTGCAGTGTTGGTCCTCCTTCACTCCCAGTGCTCAGAGACAACAAGGGTAGCAAGGAGAAAGCCATTCCCCCTCCAACTTTCTCAAGTGACAGTACAGCCTCCCTTTACTTCAGCAATGTAATTTAACTCCCAAACTCTGCCTCAGAAGACTCTTGGAAATTCAGGCATTTCCAAAGTTTTACCTGTCTGCAGTTCTGTCCTGGACTGCCAGGTCCCTTTTCAAACTCTCTCTTATGAAAAATTGGAAAGGGCTTTTCTAATGGATGCCTAAGCGGCACTGCAGAGGAAAAAAAATCTCTGCATTCAGTGTCACTCCTGTTTGATATGTTTCATAAAAAGTGAGATGATAAAATGACTTTTTTTAACTGTCCCCCAGTATTCTGGGTTTGTGTTCTGCTTTATACCAGAATGGCTGGATGGTGTTCAAACAAGAGTATTTCAAATTTTATGAAGCATGTACTGCATTAAAGTGGTAAAGTCAAACCTGCAAATGGTAAGAGCAGAAAGATTAAGATCTCTTGACCCAAGATTTTGAAACAGTGAAATGCAATATATTAACCTACTCCAATTTTAACCAAAAGGGGAAGTGTCCTACTTAGACTGGTCTTGGAATACATGGGCAAAATGTAGTGAAGCTAAAACATTAGTCAGGCTGTGTGTTGAAAGCAGGATGACTTGCTCAAGACAACCTAGTGCATGCTACCACGTGTGCAGCCCAGCTGAAAATTCAGGGTATTTTTTTAAAAATTCTAAATGGGATGCTGTGAAGACACAGTAGCATGGGCCCCACAGTGCTCCTTACAGGGCTGTGACCCTCTGGACACATAAAGAAAAAGTGAGGATCTGTAAAGTCATTTGGGATTCTCTGTGAAGTCCATGGTACAGGGAGAGCATTTTGTGATCATAAACACAGAAAAATCCTCTCATTAGAAAATAAGATCAGCTTTTAGTCTAGATCTATTTCCCACATTTTTATATGGCATGTATTTCAAAATTTGATGAATATAATAAAGCAAAAAGCAGCATTGTTTTTATACTTCAATTCATATCAAGTCAATTTATTTTTTATAATTGACTTTCTTTAAAGTAAGAAACTATACATAGAAGGAATATGTGTTATGTCTTGACAGGCTGACAGACACAACATAAAACTTGCCTTAGGTGCTATAATTTTATGTTAGCTACCTTGATTATTCTTTCCAACAAGGTGAAGTTAACTAAAGACGCTCTCTGAGTGCAATTTAGTCACTTACACAATCGTGAAGCACTTCTACCTTGAAGAGCTCAGTTTCCTCTTCTGAAATGAGTAGTGATGTTTTGAGCTTAATATGACTGACCATCATTATGTCTAGACTCTGTGCCCAAGATTTTTGGTCTGGTTTGAATGAAATGAATTTTCCAGACTGAGACCAGAATATTCAGCTTCCCAAACAGATGAGGAAATAATGCTAACAAATTACCCCATAATATTAAAATTTTTGTATCTTATTATGAAAAAAAAAGGTAAGTATAAATAATGTAAATATCTACACACTGAAGTACCTGAAGACATCAAGCTAATGCTTTGAAGATCAAGAGATGCAAGCCAGAATGAACTAAGCAGGCTTGATAACATCAGATGATTATAGGACATCAGAGGGCACAAGGCAATTTGTGCACTGAGAATCCAGGTTGATATCTACAGTGTTCCTTTAGTTGCATGCGTATACCTACTCCACACTAATGATTTACAGACTATATTAAGAGCCCTTGATTCTGGAAAATAAGTGGTTCTTCTGCTTGAGCTTTGGTAGAAACTGTCTTTTTATGGCTTGTAAAAGGAACATGTATGTCAGCAGAGTCAGTTTCTGAGTTTTCCAAACATTTTAGTGTGTTCTGTTTGGTGTTTTGTCTGACATGAAGTCTCTCTAGCTGCTGTAATTGTAAAGAAATCCTTGAAAATATGACCTGAAGGTAGACGATGCAATTACATATGCTTGAGTATGCCAAGCGCCTGAAGCACTAACTGTGAGAACAGGCCCTTTCAGCTTCACATATTAACTCAGATGGCAGTGATGACACTTCAGATGTTAATAATGTTAACTACTTACTTGTTCATTGAAATATGGAAAGGAAACAATGGAAGCAAAGATCTGTGTGACCTACTCCAAGTGAAAACTCTTGCTTGGATGCAGCAGGAGAGCAGTGCTTGGTAGATATCCACACTTAATGTCTTCCCTGGCAAGAGAAGGTAGGACTTAAATGTTCAGCAAGATATGAGATCTACTGAAGAAAAGGCAAAATCAAAGGAGCACCCAGAGACACTTCTCACATCTTGAATATTCAAGCAGTCTGTGCAGAACATGTTAGTTTGATTTCTTTGAGGACGTCTCATTTACTTAGTTTGACTAAGCAGGCAAAGATAAAGCTGCACATTATTTTGTAATTCATCATCTTATCATCTGCCACTGGTATCTCAATTTATGACTTCCACAGATTGAGGTATAAAAGATGGCACTGAGCAAGCACATTGTCACTGAAGCCAATCGAATGGTTTCTCAGAGCTTGATATTTTTCCTTACTCTTTGTCAGATTCTTCTGGTTGTCAGAGATGTGAAGAAGTGTCCCAGGACAGGGCTAGTTCACGTAGTAGACAGAACTAGCAACAAGACTGTCTGCTAAGGGCTTGCATCCATTTTTAGTGGTGTCTTTTCAGGGAGACTGATCAGGAGCTGAGGTAACACAAGGTTGGGCAGTTGTGTAAAAGGTGAGCTGACCCACTATGTTGTTTGGTATGTATTTGTGAAACACATTGGTTTTTGCTTTAAAACATGCAACACTTTCTTCTTTGCTGAAGAGGGTGCATTTCAACTTTCAGACAAAAGATGCTGAACTTCATTACTTGAAGATAAGGCCTCTTCATCATGATGTTTTTAAAGTTGTACTAGATGAAAGCTAAGCACTTCTCCTGAGCGTAGCATCAAAAAAAAAAGTGAATCAGAAATCCCACAAAGCCTAGCAACCTCTGCAAACAAAAACTTAGGTTTTCCCTCAGCTCTGCAGTATATTTTCCTCAAAGCAGTGAACAAACCCTCTTACACCAGAAAAGAAAGCGGAGCAGTAAATACTATATCAGCTTAGGTTTGATATTCCTTTCTCTCTCTCAAATGAATTACTTTTCCAAAGTGCCAGGAAGTGCAAGGGAGGAGGCTTCACCCCCCATGCTGACACGTTGCAAAGTCAGGTCCTTTCTTTGCGTGGTCAGCTCTAGGACAACTGTGACCTTTCTGCCTTGGGGATCGGTCATGACATAGTCATCAGAGATGTTTAGCACAGCACTTTTAATCCTTCTTGCTGACTCAACTGCCTGAGTTTCCTCCTGCTGTTCCATCAGTCTCCTCCTCCATGTAGCTATTGATTAGAGTGATACTTGACCCTCTTTCCAGCACCCCCTTACTCTGTTCATCTTCACTTTTCTATTGTTCACTCACTGTCTTAGTTGTTTTACTCTGTCCTTATTAACAGTGTTGTTCGGGGATCTTTGGCCAGTGCAGCTGCTCCCCAGAGCCAAGCATCAGGTTGTGTTAATTACTCTTCTAAGTGCACTTCAGAGAATCAGTCAGCTTTCCCAGGCACCCTGTGCAATAAGAAAGGATTCACGGCAGCAGCTGAGCTGCTTCACAGAAAGCTGGAAAAGTGAAGTCAGGAGCTGAGTTTGCTCAACATGATTGAAGAAATCCTGTACAAGCAGAGGCAAATACAGACATATGGGTTTGGGCCTCCACAGCACATGGTCTAAAGACGTATATTTTATATGTGGGATTGCAAGGTCTGATTTCAAGAGGGTTCACATGGGATAGCTCCATCTCAGTTTTTCATTAAAGCTCTTTCTTATGAGGATTGGTATTTACCATTCTCACTAACCCTGCATCTTCTACACTTAGGAAGTGAAGGAATAAGGCAAGAAAAAACAAAAAAGGCAATCAAAAAGTGAAAGTACCTGATTAAGTTAATGAACTTTCTGGCAAAGGGGACTATGGTCTACACCTTAAGAATGACAAGGTGTAGAGGTACTGGGAAGCTTATATGTGAGTTCTACATCCAGCTGTGCTGAAGAGAGGAAGGACATGGGGTTTAAGGGAAAGGCAAATTATGATCATGAATAAGGAAGAAAACAGCAAAAGACTTTATTCACAGTGGATGATATTACCAGCTTGTTCAGTGTGGCATTGCAGACAATTTATTTTTTTGTTGATATGAGAGAAAGCGATCTAAGTAGATCTTTTCTTTTTTCCTTTTACTGAAGTGTGGAGGACGTGTGTTCTTCTCTCATTGATGTGAATTTCATGGTGCCTCAGTTTTTCTCCCGGTAAATTTGAAGGTCTTTTAATTATTTCTAGGTTTTTATTACTAGCTGAGAAGTATCTCAGTTCCTGTGTTCTGTCTACCAATCCTGGTGTATGAATGGCTGTGACCACTTTTTGTGTCTGTGTTCTAGCTCATCTTTAACCAATTAACCACTTCTTTGTTGCTTGGTGATTGCACTAGTATTTCTCCGCAGTCTGTCTTGCCTAAGAAGGGACCATACAGGTTTTGGTCAGAAAGAAGTCACCCTGCAGCTGGGGCATGACACTTCTAGGATTGTTGCCTTGTTCACCATCTAGAGAAAGCTCCCATCTTGCCTTAAATATTTGTTTATTTTCAGAAAGACTGTTTGGCAGGAGTTGGGACCCATGAGAGACCATAAAAATAAACCTAAGGTCTTCCACTACTGATCAGAAGAGCAAGAGCTGGGGAAGTGACAAGTACACACAGCCCCAGAGACTGGGGTGGAACAACACTTCTGGGGGAAGCTGAGGGAAACTTGGGGAAGCCATTCCAGCCAAACTAGATGAAAATTGTTTTGCTGGTAAGAATTTTCTAAGGACATCCCATCTCATTCTCATTGTAGTGTTTGAGCACCTTTGAAATCAAACAAAGGCTATAGCTAAACCTGCAGGTTTTCAGAAATTCTCTGGAAATTCTGTCTGAGAACTCTCTGGAACATTTTGGAGAAAGACTGGGTTATTTTTTCCTGTCATTTGCTCTGACTCGACTGGATAGGTCTACCAAGAGTTAGTGCAATCCAAAATAACTGAATTAAACTAGATCACTGAAGTGTGTGGACATTGTCACTATGTCAAAACATATCATCTCCTTTGAAAATCTACTGTGTCTTTTGCTGTCATCACTGGCCACTGATGGAATATACCAGGCTGGATGCATCTTTGCTTTGATCCAATGCAGTTAAGCTTATGCCAGATAGCAAAGAGTAAGAATGTGAAAAAGGCAAGTACTGAAGCAGACAACCTAGGGAGACTGTATATTCTTTCCCTAAAGACTTCCACTGGCAGGCATCATTTAGGAATGATATAGTTCAGTCTACCTAGGGAAGGATGAGTTGACTTTTGAAAGTTCCTTCCAGCCCAGCTAAGAAAAAATGTAATCAATCACAGCTCAACAGAAGTGTCCATTTTGGGGGGATTTTCAGATAGGAGTCATCTAACTGTGCCATTAGGCTGTCTACTGGGGTTATCTCCAGATCATCACAGCTCTTGCTTCTTTCAGATGCTGACAGTAACTTACTATGTTGGAGAAATGGTTTCTGCTGAGCAGAAGACTCTCCCAGGAAATGATTTTGTAGATCAAAACATAATTGAAAGAGTAGCTTATGTGTAACCTGCTAAATTCTGGAGCTTCTGGCCAGCACATGAGGCTGTGGCAGCAGAGTGGAGTCTGACAGCTATGCTGGGCCCTTGATCTGGGCAGGATGTTTATACCCCTGTCAGTGAGAATGGAGGAAGCAAGAGCACATGTACATGTCCACGAGGAGAGCAGCTGAAGTAGGATCATGCCTTCCAGGAGCTAAGGTCCGAGATGTGACCAAGAGGGTGCCACAACTTGTAAAGGGCACAGACGACTATCCGCTGTTACTCTTTCATGTAGACACAAATGTCACCACAAATCGGAACCTTAGCAGAATTAAGGAAGACTTCAAAGCCCTGGGTGTCCCAGCAAAAAAATTAGTGCCCAAGTCATCTTTTCCTCCATTTTACCAGCTGGAGGAAGGGGGTCAGCCAGAAACAGATGCATTACGAATATTAACTCCTGGCTTCGTGGCTGGTGCCATGGTGAGGGTTTTGGCTTTTGTGACAATGGAACATTCTTCAATGATTATAATCTGTTAGGGAGGGATAGGATCCATCTGTCTAGAAGAGGCAAGGGGATCTTCGGCAGCAGGCTGGCCAACCTGGTATGGAGGGCTTTAAACTGAAGGACTCGGGAGGTGGGGGGCAAAGTCACAATGCTCAAGCCATCCCATCTAGCTGAGGAATAAGTGTGGCCAATTAGAGCAGTGACAAAACTTCCTTAGCTGCATCCCAACCTGACAAGCAGAAGTCCAACAACCTTAAAGGTGGGTATGGACATGGCAGATTCTCTTGCACCCCTCCAGGAAAATCAGCATGCTCAAGTTCCTTCCTGAAATTTCTGTACATCAATGCACGTAGCATGGGGAATATGCAGGAAGAACTAGAGATCTGTGTGCGGTCACAGGACCATGATCTCATTGTAATTACAGAGATGTGGTGGGACAGCTCACAGGACTGGAATGCTTTCATGGATGGCTGCGTACTCTTTAGGAAAGACAGGTCAATAAGGCAAGGTGGTGGAGTTGCTCTGTATGTGACGGAGCAACTGGAATATATTGAGCTCTGCCTGAGGGTGGATGAAGAACAAATGGAGAGCTTATGGGTAAGAATTAAGGGACAGGCTCATACAGGTGACACTGTTGTGGGTGTTTACTACAGGCCACCTGACCAGAAAAAGGAAGCTGATCATGCCTTCTACAGACAATTGAAAGTAACCTCACAGTCACAGGGCCTGGTTCTCATGGGGGAATTCAACCACCCTGACATCTGCTGGGAAGACCACACAGCCAGGCACACGCAGTCCAGGAGGTTCCTGCAGAGCATTGATGATAACTTTTTGGTGCAAGTAGTGGAGGAGCCAAGGAGGAGAGGTGTGCTACTGGACCTTGTACTGACGAACAAAGAGACACTGGTTGAGGATATGAAGGTTGGGGGCAGCCTCGGCTCTAGTGACCATGACATGGTGGAGTTCAGCATCCTGCATGGAGGAAGCAGGGAAATAAGTAGGATCATAACCTTGGACTTCAGAAGAGCTAACTTTAGCCTCTTCAAGGACCTACTTGGAGGAATCCCGTGGGTCAGAACTCTAGAAGGCAAGGGGGTCCAAGAAAGCTGGTCACTATTTCAACAATATTTTCTCTGTGTTCAGGATCAATGCATCCCCCCGAGCAAGAAATCTAGCAAGGGAGGCAGGAGACCTGCATGGATGAGCAAGTAGCTTCTAGTGGAACTCAGATGGAAAAAAAAGGTCTACGGAATGTGGAAAGAGGGACAGACCACTTGCAAGGAACACAGGAACATTGTCAGAGCATGCAGGGAAGCAACGAGGAAGGCCAAGGCCCACCTGGAATTAAATCTGGCAAGGGATGTAAAAGACAACAAGAAAGGCTTCTTCAAGTACATCAGCAGCAAACGGAAAACTAGGCAAAATGTGGGGACACTGCTGAATGAGGTGGGTGCCCTGGTGATGGAGGATACAGAGAAGGCTGATTTACTGAATGCCTTCTTTGCCGCAGTCTTCAATGGTAAGGCTGGCCCTCAGGAATCCCAGTCCCTGGAGGTAAGAGAGGAAGCCTGCAGAAAGGATGACCTTCCCTTGTTTAAGGAGGTTTGTGTGAGAGATCATTTAAGCAATCGGGACACCCAGAAATCCATGGGCCCCAATGGAATGCACCCACGAGTGCTGAGGGAGCTGGCAGATGTCATTGCTGAGCCACTCTCCATCACCTTTGAGAGGTCCTGGAGGACAGGAGAGGTGCCCGAGGACTGGAGAAAAGCCATTGTCACACCAGTCTTCAAAAAGGGCAAGAAAGAGGGCCCAAGGAACTTCAGATCAGTCAGTCTCACCTCCATCCCGGGAAAGTTCATTCTGGATGTCATCATTAAGCAAGTAGAGGAAAAGCAGGATATCAGGAGCAGTAAACATGGATTCACCAAGGGGAAATCATGCCTGACCCATCTGATAGTTTTCTATGATGACATGACTGGCTGGGTAGATGAAGGGAGAGCCGTGGATGTTGTCTGCCTCAACTTCAGCAAGGCTTTCGACACGGTCTCCCATAACATCCTCCTAGGGAAGCTCAGGAAGTGTGGGCTGGATGAGTGGTTGGTGAAGTGGATAGAGAACTGGCTGAATGGCAGAACTCAGAGGGTTGTCATCAGCGGCGCTGAGTCTAGTTGGAGGCTGGTAACAAGTGGTGTCCCCCAGGGGTCAGTACTGGGCCCAGCCTTGTTTAACTTCTTCATCAACGACCTGGATGAAGAGTTAGAATGTACCCTCAGCAAGTTTGCGGATGACACCAAACTGGGAGGTGTGGTAGATACACCAGAAGGCTGTGCTGCCATTCAGCGTGACCTGGATAGGCTGGATAGCTGGGCAGAGAGGAACCTGATGAGGTTCAACAAAGGCAAGTGCAGGGTCCTGCACCTGGGGAGGAACAATCCCATGCACCAGTACAGGCTTGGGGCGGACCTGCTGGAGAGCAGCTCTGTGGAGAGGGACCTGGGTGTCCTGGTGGACGACAGGTGGACCATGAGCCAGCAGTGTGCCCTAGTTGCCAAGAGGGCTAATGATATCCTGGGGTGCATCAAGAAGAGTGTGGCCAGCAGGTCGAGGGAGGTTCTCCTCCTCCTCTACTCTGCCCTAGTGAGGCCCCATCTGGAGTACTGTGTCCAGTTCTGGGCTCCCCACTTCAAGAAAGATGAGGAGCTACTGGAGTGAGTCCAGCAGAGGGCTACAAAGATGATTAGGGGAGTGGAGCAACTGTCCTTTGAGGAAAAACTGAGGGAGTTGGGCTTATTTAGCCTGATGAAGAGAAGGCTGAGAGGGGGACCTTAGAAATGCTTGTAAATATCTTAAGGGTGGATGTCAAGAAGATGGAGCCAGACTCTTTTCAGTGGTGCCCAGCGACAGCACAAGGGGTGACGGGCAGAAAATAAAACACAGGAAGTTCCGTCTGAATATGAGGAAGAACTTCTTCACTTTGAGGGTGACGGAGCACTGGAACATTCTGCCCAGGGAGGTTGTGGATTCTCCTTCTCTGGAGATATTCAGAACCGTCCTAGATGAGATCCTGTGCAGCCTGCTCTAGGTGACCCTGCTTTGGCAAAGGGGTTGGTCTAGATGAACCACAGAGGTCCCTTCCAACCCCTACAATTCTGTGATCATGTGATCTGCATTCAATGTGCACAGCTGCCATGGCTGAACCCGGCAACTACCAACTAGAACCAGACAGCTATTCACTCACTCCTTCCGCCCCATCAGTGGGACGGGGAAGAGAATGGACAAAATGTAAAACTTGTGGGCTGAGTTGAAGACAGTTTAATAAGATAACAAATAAAGGGATAACAATAATAATAATAATATTAATAAGGAATATGCCAAAGAAGCAATACACAATGTAATTTTTCTCACCGCCGATGACCAACTGTCCAGCCAGTCCCTGAGCAGGAATTGTGGAACTTGCAGAACTCACAGATTTTGTGGAGCTTTAGGATTTTGCGGAGCTCCTTCCCCCTAGTCAGCTGCTATTTATATACTTAGCATGATGCCTATGGTATGGAATATTCCTGTTGATTAGCTTGGGTTAGCTTCCTGGCTATGCTCCCTCCCATCTCTGGTACACCTGCTCTTTAGCCAAACACAGGAAACAGAAAAAAGGTCCTTGATTTCCTAGTTACAACTAGAAACATTAGTGTATTATCAACATTCTTCTCATACTAAATCCAAAAAAGTAGCAGCTACTGGGAAGAAAATTAACTATCCCAGCTGAAACCAGGAGAACGACGAAGCAGATACCTTGGTGTTGCTCTTCTGACATCAGTGTCACAGGGTTGAAAAAAACATGGCCAACCGAGAGCTAAAGATTAGTACTGTGGCTACAATAATTCCAGCACCACTTAGCACAAATGGGAACCAATTTATCTTTGCAGCGTGTCTTCAGAATACGTATGAAAAATTAAGTCCTTGTCTTGCTGAAATCAGTGAGAGATTTATTTCTGACTTTACAAGAGCATGGTTTCACCCAGCAAAATATAAATCTTTATCTTTTTTTTGTAGATGATTTAGAAATACATGATAGAGGGTGGGCATAAGTATTGGTATCTGTCCTGGAGATGGGTATACTTCTCTAAATTTTGCATGCAGTTTAAGACTCTTATACAGTTTTTTCATTTGACTGTAAAGAGAGCTCTTCATTACAACTTCCTCATGTTTTCCTTTGAAATTTGTTATAAACCCACAGATGAGATTTAAGGCTTATATATTCAGGTACCAAGGACATATATTCAATTCTTTTTGACTTTTTGCCTCAGACATGGTGCTAAGATGTTGATAAAGGGGAAAGAAATGTGCTTGTTCAAGTTGAGATGTGGTGACTGTGAATTTGAAAATAGGAAATAATCAGACTTCTAGTAACAGGGGAAGGAAGGGTATATGAAAATGTCAGGCATATGCGCAAGGGGAAAAGTCCTCTGGGATTTCAGCCCGATCAATTGTTAACTTTAACAGGCTCTTGGACTCCCTCTTGCACAGATTAATATTTTCTAGCGGAAATTGGAAGGACCTTTTAAAGATTTTTGCAGATATTAGTTGTTTTCTTGCCTTTCCCTTGCAAATTCAAAGACTGGTAAAAGTTCTCTCCGAGACATCCAATTGGTAACCTTTTGACCATTATTCATCTGCTCAGATCCACAGCTGCAGCAATATAACGTGTGTGGATATTTTTGCCTGGATCTCAAATTCAAAAGACTGAAGAAATTTCAGCAGGCAGTGAAATCCTAGTGGTGAAAGGAAGCCCGGCTTTTGCCTTCCCGTCACTATACCTGACAAAGTGTACTTTTATATATGCCTGTGTGTTTATTTACTGTTACCAAAGGCTTTCATATAATACCACACTTCAGATATCCAGAGTCAAGAAGCTGCTTCTTTGATCTGGTATTTCTACAAATTAATTTTCTTGTGTCTAAAACTGAGTTGGATTTCTCTGTCTTATAGAACTGGTAAGTTCTCTAGCCACTAGCCATGTTAATGGTCTACATCGTAATATTTATAGAAGGAAATTGTAGCTCGATTAAGCAGAGGCACAGGAGATTTGTATTAGATGGATGGTTCTGATACATGCCTCCTCTATTCTTGAGCACTAGCTATTAATCTTGTTGTGTCTCTATAAAATGGCATGAATGGTCTTTTCCTGAACATTCTGTAAGCGCTTAATTAACGTTTGTAAATAATTTTCAAGTTACTGAGACTATGGACTGTCAAAAAGGCAGTATGCATTTGATTATGAGGATGGTGGAACATGTGGTAATGTGAGTGAGCCTGTCTGCAAAATGCCATCCCTCCCCAAGGACCACGGCCAGAGAGACTATCCAGGAGTCGGTATTTTTCATGAAATAGACAAGATACCCATTCCGCTATGTTGTGCATCCTTAGCTTTCCAAACACTAACTAACTAACCACCCACTGAAACACAGAGTGCGTGAGCCAATTGAATCAATAGAAATGCTTTCCAAGGCTGGAAATACAGATTTCACTAGTGAAACACAGGGCATTTCATGCTCTGCTCAAGACAGCAGGGCTGCTTGTGTAAGATTATCTAAATTTTCCCCCTGCTATATTTAAAGCAGTGCAAAAGTGGTACGAGACCGTAAATTTTAGAAAGGTGATGCTGCCTTTTGTATCCTGGAACTAGAATCTTTGCTTTACATGCCAAATCCCTAAGGTCAGAGCACTTAATCACTGCTGAGAACAGTTTTCTCAAATTCCCGTAAGATCAGTCATTATGCTGCTCTACTTTTCTGTTCTTCTGATTCCATTTATTTGAGTTCCAGCCACACAAAACTGGGGTAAAGCAGGAGCTAATCCAGCTCATTGAAAGGACACTTCCTTAATTACAGAAAACAACAATATGTTTACCTGGGCTTAAGGTAAACTTTCTGCTTTTTTCAAAAGTTTTGTATGCAAGCCATGTGTGCTTCCTCACCTTTTACAGCATTGTAACTTTTTTTTTTTTTTTTTTTGCTTTAGAAAACTTATAGAGGAGACCATACTGCTTTCTACAACTACCTGAGAGGAGGCTGTAGTGAGGGGGTTGTCTGTCTCTTTTCCCAGGTAACAAGTGATGGGACAAGAGGAAATGGCCTCAAGTTGCGCCAGAGGAGATTTAGATTGGATATTAGGAAAAATTCCTTCACTGAAAGGGTTGTCAAACACTGGAACAGGTTGCCCAGGGAAGTGGTTGAGTACTATCCCTGCAGGTATTTCAAAGACATGTAGATGTGGTGCTTAGGGACATGGTTTATTTGTGGACTTGGCAGTGTTAGGTTAATGGTTGGACATGATCTTAAGGGTCTCTTCCAACCTGAATGATTCTATGATACTATGGTAGTGGCACAAAAGTGATGCTGTGGACATTTGGAGCAGCTATGCTGCCAGTTTATCACGGATAAACAGTGGGAAATGGGGAGTACTAACACTTCCTTGCTAAACAGTGTATTTCAGTCTGATTCCTTTGCAAGCATCTCTTAGTTCAGTAGTTATGTCAGTGACATCTGAGATTGAAAGTGCTTTGCTGACAAGGTCATTAAAATTTTAGTGTAGTGTTTAAGAATCTATAGAGGAGTATTCAGAGCAGCTTTCTGAGACTGAGTGCTCAGGAGGGTTAAGAATGGAACTTCTGCATCCTTGAATCCTTCTGAGATCAAGGTACTTTCCTTGTCCTTGAACAGGTCTATTCCATTAGTTGATGAGATTTTGATTTCTTTCTTCTGCACTTTCCTTTTAGTAACAGTTTATCATAGGACTATTCAAACAGTAACTAGCATCCTGTCTGCCTCCATCAAGCAAGCTAGCTGTTGTCTATGTAGTGATTTATCTCATGAATACAAAGGAAGGAACTGTAAGATTGTGAATGTGATTTTTTAAGAGCATTAACATAACTGTGTTTGTCTTTTGGATTTTACTTCCTCTGGTTTTACAACATAACCAGCTGAGCTGTATAAGAGAAAATAGCTTTCTCTCCTTCATAAAATCATAGAATGCTTTGGCTTGGACGGGACCTTTGGAGGCCATCTAGCCCAACCCCCCTGCAGTGAGCAGGGATATCTTCAACTAGATCAGGTTGCTCAGAGCACTGTCTAACCTGGCTTTGAATGTTAGAGACAATATGAAAGTCTGCATGGGGGCAGGAAGGAAATAGCTGAGCTCAATAAATGAGCTCATGCTTTCATTTGACACCATTTTCAGCAAAACTAATCTCACCCCTCAGAGCGGGAAAGTCATGTAGTCCACGCCACGTCCTGTCAGCAGAATCAGCTCAATCTAAATGGCTTCAGGGAAAGGTTGATGTTAAAATCTTGCAGAGTGACACTCAACTTCACAAAGAAATTTTCATCTATCTATAGATATGTAAGTCAATGACTGCCTACAGCTAAAACTGATTTAAATCAAAACAGCATGGAGGTGCGTACACATACCTGATTGGAGAGTGACGACACACGTATTCCTAAACCATCACAGCAGAATGGCAAAAACTAATGCTACTATAATTTAGTGGAAATTTTGTATGTTATAGAGACAAAGCAGAAACAAAAGTATCCTTCGGTTCAATTACCCTGCAGATTATACGTATGTGAAGGTAATGCAGTGAAATGTTTACTCCTGAACCTTCTCCTAGCATTTACTTCCCCTGACTTAAATTTCCCTCTTCATCTGCCATGCCCTTCCCCTTTCCTGACTTTGTGTGGAACATGTGAGGTGGTGGTTATATGTGAGAAAATGTGAGTATGTTGGTGATGCCATCCCCACATGGCATGCTGTGTTGTCTCCTGATCATCTGCTGTAAAAGGTAGTTTCTGAAGTGTTTAAAAAGTGAATGACAAATGGTACCTCTGTTTGGAAGTGATGAACCAAGCTGACTTGGTACCTGGAAAACATACAGGTGAAAAAGTACTAGGAAAGCAAATGGAAATGGAGACATTTCAGTTGCAGATGAATCAGAAGAAATGCAAGAGAAGTTTATAAAATACTGTCTTGGAAAAAGGGACCAGACACTTAAATTTACCCTTTTTTACATAACTAGAAAAATGGTGTTAAATTGCAAGACCACCTATTTAGAACTAATTGGATTATTTGAATGTTAGAAAGGTAACTAAAGGAACAAGACACTACTGAAATAACAACATCAGGATTAGATATTTTGCAAGTGTTTAATATATTCACAATTGTATCAGATAGGCTACAAGAATAACAAATAGACTTACATATACTCAAGAGTTTAAGTAACCTAGAAGTAACCAGAAGCTAAGATGAAACATTACCTGATAGGCAAGCCACTTCATGAATATTTAGAGGACTTTTCCCATCTGTCTTTATGGTAGTCAGTACAAGCCTTTTTAAGCGACATGGCGGTTCATTAAATATCTCTGCATCTCTGCACTGACCAAAAATTGCTTTGTTCTTCACTTCTCCTCAAACCTTCATACAGGGCCATATTTGCCACTTCCTGGACAGCTTCATGGAAACTTTGCATCAGAAAGCTCCACATTTTCATAAAAACTGGCAGTAAGCTGCTTCTGTACATTACTTGTTTCTGAAAAGACAGAGGAAAAGCCAGTGGCCTGTGGCACTGGATGGATCCTTGGGCTGTATTGCAGCCAAAATGTGAAAATTAGCATGTTATCCAACTGGGGTTACTATACGGTCTTCTTTTTTTAGAGCCTCTCTTTATAAATTTTATTAACAGTGCTGGGACCTTCCAGTTAGAATGACTCCAGCATCACTTGTGCTCGATACTGTGCAAAATTATTCTAAGTAGTAACATTTTTTCCAACCAATTTACAAGATGAGACCCGCTAGACCTATTTCACATTTTACCAAAGTTTCCCTTTCTCTGTCCACTTTTATGCACTCATTTGTCTATTGTCCCTGTCTTCTCTCATTTTTTATTTTTTCTGAAGGTGCATGTTCTTTGAGGTGAAAACATTTTCTGCTGTCTTCCCTACAGTTCATAAAAAAAAGGGCCAAATCAGCAACAGAGTTAAATTTTATTTTTTGTGGTGAAAATAGGACTGGAAGATTTTTCAGAGGTTGTCTGCTACTCAGATGTTACAGTTTTTTTCCTGTCAGGACCTTCTTATAACAGCAGACAAAGAGAAATGAAAGTTCAGAGAGGCATGCTGCTCCATTGCAGAGGGAGGCCAGAACTTGCATCTGCCCACAGGCGTGCATTCCTCATTAGACTAATCACCTCTCCCTGTTGCAAATAACCTATTCCTCCATTTTGCCTCTTGTCTGAGTTTAGCAGCAGAGCACTGCAATTGCCATTCATCTGTGTTTAGCTTTGTGCTTCCATCTCAAATTGTGAAAGTCTTATTTAAGGGCTGTTTAACACAGTGTTCCAATGACAGACATCGACAGAAATTGCAAGGAAATTTGTAACCGTGTTTACTTTTTGTCTAGTCGGAGTCGCCATTCATCACTGCATCTAGCTTGGAAAGTTGTTCAGCTTGATTGTCCATAATGAATAGAGTTCAATACTTTCTATATCTTGAGAGGCTTTGTTGTCAAATGCAAGTTCATCAGTAATATTGGAGCACTGTGGAGATCAGAGTAATGAAATGTTAATGGATGTTTCTCTCTGTGAAATTTTTTTTTTCCATTTTTTCAAAGTGAAGGTACAAGTCTACACAAAATCTATGAGCAGAAACTTTTCAATTGGATTTGCATCCCTAGGCTGGCAGGTGCAGAGTCTGGATTTTCATCAGGTGGGAGTCATCCAGGCTTCACTGAGCCGGGTGAGAAGCACAGAAGCGCAGCTTTGGAGGTGCTATGCCACAGCAGCCTACTCCTCTGCCAGCCGTGTTCTCTTGCACCAGCCCCTCTTCATCCAGACTCAAAACAGTTCCTTTTCCTTTCTACTCAGCACCTACGTAGTGTCATGAGCAGCTGGGCCTCTTCAGGCAGTTGCTGAGGTGAGATGCTCACTAGAGCATTTCACGTCAGCTGGGAATTTTCAGTTAGAGTTTGGGTCTTTTTGCAAGGCAAAAATTGAAGAAAAACAGTTCAGTGAGTCAAAACCAGTCTCTGTTTTTGCCTGCCAGCAGTCTCACAGGAATTGCAGCTTGACTTTATCATGCTTCTAGTAAGCCAGGCATCCCACAATGGGCTTCCCTTCGGTCAGCACTACCCTTGCTTGTGTCCATGGTGAGAGATACCGGCTACCCAGGGTTATCAGACACTTCAGCTCTTATAAGCCCTTGCTTAATAATCCCTAAATAGGGACTCAATTTTCTGCTATATTTGCAGCTGACATATAGATGAAAATAAGCTATGGGGTGATATCTTGTGTATCCTACTAGTGTGATCTAGTACAAATAAAATAATTGGGGCTTTTATAAAAACAAATCTTTTGCAGGATGAAATTTTCTTTCAGATGGCAAGATTTTTGCCTGGTACTCATCCCTTTAGTGACTGACCAGAGCTTAATTTCCCATCACATTGGGCAGGGGGAAAGCATCTTACCCTGCCTGAGCATCACTGTATGCACTGGGAAAAGTGGCAATGAATTTCAGCTGCAGTTCAACATCTTTGAACAAAGGCAGAAGTGACCTCAATTTGGCTGTTTCTAAACACAGGTGTGAAAGTAAAGGCAGATGGGAATGAAATATTTTTGATCTAAAAACAAGACATCTGGAACATATGATCATTTTGCACGTATGTGTGTGGCTGTGCAGTAGCCCCCAGGTTCTGGGGAAAAAATTAATTTGAAAGACAGATGAAAGGTATGCACTAAATATTGAAGAGGATAGCTGCACCCAGTAGCCAGTAAGCTCCAAACAGCAGGGCAATGTTCCTTTCTTTCCTTTCACCTTTTGCTCTACATGAGCATAAATTAAGGTCAGGGAGGAAGATAGGAAAGCAACGAAGAAGGGGGAAATTTGTTTACATACCAGATCTTTATGTACAGCTGGTTTAATTCCTTCTGTCCATTCCATCTTTGTATCAGGTTAAAGTATTCCTTATTGCCTCTGCTGTTTTGTTCCTTGGAGAAGAGTATCTTTATTAGCCATAGAATCACAGAATCACAGAATAGTAGGGTTGGAAGGGACCTCTGTGGGTCATCTAGTCCAACCCCCCTGCCGAAGCAGGGTCACCTACAGTAGGCTGCACAGGATCTTGTCCAGGCGGGTCTTGAATATATCCAGAGAAGGAGACTCCACAACCTCCCTGGGCAGCCTGTTCCAGTGCTCCGTCACCCTCAGAGGGAAGAAGTTCTTCCTCATGTTCAGACGGAACTTCCTGTGCCTCAGTTTGTGCCCATTGCCCCTTGTCCTGTCACTGGGCACCACTGAAAAGAGCTTGGCCCCATCCTCCTGACACCCACCTTTCAGATATTTGTAGGCATTTATAAGGTCCCCTCTCAGTCTTCTCTTCTTCAGGCTGAACAAGCCCAGTTCCCTCAACCTCTCCTCGTAGGGGAGATGCTCCAGTTCCCTCACCATCCTCGTAGCCCTCCGCTGGACTCTCTCCAGTAGCTCTTCATCCTTCTTGAACTGGGGAGCCCAGAACTGGACACAGTACTCTAGATGAGGCCTCACCAGGGCAGTGTAGAGGGGAAGGAGAACCTCCCTCGTCCTGCTGGCCACACTCTTCTTGATGCACCCCAGGATCCCATTGGCTTTCTTGGCAGCCAGGGCACAGTGCTGGCTCATGGTTAACCTGTCGTCCACCAGGACACCCAGGTCCCTCTCCGCAGAGCTGCTCTCCAGCAGGTCCGCCCCAAGCCTGTACTGGTGCATGAGGTTGTTCCTCCCCAGGTGCAGGACCCTGCACTTGCCCTTGTGGAACCTCATCAGGTTCCTCTCTGCCCAGCTTTCCAGCCTATCCAGGTCACGCTGAATGGCAGCACAGCCTTCTGGTGTATCTACCACACCTCCCAGTTTGGTGTCATCAGCAAACTTGCTGAGGGTACATTCTAACTCTTCATCCAGGTCGTTGATGAAGAAGTTAAACAAGACTGGGCCCAGTACTCACCCCTGAGGGACACCACTTGTTACCAGCCTCCAACTAGACTCAGCGCCGCTGATGACAACCCTCTGAGTTCTGCCATTCAGCCAGTTCTCTATCCACTTCACCGACCACTCATCCAGCCCACACTTCCTCAGCTTCCCCAGGAGGATATCATGGGAGACTGTGTCGAAAGCCTTGCTGAAGTCAAGGTAGATAACATCCACGGCTCTCCCTTCGTCTACCCAGCCAGTCATGTCATCGTAGAAAGCTATCAGATTGGTCAGGCATGATTTCCCCTTGGTGAATCCATGCTGACTACTCCTGATAACCTTCTTTTCTTCCACTTGCTTGATGATGGCCTCCAGGATAAGCTGCTCCATCACCTTTCCCGGGATGGAGGTGAGGCTGACCGGCCTGTAGTTCCCTGGGTCCTCCTTCTTGCCCTTTTTGAAGATTGGAGTGACATTGGCCTTTCTCCAGTCCTGGGCAGCAGAAGTAGGCTTCACCCCATCATTTGCTGACTCTTTGTGTAACACCAAACCTGTATATCACAGGCATACTACTGCAGCATGTTCATGACTGGATGTGCATGTTCAAGCCTGGGCCTAGATCCGGGGAATATAAATTGTGCAAGACATTCCTGATGAACATTATAATGCTTCTAGGCATGCTGGAAATCGACAGGTGTGACACTGTAGGTGAGGAAGCATCCCTTTGAAACAGAGAAGGACAGTGCTTGGCTTGTACCTCAGGCTTAGCCAAGAGGAGAGGAGAAACATGTATACGACACAGATGGACCAGAAGTCTAAGACAGTAAACCACTTCCTCACTCTTGCCCCTTAATTTTCCATCAGTTCTAAATCTGCTGTTGGGGGATGAGACTATCTGCAATTTGGTTTATATAGCAGAACAGTGGGAGGATATTTTAAAGTGTTTTCTTTATTATTACTATTCATAGACATGATGGGAGGGGGAAGCAAAAAATACCTGAAAGTTGCAGAATACTCAAATTATTAGCTTATGACTAAACATTCAATCTTTCTGGTCCTCTTCAGGAGGTTTGCTCCCAGGTGTGGTCTCATCCATGTGGAAGGATGAATTAGCATATCCAGCCAGCAAAGCACCAGCATTTTCTATTTTGTTTACATGTTGGAGGAACTGACAAATTAAGTGGGATGTTTTCAGCTCAGGTGACATACAGACTACTGAAGTCTGCTCAGAACATAGCCAACAGAGGTATTAGCTAGGCCTGATCCTGCCTCTGCTGAAGTCAATGGTGGCTTTTAAAGAGAACAGAAATCTGTCCTTTATTTGTTACTGCACAAAAACAAATCTGTAGTAGATAACAATATTATTTCTCAGTTGAAGTAACTTTTCAGTCCTGCACATGATAAATTCAGAGAATCTAAAATCCTCTTGCTGCTTCAGTACCTCTTTTTGGTTTTACACTTCATAAAGAGTCCAAGGAAATTACTGAAATCATGCCCACTGATTCAGCTAATACTGAAACTGCTGGAATGCTGGTATAGACAATGCTCAGGCAGTGTACGCAGGGTTTAGCAGCGCCACATGTCCCTCTTGTGCATTCTAGCTTCCTTTCTGGTTCATTTAACCAAGTGAAAGGAGCTGAACTGATCAGCACAGGTCTCCCAGGGAAGCTGGAAGTTAGAGAAGAAAGCATTGTGTAAATCTCCAACACGGAAACAACCATCGATTGCTAACAAAGCAGGGGCCTGTCGCCAGTGATTCAGAGTGCCTGTTAGGCTATGAGCAGTCTGATCATGTGTATTTGGCACTCAGGTGAAACCTCAGGTAACTTTCACCTTATCAGCACTGCCCTGATTTATCTGCATTCAGATACAGTCAGATACTGTGGCAGGCAATTTCTGGCAGTGAAGTTAAACTTCTAGCAGCTGGCATTATTCCCCAAAAAACTGTTGCACAATTGGATTTAAATTAATGAGGTTGTGATGGTTTGTTCAAGCTATAAAAGTAGTAGCATCTAATATAGGCATCCTGTCTCAAAGTCTACCCATATGCTTTACATACAGCACAGATTACCACTCCAAACTGCAGAAAATGCAGCTGTTGCTGGGGGCCTGATATTTTACCATGTTTTTCCAAGAAATAACTTGTTAAAATGGATAGAGCAGTTCTTGTTAATTCTCCTTATCCTTCCTGATTACACAGATGGTCCAGAGCCAAAGATTTGGATTGCTGTTCTCACTCTGTCTTTTGTATTATCCACATCTTACCTTTCTTGAAGATTGGAGTTTGAATTCACAAGTGCCTAACAGCAAAGTTTGACCTGCTGTATTTTGACATTAACTAGAAAAATCAGCTGCTTTTTATTCCTTAACCATGTGCAAATAAAAAGTAGCAGGTCACTGGTAGGAATGGAAAGGTATATCTGTCTTGCTGCCTGTCAATCAGCAACATGCCCTGTGGCACAGTCAGGGGAAAATATTTGATTTAGTACTGATGTGCTGTCCAAAGTATTAAATTATCATGTGTCTGAGGAACAGAAAAGTAAGCATATTTTCTAGGTACCTGGATCCAGCAGACAAATGTGTAGGAAAGCTTGCCATTGTGGGGACTGGATTGCTCACAGCTTTGATGTTTAATCTGTGTAATTTTTTATCTAGTGTCGCAAAATCCTTGTAGGTCTTAATATATTTCAGCACAGTAAACAAGAATAAATAGAAGAAAGGTCTTGGTTTTACTGCGACGTCCACAAGAGCAGACCTCTGTGATCATGCAGCCTATCATAGGAGTTGGCAGCTAGGACAATGCCTTGCATGGCCTTGAATTTGATACAGGCTAAGCAAAGAGAAGCATTTTAAAAAGGAATAGAATAGAATAGAATAGAATAGAATAGAATAGAATAGAATAGAATAGAATAGAATAGAATAGAATAGAATAGAATAGAATAGAATAGAATAGAATAGAATAGAATAGAATAGAATAGTTGAAAGGGACCTACAACAATCACCTAGTCCAACTGCCTGACCCCTAATTTAAACCACTTCAGATGTTGTTTGAAAAAACCTTGCCTATGCTCTCACAGGGCTCATACCATGGCTGCACTATGGGAATAGAGTTTATGCCTTAAACCAGAGTTTTCTGGCAGTTCTCGGTTCAGCTGGGGTAGGGTCACTTTCCACAACAAGACAGAAGGGGACACAGCTGGGATGACTGACCCAAACTGGCCAAATCGGGTATTCAATACCATGTGCCATCATGCTTGGTGCTGAGTGGCGGAGCTGGCTGTGGGGAGGTGAATCACGGCTCGGGAGCCACTGGGCATCGGGTGGTGAGAGAGTTGCCCTGTGTGTTTCCTTCTTTTTGTATATTCTTTTTATCAGTATTATTGTTGTTGCTGTTTGCTTCCTTTGCTGTTCTGTTATACTGTCTTTACCCTGACCCACAAGATTTGCCTTTTTCTTCCAATTTTTCTCCCCACCCCAGCGGGGGGAGAGGGGCGATAGAGCGACCACGTGGTCCTTTGTTGTCAGTTGGGGCTAAACAACTACTCTGTCCCTTCCCAAACTCTGAGTAGTATCAAAGGCTATGACTCAGGTTCCCTTGAAAGGTCTATTTAATATCTGAATCACAGAATCACAGAATCACAGAATAGTAGGGGTTGGAAGGGACCTCTGTGGGTCATCTAGTCCAACCCCCTTGCCGAAGCAGGGTCACCTACAGTAGGCTGCACAGGATCTTGTCCAGGCGGGTCTTGAATATCTCCAGAGAAGGAGACTCCACAACCTCCCTGGGCAGCCTGTTCCAGTGCTCCGTCACCCTCAGAGGGAAGAAGTTCTTCCTCATGTTCAGACGGAACTTCCTGTGCCTCTCAGTGTCATCTTGAACTCAGTGTCACCCTGTAGCAGAGACTCACCTGTGTCACTACACTGTGAGATGCTTCTGCTCTACCAACTGGACTTTAGGCAGATTTCTGTGAGCTCCAGGGACATGTGTGGAGTTAGACTGGGAAGCCAAGGCTGGACTGGTGGGACTCACTGATAGACTTGAAGCCAAAGCAAAAGCAATCATGATCAGATAGCTTATTACAGGCCTGTATGGAATGAGCTTGTGGCCTTGCTTGGGGTCCTCTTGGGAGTGGTGTCCCATCACCCATTACACATGTTTTTCTGCATTGCCTGTTCCTGTCTGGACATTGTTCACGGGTTGAATTGGTGAAATGGTGACCAAAACTCCATATGCTCCCCATAAGATCTTCTCTCCCTTTGCAAGAAGCACTGAAGCAATCATCACCCCAGTTGGGTCACACAAACAGAAACTCTTATGGGAGTACGGGAGAGGTGTCACTGCTGGCAGAGGCGTTCAGGTGCACCTGTGCCTCAGCTTTTCCTTGCTTCCATGTGTAAAGCTCCAGGGGCTCTGGATTTTACTAGATGCAGCTCTGGAGTAGGGCTTTTGATCCCCACCATTCTACTGGCGTTGAGAATCCACCCTTGCTTTCTTTCAGCAAAGTCAGAAAGCTCTGTTCCTGGCCTCAATATGTCAAGAGACAGCATGGGCAGATCTCCCGTTTGTCTGCATCTGAACATCTTCTGTGCCGCCTTTCAGACGAGCAGATCTGTATGTGTTTGCTCCTGCTTAGGGCACAGAGGGGAGCACCTGCACATGCAGGTGGCTTGTCAAAGCTGAGCAGCTGCTTCAGCCTGCTCAAAGGTGACCAACATCAGCAAGGACTGGGAGGATGTGAATCTGAGCGGGCAAAATCGGAAGGCCGCAATAAATGAGGTGTAAGTGGGAATTTTTGCCCTGCTCCTCAGAAAATACTCCTGCATGTATCCCAGGGATCTTGCCTCTGTGTGTGTGTTGGTATAGAGCAGCAGCATGTATAAAACCTCATCTCTCCATGGCTTTTAAATCCTGCTAGGCTGCCTGCATGATTTGATGCCATATGCATATCAGCAGGCTGGGTATTCAGTCCTGGCACTGAGTTCTTAGCTAAGCTCTTGCAGAGGCTTTTGACAGATTTGTTGCGGCGAAATATATGGCCTGTTTCCTGCAGAAATACCTTTCTGCCACAGCTAAATACAGTTGCAGTGATAATGGTGAGATACGGCTGAAGGTTCTGCAGGAAAAGACAGGTGTTTTTTGTCCAGCTGAAAAATATGTGCATGATGGAGATTCCTTGACTCTCCGAAGAACGAATTCTGCTGTATAGGAAGCTGATATGGCTCCACCTGCTGGTTTCAGGCAAGGAAAGACATTTTTCATTTTTCTGAGGAAAAATCTGAAAAGCAATGGTTTTGCAAACACCCTCTCCTCCTGAAAAAAAAGCCCTGAACAACAACACACACACAAAAAAACTAAAGAGAAAAATGCATGCAAGCCTTCCCTGAAATGAAAAGGGAACATTGTTTATACCCTGCCAATTAGGGACTGTGGAAGAAAAATGTAATATAAGAGAAGGAATTAAATAGTTTGAATAAACTACCAGTACTTTATAGTTCCAGGCTTAAATTTAAATAAAAATGTGGACAGATAAAGATTCTGTTAATTTGGGTGAGATAGCAGGTTTTTTGGCCACAATATTGCTTAAAAAATAAAATTAAATAAAAAAAAAAAAAAAAAGACAAGAGCTTTTTTTCCAGAGACAAAGCTGAATGAAATTCTTCCAGAGGCATTGCTAACTTCAGAGACATTTGGAAGCAATGCAAGGGAAATTTATCATAGAATCGTAGAATCATAAAATCACAGGTTGGAAAAGACCTCTAAGATCATCAGGTCCAACCATCCATCCAACAACACCATGCCTACTAAACCATATCCTGAAGTGCCACATCTACACATTATTCGAACATCTCCAGGGATGGTGACTCAACCATCTCCCTCAACAGCCTATTCTAATGTCTGACTGCTCATTCAGTAAAGAATTTTTTCCTAACATCCAGTGTAAACCTTCCCTGAAGCAACTTGAGGCCATTGCCTCTCATCCTATCGCTAGTTACCTGGGAGAAGAGACAAACACCCACCTCACTACAACCTCCTGTCACGTAGTTGTAGAGTGCAGTAAGGTCCCCCCTCACCTTCCTCTTCTCCAGACTAAACAGCTCCAGTTCCCTCAGCCGCTTCTCGTAATACTTGTTCTCCGGACACTTCACCAGCTTCATTGCCCTTCTCTGGACACGCTCCAGCAACTCAACGTCCTTCTTATAGTGAGGGGCCAAAAACTGAACCCTGGATTCGAGGTGCAGCCTTACTAGTGCCAAGTACAGGGGGACAATCACTTCCCTACTCTTGCTGGCCACACTATTCCTGATACAGGCCAGGATGCCGTTGGCCTTCTTGGCCACCTGGGCACACTGCTGGCTCATGTTCAGCCGGCTGTCGATCAGCACCCTGAGGTCCTTTTCTGCCGGGCAGCTTTCCAGCCACTCTTCCCCAAGCCTGTAGTGTTGCATGGGGTTGTTGTGACAGAAGTGCAGGACCCAGCATTTGGCCTTGTTGAAACTCATACAGTTGGCCTCAGCCCATCGATCCAGTCTGTCCAGATCCCTCTCCAGAGCCTTCCTACCCTCAAGCAGACTGACACTTCCACCCAACCTGGTGTCATCTGCAAACTTATTGAGGGAGCACTCAATCCCTTCATCCAGATCCTTGATAAAGATATTAAACAAGACCGGACCCAAAACTGAGCCCTGGGGAACACCACTCGTGACCAGTCGTCAGCTGGATTTAACTCCATTCACCACCACTCTCTGAGCTCAGCCATTCAGCCAGTTCTTTACTCAGCAAAGTGTAGACCCATCCAAACCATGAGCAGCTAGTTTCTCCAGGAGGATGCTGTGGGGAACAGTGTCAAAGGCCTTACTGAAGACTCGGTAGAAAACATCCACAGCCTTTCCCTCATCTACTAAGCAGGTCACCTGGTCACAGAAGATCAGGTTGGTCAAGCAGGACCTGCCTTTCATGAACCCATGCTGGCTGGGCCTGATCCCCTGGTTGTCCTTCACATGCCCGGTGAGTGCACTCAGGATGAAGCTCTCCATAATCTTCCCCGGCACCGAGGTCAGGCTGACAGACCTGTAGTTCCCAGGATCCTCCTTCCGGCCCTTCTTGTATATGGGTGTTACTAATAAATGATGGAGAGTGTCTTGGCCAGCTCCTCCGCTAGTTCCTTCAGCACTCTTGGGTAGATATTTGTCTCTGAATGAATGTCTGTTTTGAAAGGCCTAGTTAGCTGTAGTCAAACTCCCTGTTAAAGATTCAGTGACAGAGTATTCTAGCTTTTGATTGGATAAGATAAACACATCCATTCTCAATTAGGAGGTAAAGCCAACTGCTCTCTAAAAGCTTATTACAACTTCTAGGGCTTGTGAAAATGCTGATTATGATGATTGCTATCCAAATGCCTTTCAATTTACTAGTAAAACAGTGTGATAAGTTTCTAACACTGTTGCCATCTGTTCAACACTGAGGATAGACAGATGAGTTTGGGAGTTCTACTTCTGGGTTTTTTTGCAATAACTTAGGCGCTGCTTTCAAAAACTGTCTAAATTCCAGCAATGTATTTTCCATCCTCTTTTCCAGCTTCTGTGGGACAAAGGAGGACATGCAAAGAAGGAAGGTCTTACATGTAAAGAAAATCAGTTTCAGGACTGTAAATTCAGAACCTTGGTCTATCGTAGATTTCCTGTTGGATTTTACTGAGGAATGAGGGACTGTTATAGTCCCTTTTGGTTGGCGATCCGCGTTTGCTTTAGAAGGAAGGTTCTGGGAAGCATTACCTACAGTTTGTCTGTCTGCACATGGCTGCAGCAGAGATACCAACAACAGGGAATGCTACAAGACACATGGTAGGATTGAAAACAGCCAGAGCACACCTCTACTCTCCTTTGCATAATGAGGAAGTGACTACAGGCAGTAATTGCAGTCAAAAAGCAGCAGCTTTGCAGGAATGGATACTTCTGTATTGGTAAGCCTGCATATGACATATGGATTAAGAATGGAAAAAAGATAATCCTCTACTCATGTTCCTGTAACATGAAGGCCTTGCACTGTATCTGTGTCATTCTGTCTGGCACTCTTCTTTCCAAGCTTTTATATTGGCACAGACATTTCAGAGAGTTTAAACACTGCGCTCTCAGAGAGCTTTTCTTCCAACCTGTTGCAGCTGGAGCTTCAAAGGAGGAGATTTTTCCCTTCAAGAAAGGAATAATGGTGTCATCCCTGCTGGCCTCGTTGACTCCACAAGACTAGAACAGCTTTTATCAGTAGCTGTTTCTTCATGGGAGACCATCTCAATTCATCACGGAGAGAAAATTAAAAGCCTGGACACTGATTTGGTTTGGTCTGCTGTTCTTCTTTGCCCTTTCCATTGATCAGCATAGCACAGCTGGAATGTGGCTCTAATAAGCTTCAGACAGTGTATGCAAGCTCGGTTTAGGGCTTAAAAGCATTTGGAGCTCTATACTTGCAGCAAATGATGTGTAAAGACAGAATGGTATTTTCCTTTGGCAGGAGAGGATGACATAGGAAGGACTGGGCTAGATCCTGAGGACTTGACCAAACCGCTTCTGTATCAAGTCCCATGACTTATTGCAACATCTTCCCAAAAGGGAAGCCAGTCCTGAACTGAAGGTTTTGGCAGTTTTAATTCCTCCTCTTCACAATCTGTTCCAGTGCAGTAAAATTGTTCATAAAAAAAATGTGTCCTAAATCTCATTGGATCAGAACGACTTTAGGCTTGTGGTAGTGATCTTTTTCAGTGGGAGGATTTGGAAGCAATTTTTCTAGACAGTGTGAATATATTAAAAAAATATGTTTTACTGAATATAAAATTTCTAATGATATGACTCAGGCTTGGGTGGAAACCTATCTTAGTTTCAAGTGAAACTGTTGAATATTGTGGAGTTATAGTTGCATGTTCATTTAAAAATTGATTCTTATCTCTTTCTATACATTTCCTCTGCTTTCATCCCCCACAGTGGGGAGATGCAAAATTTTTTCCGGTTACAGAGGAATCTCACTAAGCATTTCTTCAATGCTATGTCTGCTTCCATGTAGAAATAGGCTCTGATGACTGATATGTTCATGTTTAAGCTCAGAAGAACACACCAGAGTTCTACCAATAAGGTGACCCTTTAATTATTTAATTATTTTGTAGTACAGATGACATTGAATATACAAAGTCAATACTTTCAATGAGGCATGGCATTCAATACATGAGGTCCAAAGGGATTTAGAAACTAAGTCAGTATCACGGGTCTGCCTGAGGCTGTGATCTGATTGCATGGAATGCTGCTCCTTAAGAAAAAAAAAATTCAAGCAAGGTTTCAAGTGCATAGAAATTAATGGAGAAAGTAGCAAGCATAATCAATTTTTTAATAAAGTTCATTGATCTCAATATGGATTTAGTATGATGTATTCAAGTTATCGATTTTATGCTTTCACAGCTGTTCTTCATAATGTGAAACAACTACTCCACTGGGTCACACAGTAGTGGCGCACCACACTTGTCACTCCTTTCTCCCACTCACTCAGCTGTGCTTAGTGTATGTGTGGCTCAGTGTATGGAGGATCTATAACATGCCATCTCTTATATATGTGATTTCACAGGGTGAGTGACAGCTCTCCTGAATTCAAGTTCTGTCACTGATATCTTTACCTCACAATGTGGCACTTACTCAATATGATTTCTTTTGAAGCTCTGTCCTTAAGCTTCTATTTTCCCTTTTTTTAATTTCTCTTCCCATAAAATAACTTTTACACTAGCTGTCCAGCCGTTACAGAGATGTGTGAATGGATAACCGTAGTGAGAGAAGCCTTGATAATTCTCTCCATGCTTTGACCAGGCGATCAGCTGTATGAACCCACCTTTAGGCTATTGATTGTGGTGCCCCTATGGTAAACCTTTTACACCTTATCACAAGCTGCTCTGCCCTCAGTCTCATGTTTCTCCTGCTACTCAACAAAACCGGCAACACAAAGGGACTCTTCTGCAAACTGCTCTCTCATTCCTTTAGATCTCAAATCCAACAAAAATGTTGCAACAAGTATAGCACCTGCGACTTCTTTGGCTTGGCCCACTGCCATGGGCTGTCATACAAGTTTCACAAATTGGAATGTTTGTATTTGTAAAAATGTAGACATTTGTGCATGGTTTATAATTAAACAAGACATAGCAAGCAATGCATTATAGTGCAATAACAGCTGCTCTCACTGGCTTGTATTGTCAAGATGACAAACTGGAAGATATAGTATCTATCACACACTCTCATCTGTAAATGTTAGTCCTCGTTATCATTACTAGATGCAACTCAAATACTAAATGAAGCACAATCAGTACTGGGAAAGCTCTCAGTGCTTGATATGTTGTCAGTTCTTGGGGTTATGTGTATTTTAGGCTTCACTATCTTTTCTGTAACACAGAAAACGTTTTCCACAGGAAATTCATATGTTGGGTTTTGGAGAAGGGATGGCGCAGTGGTGTCTTTTTTTTCAATTTTCAGAGATAATACATTAATTTTAATTGCATAAATTAGAAGAACTCAGATAAATATGCAGTCTGTATTTTCTCTTAATTATATCAAACTCATCATGAAGAACAGATATGTATTTTTAACATGACATATATCACTTCGTGATCCATACTAATTTTTTGTGTGTGTGTATGCATGCATGGGCGTACATGTTTTGATGTGTACATGAAAAAATTAGATCCTAACACATCTGTATGCAAGTATACAGACTGAGTGCCTGAAAGTTTGTATACCTGCTGGGCAAAAAATCTCTGTTCCTTTAGTTTATCAGTGGCATGTGAAAATATTTGTTAACATGCAGAGTAGCTGCATCATCCTGCACATAGTTTTCCACGTACCCATTAGAAGATCAGACAAAACATTACATGCAATAAACTTTTGGCCTTCTCTCAACAACATTATCCTGTTGCCTTGAAATAGGAAAGCGTAGACTGTCTTAAGGCTGAGAGCTGAGATAACTCTGGGATTTGCATCATGAAGCTTTCAGCATCTGTAACAATTCAGGAATGTTTCTATCATATGCACTTATGTAATGATTCAAAGACAATATTCTCACATCTTGCCAGCACCCATTATCAGGAAATAACGACAGCTGGAATCATTGGGTCTGCGGCTGACAGATAATGGCCTTCCAAGGCATTTGTGTTAGCGTGATATGGAGACTTGGAGACTTGGAGCAAGCTTTGCTGTAGCTGGTCACTTGGATTAAGAAGTTGCGAATCAGAATTCAGGTCATGATTAGACAAATCTTTACCTGAGGGCTTTAAAATTTCCTCACCCACTATTTGTCCTGAGTTCTTTTTCTAGGCTAAACTTTGTATCCTGAAGTTCTTTTCTAAAGCTTGAAGAACATACACAATACAGCAGATGTAAAGAGGTTTTCACAGTCCCAAGTAATTCAAGACTGGCCTCACCACAGGCTCCAGAACTTTCTCTGCAAAGGTTTGTCTCAATTCAGGCTGCTACTCAGTTCTTACAAAATGAGAACCACTTGTAACCTCATGGCAAGTTAATTGTAGGTTTTTGGCTACATTTTCCTTTTGTTGAAATAGTAGTTCCCACCTTGTGCTTAGCTGTTGCAAGTACTGGAGAGCCAGTGGTGGTGCATTGAGTGAATATGATATGTTACAGCAGTATGTGGCAGTGTCTCCCTGCACCTCAACTACAAAGACAAGCAGATTTTTAGACTAATTTGCTTGATAAACCAACCAAGGGAGCCAGACATCTTACCACAAACTTGAATGAAACTGCTCCTGCTTTGTTTCGCTTCTTGAAACCTGCTGGCCAAGTCCCCACCTGGGCTGCCTCACCGCTCCTCTAAGTTTCAGGTGGAGTAGGTTTGTTCTTACTACTCTTCTCCATCGCGTTGGTGAAATGCCTTCTGTTGTGCAGAGGAGATGTCAGAGAAAAGGACACATTATGAAGACAGTAGTTTGGCTTTCTCAGATGTTCTACTAGATGCTGGTAAACGTTCAGGTCAGGAATATGTACCGGAGACCTTCCAGAATGGGTCTTTTTCAAGAGCAGTCCCATCAGCCTGATTGATGAGGTCAGAGGAGGAACTTTAACAACATTGTGAAAAGCCTTGTATGCACAGGAGCATAATCTGAGAAGTCATAGAAGAACTCCATAAAGAACTTTAAGAGGAAAGTGGAGCTATTTGGGTGTCAGCAGCTGCTTCTATACTTGCTAATGTTGCAGTTCACAACTATAGTTATGAGTGTGTTTAAGCACTGGGTGCAGACTCAAGAGCTTTGGTGTTTGGGGGACATTGAGGAACGGCAACACCAGTCACCATTTCCTATCCATGACTTCAACACTCCTGCCCTTCACCCTCTCATTAGATCTCTCAACTCTGAAAACCTTTCTGGTGAGTGGGTCTTCACCTATGAGGAGAGAACAGAACTCACTGGAGTAACTTCGCTATATAGTGTCACTCTGGGGATCTCTGCTGACACATGTGAAAATAGCTAATGTGGAATTGATGCATATGTAATGAATTGCAGAGGTCAGTGGGCCATGGAAATAATATAATTGTATGTGAAACCATGAATAATTCCTCCCCAGTCCAGAAGAGAAGTGATTAGTTATCACCCATCTATTTGACTCTGTATTTTGTTGGTTTTGTTCTTAAAAAACACCCCAAAATCTAATGTTTGCTATACTGGAGTAATGAAAAATACCAGCTTTATTATATGTCCCCATATATAATCTTTGCAAATGTGGTGTAACAGGAGACTGATGACATGAACAAAGGCATGATTACGCTGGGACTTCTGGTGCGTATGTTCTTCTATGCCTCTTCAAATTGCAGTGACTTCAATTAAAACAGTCCAGAACAACAAAAGCCAGATCAGTTTTTAAACATTATGACAAAGACGAAAAGTCAAGGTCTAAGGTACAATTGAAATAATGAATTTCAGAGTAGTTTATAGCCATAGTAGATGCATTAATTTGCGCTTTGCTCCAGGCTAGTGCTTGTCAACTAATGACATCTAATTGTATTAAGAATATTAGGCCCAAATTAGATATTTAGATATGTAGTTCTTACAGAAATCACTGAGAGTTAGATTGAAAAATACCCTCTGTATACTGGGCTCTTTCTCACAACACCTCACTGGCAGGAAACATTTGCTTTATATAGTGTTTTGGATTACTCATGGATCACCTCAGACACTCTAGAGTTGATTCTTAGATGGCAGAAATTGCTGTAGCTGCACAGAAGTTAATGGAGTTGAAACAATTTACACTAGTTGACAAACTGTCTCACAGAGGCTACAGTGTGATCTGGCACCTTGGTTTCTGTGTAGGCACTTAGAGAAGTAGCTTAATTTTCAGAGGTGCAGATGTATTGTCATCCTTTTATTCCTGCCTGTGCTGAACTGCAAGACAGGATCCAAAGCTCCAGTCTGTCTTTCAAAATAAGCCCTTTATGTATGTGCAACATGAGATATTTCTGTCCCCAGAGTTGAATTTAGTTATGGCTGGCTATAATTTTATTGGTCAATGTACATATGTGGCATATGGTAGCTCTTCATAACATATGTAAATTTTATTCTGGCACCTGTATCATTGCAATTACTGCAGTGATTGAGGGTAGAGGCATTAACAGCACTTCAGAGGGAATAAACTTTTATATGTGTAATTCAAAGTTGCATTAGAACAGGAGATTCTAGTGCTTCTTCTACTACAGCGTGAATGGGCTTTTTTGATGTAGAGCAGGTCAATTTTTTGCTCATCAATTGATCAAGAAACAGAGGAGATAATTACCAAATCTGAGGATAGCAAAAGAGATTTATTTAAACAGAAGAATGTAAAACCAGTTCTAAAGGCAGTCCTCTTCATTTCCAGCAATAATGGTGAGGGCTGGATTTTTTCCAACTGGCACAGTTTGCTGGAAGAAAAACACAGTAGAAAAGTATCAGGAAGCCCATCCCTTTTTGCCTTAAAATCTGCTTATTGACCAAATAGATTTTTTTATTCCCTCCAAAACTCCACTTTGATTGCAAATGTGGCAATCTTTGAAATTAGATTTCAAGAAAAGCCTGGAAGCAAGAGAAATATTCTACTTTTTCTTGTGAAGAACTTTGTTTATCATTGCCTGGCTAGTTTCCTATACCTCCTGCCCCCTGTAAGGTTATATGAAAAATTTCTGAGAAAGAAATCAGTTTAAATATGGATTCAGTCTATTATAGGTGAAGGTGCCACTATTTTTAGAGCTAATCCTGCTTTAAAGATCTCTTTAAAAATTGAAATATTTTCTGGAGCATATGAAAACATCACTTACTTGCAGTAAACACACAGGAAGGATGTTTGTTTCCCAAAAAAGGGTGCATACATACATGAATTACCAGTGATAACTTTGCCCTTACCACTGTGAGCTAAAAACAAGACAACAATTTCCCAGAAGCTATGGTGGGGTCCTTGGATGTGCATCTGTAGCATCTTCTTGGACTATCCTTGAACTCCAGGCTCTACAGAGAGCACCCTGATCCAGTCATGTTGTCACTGAAATTGGGAGTAAAACTTCTTAACGCCAATGTAGCATTAAAAAGCAGGCATTCTTTATTGTGGTGCCAGATGCACAGCGGATCACTCCATGTAACGTGCATGCTGTATGTTACCTCACCCCAAGCTTATATCACCCAGTTACACACATGTGCATTAAGTTTCCCGGAATGTTCATACATATTTATTCTGTTTCCTGGAACTAATTATCATATATTTGCATAGTCACTACTCATGTGGGTGAGGTTTCTTGTGGGGGTCTTTGGTGGTCTCTGGTGGTCCCTGGTGGCTGCAGAAGTGGTACTTTTTAGTGTCCTTTCCATGAATTTGGAGTCTTTCCTTCCATATATTGTCATGAATTAGCTCATTGAGCAGTTTGTGGATTTCTCAAGTTGCTTATCTTGGTGTCTGCTGGTTTATCTGCACTTCTTTAGGATGTGCTAGTTACGTGTCCTTTGGTGTATTCTTGCCTGAGGCCTCTGACAGTTAGTGTGAAGTTCCTTATCACTCTGACACACCTATCCACAGCTGACTAGATCATCTGGTGGTGTAAATGTCCCGTTGATTTAACCAGACCATCATGGGAGGAGTGAATATCACAGAATCACAGAATGTTAGAGGTTAGAAGGGACCTCTGTGGGTCATCTAGCCGAACCGCCCTGCCAAAGCAGGGTCATGAATATGTATTCATTGTATTGGCTCAGGCCAACATACGGTATAAAAACTGAACAATTAGCAAAATCGTTTAAAGGAGAGCAACAGGCTTGAGATGGCTATAACCCAAATATTCCTTCCTGGTGACTGGAGATGCCCAGTGTCATGACAGTGAGCATCTTACGTAGAACAGTAATGGGGATCCCACTGGTATTGTGATTGAAATGTGTATTGCAATTGCTAGATTTTGCTAAGTGTAACTTATATCTGTATTGTACTTTCACTACATTTTATATCACTCTGAGTGTAACTTATATCTGTCTTGCCTTTTCACTATATTTTGTATCAGATAATCGGAAATCAGGAATCCTGTGTAACATCAACTGTCTTCAGGTAAGTAAATCTGATTATATTAAACTATACACCTTCCACACATGGTATACCTAAAAGACTCTGGTCAGAGGGCATTGGACTCTGACAGGTGTTTTTAAACATAGAATGCTTAATGCCTAAAAGATTACACCATCTGACTGTGATCACAGTTAAGATTTGGCAGCACAAAAACCAGTTGACTCAGACTCAAAACACATTGTGCAATAAAAGCTACGGAGGTAAGCTGAATACTCGTGACCAAATATACCCACTAATTTCACAAAGTCAGCCAAGAGCACCTCTCCAGAAAGCAGCATGACTTGAGAACTGAAAGCATGCACGCAATGCCTGCATGAATCAGGGCTAAATCCTGAATCTTCTGTATTGATCAGAAAAGACTGGATAATGTTTATGCTTGTGCCTAATTATGCATTTCTGGTTTAGGCTGAGAAAAGCAGCAGAAATACGAAACATCTGACGGGCTGTTTTGACAGCACTTCTTACCCTTTGCAGTGTAGAATTCTGTAATTGCTAGAATTATAAGGTATTTCATCTGATGATTAATGAAGATTTTATCTTTTCCAAGAGAAAAAAAGATTAAAAAGTTGTACTACTTGTCAATTATATAGTGCCATATTGGTTATAAAACAAATTTTTACCACAAAATAGTTAGAGGAAAAAAAAATTATACCACAAATTTTGCAGATAAATAGTTCTTGTTCTGGCCAATGTTGTTCATAAATCAGACTCCTATAACCAACTGCAAAACCAGCTTGTCTCCACAAATGGTAGTCGTGAGTCAGCACATATTTATGAATAGAATAGAACAGAATATTTTCATTTTGAAGGGACATACAAATATTATGTAGGCTAACTGCCTGACCACTTCAGGACTAACCAAAAGTTAAAGCATGTTATTAAGGGCATTGTCCAAATGCCTCTTGTACACTGACAGGCTTGGGGCATCAACCACCTCCCTAGAAAGACTGTTCCAGTGTTTGATCACCCACTCAGTAAAGAAATGCTTCCTTAAGTCCAGACTAAACCTCCCCTGGTGCAGCTCTGAACCACTCCCATGCACGCTATCACTGGATGCCTTGGAGAAGAGATCAGCACCTCCTTCTCCACTTCCCCTCCTCAGGAAGCTATAGAGAGCAAGGAGGTCACCCTTCGGTCTCCTTTTCTCCAAACTAGACAAACCCAGGGTCCTCAGCTGCTCCTCACAGGACATGCCTTCCAGCACTTTCACCAGCTCTGCTGACTTCCTCTGGATGCATTCGAGTCCTTCAACATCCTGCTTCAATTGTGGGGCCCAGAACTGCACACAGTACTCAAGGTGCGGCCACACCAATGCTGAATACTGTGGGAGGATCACCTCTTTTGACCAGCTGGTTATGCTGTGTTTCATGCACCCCAGGATGTAGCTTGCCCTCTTGGCTACCAGGGCACGCTGCCGACTTGTATGGAGCCTGCTGCCAACCAGCTTCCTGAGATCCCTTTCTGCAGGGCTGCTCTCCAGCATTTGGAGCAAAATCCAGCATTTGGACTTGTGAAATTTCATCCCATTAATCATTGCCCAATGCTCCAATCTATCCAGATGCCTCTGCGAGGCATCTTTGTCCCTCAAGAGAGTCAACGGCACCTCCCAGTTTGGTATCATCAGCAAACTTCCTAATGGTGCATAGTACCCAGTATAATCTTCCTCATAATTTTTCTAGGAACTGAGGTTACACTAGTAGTTCACTGGGTCTTCCCTCGTGCCCTTTTTTTAAATAACATCGGCTAGCTTACAGTCAGCGGGGACCTCCCCAGACTCCCAAGACCTTTGGTAGATGATCGAGACGGTTCCTGCCATACATCTGCTAGATCCTGCAATACTCTGGGATGAATCCCATCAGGCCTCATGGACTTTTGAACATTTGGCTGATAGAGCTGGTCCTGTACAATTTCAGTGTGCACAAAAGGAAAGCCACTGTTCCCACACTCGTGGTGCTCCAACTCAGAGGACCAGGCAGTCCAAGGTCTGTCAGTATTATTAAAGACTGAGGCAAAAAAGGCATTGAATGCCTCTGCTTTTCCTGCATCCCTATTTGTCAGGTGACCATATACAACAAGTATTAGTGTGATGTTTTCTTTAGATCTCCCCATGCCATTAACATACTTACAGGGGCAACGGGCACAAACTGAAGCAGAGGAAGTTCCACCTGGACATGAGGAAGAATTTCTTCCCTCTGAGGGTGACAGAGCACTGGAACAGGATGCCCAGAGAGGTTGTGGATTCTCCTTCTCTGGAGATATTCAAAACCCGCCTGGACAAGGTCCTGTGCAGCCTGCTGTAGGTGACCCTGCTTCGGCAAGGGGGTTGGGCTAGATGACCCACAGAGGTCCCTTCCAACCCCTACCATTTTGTGATTCTGTCATTCTGTCATTCTGTCATTCTGTGATTAAAAAGACCCTTTGTCTTGTCTGACACAACAGTGGCCAGTTTCAAGTCTCACTGAGATTTGGTCTTTCGTGTCTCTTCCCTGCATATATGAACCACAGCTCTGTAATCTTCTTGCAAAGCCTGACCTCGCTTCCAGAGATCATACAATTTCTTTTTCCTCTTGAGGTCCAAGAGGAGTTCCCTGATCAGCCAAGCTGGTCTTCCACCCCACTTGCTTGATTTATGACACAGTGGGATTTCCAGCTCCTGTGCTTTTAAGAAGTGGTTCTCAAAGACTGAACAAACTGGACTCATAAGCGCTCAAAAGCAGATTGCCAGGGGTGCACTACTAAATAGCTCCCTGAATAGCTTATAAGTTTGCTCTCCTGAGTATGGCTCCATTGGTCAGCCTCCCTCTCAGACTCTCAAATACACCTCATTCTGCCCACCTCCTCCTGCAGCTCGGCCACCAAGCAGAGCAGTTCATTGATTTGGTCACACCTCCCACAGGCTTGCTTGCAATCACTTTCTATCTCATGTGCCCCCCTACTGATTGCTGCTGCTGCTGCTCCTGGTGCTGCTCTGAATGCTCCAGTGTCCACTGCAATCAGCTGGGCTGATTATTTCAGGCGTGTGCATTCTTTCATTGCATAAGGATATTCAGCTCATCAGATTCACAAATGTTCTTGAGTTTTGAGACCATAAATTCAAAGCAAACATTGAACCAGGCCCCTTGTCCTTGCCCAGATGACTCTAAAAACTCCTCATCCATATGTGAATTTCCTTTACTAAGAGCTCTTTCTGGAAACTGTACCTAGGTTGACTTCAGAAACATCACCTGTTTTGTTTTAGCGTGCAGTTTGCTCAGAGCTATATCACTTTCCCTAGGCGGAAAATGCCTCATGCCAAGCACAATCTGTTACACCCACGTTATCATGTCCCACATAGTCAAAGAAATTACAATAATAGTGTGATTGTAATCATGAAGTGAATATGCTGGTTGAGGATTGTGTAAGGCTCAAATGAGTTTAATACACTCCTAAGACAAAAAAGGCAACAAAGTCCTCCTATTAGGATTGTTGTATCTTCACAACAGGTGTCTGCTTGGTCTGATGAGACATCCAAGTCTTTGTACACGCACAAAAAGATAATTAAGTAATAATTTCAACTGATGCAGAGTATGTGGTGGGAGGTGGGTGATAAACAGCTTGTGAATCAATAAACCATGAGGCATTAGGCTGAGTTATTTATTGATTTATGACCCATTTAGCTCCAAGTTTACTCCACATCTAATGCAATTACATCTTCTCGATTATACTTAATTTAAGAGTAAGGGAAAGTATATAATTTCATCCGAGGAAACATGGTATCTGCATTAATAATACTTCTCAGAATTAGATACTGCTTTGTTGATGGATACATTTTGGTTAGGTGTGACATTCAAAATCTAATGTGCTGCCTGTTTCATTTCAGCTTAAAAAGCCTTAACAATCTACACCACAAAAGAATTACAAAGCAAACCTATTAGAGCCCATCAAATCATGTTACCAACCTTGGCCTGTGCTGATTTAAAACATCATGGAACAACATTACTTACTCCAACAGCAACCATGTAGCCTGCAAGAGTTAGAGGTCTTTTCAATCTGTGGGTGATACAAGAAACAAAAGTCAGGGCAAGTATGTATCAAGCATCCTGCTTGTTGGGGCATATCTGAAGCAAATGAGCCCTAGAGTACTTCTCAGATGACTTGCATTCAACGGTTTCATGTTGGGTCTCCAGGTCTGGCAAGATCATACTGTATGAGAAAATGGTTGTGTGTGAAGAGGGAAAACTTCCAACCAGCTCCACTGAGCAGCAAATGTGTTGGGATTGGTTATTTTTCCTTTTCCTCTGTTTTCTCCAGGATAGATGCCCAAGAACACACAGAGGACGGTCCTCTGGTGCATACAGGTGGCTTGCTTTGGGATCAGCCTATCTGCTGGAAGAACATGTCTCAGCTACAGGAGGGTGAAAAGAGTGGTATACACGCTTGTGTCTAGCCAGGGACAGAGTGTCATACAGAAGCCTACTCATATTCCTCCTCTATGTTATTCTGTGCAGATCCTGTCTCACAGACATCTCACCTGGAGCTGGAGGTCATGGAACATTTATTCTTAATGCTGTAAGAAAAGATCATTAGCAGGGTACTGAAATACTTAGCTGAATCACTCTGATTCTCATGCAGATAATTCATTTCAGTGAACATGTTTCCTTGAAGCAATAAAAAATTATTCACCTTCCTTCACAAGCCTAACCTTTCAGCTGTGTCTGTATAAATCTGTAACACTTTCTGCTGATTTGAGACCTCCATCTGTAGCTGTCAGCATTATAATTTACTTTGCCAGTAGCCTGAACCTACCAGGTGCTAAGAGTCTCCTTGCAAAGTGCTGAAAACCACACACAGCTTTGTTGTGATTGCCTTCTCCAGATCATGTAGAGACTCCAAGGTGCCCAAAAGAACGATAAACTGTTTAGAGTAGATCAAGACACGAACATTGCCCAGTGGAAATCATATCAGCATCTTCCAAATATCTACCCAGTGGCAATACAGAAATTCATAGACATTTTCACTTCAGTATGTTTTCCAATTGGCCTCTTCGATTTGCTCATTGAGAAGCTTTTGCTAATCCTTCTCAACAGCGGAGACTGACTTGTGAAACCCAAAAAAATCCTTTAATGATTACGAATTCATAAATAAAATGTATTGTGGCTGGGTTCCCTCCAGCCCCTGGGAGCATGAAGTCCCACGAATGAAAAAAGTCTGTAGGACTCCACTCCCAGGCATGCGCATCTCTAAGCCCTATGTCCTTGTTTGGGCTGTGATAGAGTTAATTTTCCTCTCAGTAGCTGCTGTGTTTTGGATTTAGTAGGAGAAGAATGTTGATAACACTGATGTTTTCAGTTGTTGCTGTGAAATCAGGGACTTTTTTCCAGTTTCTCATATTCAGCTAATGAGCAGGTGTGCAGCAGCTGGGAGGGAGCACAGTCAGAAACACAGCCAAGCTGGCCAATGGAAATATTCCATACCACAGACATCGTGCTCAGTTTATGAATGGGGATTGGACAGGGGCCAGGGAGTTCTTCTCTTTCTCACTCAAGTCTGTGAGTTTGAATCCCCTCTGGTGCAGGAGTTCGAACTTTTCCAGGAATTCAGTCTCTTTCAGGAATTTCACAAAATTCCAAAATTCGCGATTTCCGGGTTCTGCCATCGCTGCTCAGGATCTGGCCATGAATCAGTCATCAGCTGGTGAGAAAAATTGTATTGTATATAGTTTGGTTTTCATATTCATTGTTATTATTATTAGCAATAGTTGTATTAGTAGTATTACTATGAGTATGAGTATTAGTATTTCCTTTGTTGCCTTATTAAATTGTCTTTATCTCAACCCATGATTTTCATCTGTTGTCCATTTCTCCTCCCCATCCTGCTGGGGGTGGGGGGGGGAGGGGTGAGCGAGTGGCTGTCTAGTGCTTAGTTGCCAGCTGTTGGCTGAAACCACAGCACTCTATTTTGTTCATCTCGTTGTCAAACCACAGCCACATTTCAGTTTCCAACAGGCAAGGGAGCAATAGTGTTTGTAAGGAATGTGGTTGCACACCGGCTGTTATTTTATATCAAGAACCTGCTTTTTCAAAGTGTGTGGAATACTCAACTGACGACAGTTTTTGTGGAGATGGAAAAGGAAGGGCAGTGACTTCATGCACTGCTATCTGTGGGCCATTATGTGGGCATGTCACCGAAAATCCGGGAACAAAACCTCGTCACACCAATGTAGTGTTAAAAGGCAGGCATTCTTTATTGCAGCGCTGGATGCACGGGGGATAATTCCACCGAACGTGCATACCCCATACCTTTTCTGTATAGTTTAGATCAAAATATACATATTTATTAGGTTACATAACTTATCCCTTTCATAGTAAAATTAGTTCATTTTCATACACTCCTCCCACCTGCACTTGCGCAGTGCCTCCTAGTGGTGGTCGTCGGGGGTCCCAAGATGAAGGCTTATCCTCTTCATCACAGTTTCTGCGCAAACTCAGTTTCATCACAGTTTCTGCGCAAACTCAGTTTTCTTCTGGCTCTTGTCCCTGCTGCACGGGTCATCTTGACCAGTTCTAGGCACTTGCTTGTTTTAATTAAAACTAACTTCTTTGGGGGGAGATGTATGACTTTTTGCTTCAGTTAATTCACACGATAGATAGGTACCACAAATACACCTGCAACAATTTAGTAATGCTATTTCTACTAAAAATCCCCCTTCACCATTATTGTTTAATATTAGTGATTACCTAGGGACTAAACCCTCTGTTCCCAGACCTAATGTCCAGATGGGCACGGCTGTACAAGGGACATAGCAGCATTGTTCGTGCTTTATGATTAACTAATTCCATCACCTTGGTTACAGTTGGTGAAGGGACAACACAAAAAAGGCAGTGCCAATGTTTTGACCACACATTATGAGACAGGCCAAGTGAAGTCTTAATTTATTGAAAGCACAGAGAAAGAAGAAATTAGCGATGGGCCCTGGGACCTGAGTACAACTGGTGTGAGTTGGCATAGCCTGCCACAAATGCTTCCTCTTGTTCTGGATCATGACACCAGTCAGTGGAACCTGGCTTCACCAAGACACTTTATGGCCTTCCACACCTTGTCAATATCTTTTAATCTTGTTTTTATATTGGGAGACGGTATTTTTGTCCCCTTTGTCTCAGCATTTAAAGTATGTTATAAACATCTAGGAACACAATAGTCACACTTTAAGCAAACACATAGGAGATGTACCATATTTTGCATCTATATATTTACATTACTTGTAATCAATCAGTATATTTGAAAATGCTGAAGATAAGATAGCTGCTGTCTTGCTGTACTGGGGAATGGCAAGCCTTTAGCTAATGCAGAAAGCAGATCTTCTGCCTTTCACTGAGTAATGTCATTGCTGTTACCCTACAGGCAGCAGGAATGCTTTTTTCCTTAAACATTTGGACTGCAGATATTGGGGGTGACTGGGAGGAAGAGGAAGGTGTTTAAAATGGATAGCTTCACTCCCTCGCCCGAGTTATCTGTTATTTGTGTCACTGGGCTCCCAAGCATGGAAATCAATTGGTGAGATTGGATGCGTCTAGTTCATTTTCTATGAATCAGGTAAAGGGAATTCATCCTTGGAGCTGCAGAGGAAGATACAAAACATTTTGTTGCTTGACACAGGGTATCTGAGGCTGCGTGTGTTAACAGGAAGTCTGTGCCACTGAAGCCATGTACTCTCCAGTGTTACCTTCCTGCTGTAGCAATGACTATAGTCCTGCTGCAGGTTCTCATTTAAAATCTCATTTTGAAAAGATATAGTCAGAGCTGTCAGTGACATGCCCTTGGTGCTGTAAAGAGTTTGTAAATTAATTCTGTTTTATTTTTCTGTTGCTTTTCCTATATGCAGGGCAGGAGTCATTACAGCCTGAATTACGATACACTGACAGCAGATTATTACCCTGCATTTTTAACATGACATGATTATACTAAGTTTAGTGGTGCTATTATGGTTAAATTATTTAGTTCAATGTCTAAAGTCAACAACATATACTCGTTGCCATTAAAAAATGGAGAATAATTCAAGAACAGATTCATGGTGCCACGAGTAAATAAAGCCATTTGCTACATGTTATTTTTCATTTCAGCAGAGACAGTAGTCTGAGAGCAGAATTTTTTTAGGGGCAGAGGGCAGCTGAATAGAATGGAGCTGAAAGCATATTTCATCAGGCTAAAAAATTATTTGCTGAATATATTATACAATTATTTTATATCTTTTTTCTGGTACATGCAACCTCCCTCACTCCAGCTCACTAGGTTACAAATAACCGTGTTCGAATGCAAAAAGTGGTACTTTAGACAGCATAAACCAGGGTGCCAGCTGAAGCATGTATTTGTTTCTCCTTTTGATCAGCATTTTGAGAGGTATGGAAATGACTGTGCTACAGCCAAACCTGAAGAAGCATGCAATTCTGTGATTTATATCAACTGGTGTAAAGTTGCATGCATCAGTTAAGTGACCATCAATAGTGTTTCAAAAGCACCAAAGTACCTCAGAAATGAACTTTATTTTGTGGATAGGATGCAAGATCCTAAGTCATGCTGGCAATTTAAAACATTTTATCCATTGGTGAACGGTTAGTTGTAGCAGCCTTTCAAGCTGACCCCATGCTCTGACTGATGGATGAAATCCATGGAGTCTATATTCATTAATTCCAATAATTTGGAATTAATGCCAGTCTCTACCTCTTCTTTATGGGCATCCAGCAGATCTGGAGATGATAAGGTATAGTCTGGGAGTGGTAGCATTAAAGACAGGCTGTTAGATATTCAGTGAGAATCAGGTAAAGGAAAGAAAAATTAAGGCAATCTTCAAAAATAGTGCAAACAAAACTCAAAACTGGTCCATTGTTAATGTATTGCCTTGGAATCTAAGCCTGTAATTTGACCATTAAACTGAGTTTTCCAGAGAGCTTGATGTCCTCTTAATGCTGTCCCTAATGAATCTCAATAGGGTTGAGAAAGTAATCCATGTAGGTATTTAGGCACAGATGGTCATACCTTGTGTTCCTTCTGCTATCTCATCCAGCCCTAATAGACTGGGATCTTCTCATGTGTATGAAGTTGGTCTGGTATCTCGCTTTTTCAGGATAACTCAAAAGAAACTTGTCTAAGAAATTAATGTTCTGGATAAATATATTTCTTTTTTATTTTAGTAGTATGGAGTGTGTTATTACTTTAAATTAATCATTTAAACTTATTACAGGACAACACTAATGTTTTCCGAAAAACATATAAGCACAAATTGCATGACCAAAGGTTTCTGTGCATCCTGTCTGCAACTTTGTAACCTTAGTTGTATACAATTTAGGAAAAAAAACCTTTTTCTTCTATTTTAATGGTGAAGAAAGGAGGTTTTCTAGTATTGAACAGTGCTTTATGAGTAATTCCTCTGAATTTGACAGGTTCCTTATTACTGAAAGAAATACTTACATGTTCTTCACTGTTTCTGGTTTAAGTTGAAAGAAAAAAGACTCCCAAACCAAATTGCCAAAAACTCACTGTCTGAAAAGGCTGAGTGCTTTTAACCTTCACCACAGAGAGCCCTTGTCCTAAATGCCAACTTAGCAATGTAGTGAAACTGTTGACAAACAAAACAAAACTTAATTCAGTGTGACTGAAAAAGCATCTTTGTCCTGAATGGTGCTTTCCCTTACGCAGTTGTTCAAAAATTGTCATTTCATGCACACCCCAGACAGCATACATTAATGTGTATATGTAGCCCAAATTTCTGGAAAGAGCTATACCAGGGAAAAGGAAAACAGCTTTCAGTACTTATTTATGTATCATGAGGAAACAAAAACAAAAGCAAAAAGGCACAAGTCCATATTTTTTTTCCCCTTTTGGAAGTCACTTTGAAGAGATCAAAATTACAAACAGCAGCAAATCTGCATCATTTTTACAGAGAAAAGCTGCTCCATAACAGTAACCAAAACTAGCTTTGCAATGGCACATAAATCACTATCCATAAAGACAATACAGCCCAAATTCCCAGCTATACATTAGTAAAATTGGAGCAGAGACAATCCCTAAAGGACACAAAAGATCCAGAGAGACAGTCACTGCTATTCAGCTGGGCATTTGACAGGATAAAAGGAAATAAAATCTAAACCTTTATATTTAAGTAAGTATGAAAGGAAAGAGCATGTTCCTCAGCACAGCACAGTTACAGGCTTTAATCAGAGAATATTAATAGAAGTTATGATAGCTGAGTTAACCTCATTCAGTACGCAAACCTAGGTCTTTGGTTTGCAAAACAAGCAAAGCAGTCTGTGTGAAGGATGTTAAAAAACAAAAATTACTCCTTGCTGTCAGATGGACAAACTTAAGTTGGAAACAGAAGATTTTCTTCTTGCTTCAGAACCCACAAAAATTCAAAGGCCTCACATATTCTGACTCCTCTCTCCTAGCTGCTGTTACACAGCAGGTTTTACCCCTTCTTAAATACGTTATTGCAGAAGTCGCATACCAATGTCGCTGATGGGCTCAGCTTTGGCCAACGACAAGTCGATCTTGGAGCCAGCTGGAACTGGTTCTGTCTGACACAGGGGCAGCTTCTGGTGTCTTCTCACAGAAGTCACCCTTGTATCCCCCTTGCTACCAAAACCTTGCACATAAACCTAATAGGTATATTTAGGATAATATGGAGAACAAAGTCCATGCACGATTCTCTGAGTCCCCTGTTCTGCACAGGCATGAAACATTCACAAGCCAGGCCTGTAGTTCCCCAAAGTCAAAATTGCCATGAGACGCAGTGCAAAATCCTGGTTTTGAATGCATATCTCTTTGCTCCTTATCAGGCTGGAGAAGTGCAGTCAGCCTCTGAAGATACAGAACATACTGTGTGCTGTGTAGCATGAATGCTCTACAGTCATACATGTGGGATCCAGGCATTTCCACGAGGTGTCAAACATATTGAGCTCTTTCATGTTCCTGTTATATGTAACCGAACTTTCTTCAACACCTCCTGCTCATCCTGGGTTCTGCCTACCCAGGCATGAGCTCAAACATGAGATAATTTTTGTACTAAAGCCTTAGAGTTTATTAAGCATTAAATAGATCTATATTTTGCAATATCTGAGCATCCGCCATCCGCTTCTGCTGGAGTTTAGGCACTTTACTCTTACAGGGTCTGTGCCAAAACACTCAACTTATTCCAGGAGATCTATTCTCTCCTAGGTCAACATTATAATTTTGAATTATGCATCATTCAAAATGAACTAATATTTCAAAACAATCTCTTTTGTCAGTTAAAAAGAGAAATCAACAAACTTGCAATTTGGAAATGACTGAATTCTGAATTTCTCAGGACTTAGGGTTTGAGCTTTTTTTTATCAAAATTGAAATTACACAAACTAAGATTTTCTTGGGAGAATATTAGTGTTATCATGTGCCTGCGTCTTCCGAAGAAAAACTACATTTTTGAGAAACAGTCTTACAGCTGGTTCATCTGACTAAAATGCAAGTGTTTCCACAAAAATCAGATGAACACAGTTGCTTTTCTGAGAGAACACCAGGATAAATGGCTGCAGGGAAAACATCCACATATGTGGATTTTAACATAATCATGGAAGTAATTCCTACATAATTCACATCTCAAAATCAATTCTTGGAGTAATACTCCCAGATAGATGGGAAAATAGCTGATTGGTTGCAACACTGAAGTAGGATAAAGAAATTACAAGATTATCTTCTGGTCAGGCACTTTCTAGTGAGAGATTTGCAGGTGGCCAGTCAAAGGTCCACTCTTGTTTAAGTTCTATTATTCACTTCTTTCTTTTATAGTAAATGTAAAATTCATGCGACTGACCATGCTAGATGAAGAGTACTTACAAAAAAAGGGAACAGAAAAACAATGCAAAGATAATTAAACAATCAAAGAAAGTGTCAGTAAAAACAGAAGGAAAATTAGGGAAAGTGTATATTTGTGAAAATAAACAAGCTGTAGTATGTATATTCTGGCTGCCACAATTTCTGGATGCAATGGCCAGTTTCTGGAAGGAAATGGGGCTGTGGAATACTTTTCATATCATACGTGACCCCTTCAGAGTTTACAGAGCTGAGATTTGGCCTCAGCCTACCAAATCAAAATGTAAGTTAAAACTTTTTTCATAAATATGTAACATATTCTTCCAGTGGACAGTTCAGATCTTCAATGGACTAGATCGCCCTCAAGAGATGGCTTCAGCACCTATATAAAGAACTTAGCGTGACTGAGCTCCATTCAAGAGCCTTTGGGATGTGTCTAAAATTCACGGGGCCAAGTATGGGCCTTCCGTCTTTGTACTCTTACAACTGATTTAATATATTACAGGACAAAAGGTGTTTGCAGATGCTGCACTACAGCTCTTTGCTAAATAAATAAATATGTATTGCAAAGATCTAACAAATATAGGAACCTTTTAGTGGTGTTATGACTTACACTGATGTTTAACACATTCACACACTGAATCAACTCACTGTCCAGGAGCTGCTTTCTGCGTAGATGGTGTGTGGCGTCTTGACGGTCAAGTCTCACTTTTCTAGCAGAGATTTTTATAGTCCAGAGATCTTCGCATACCTGACTTATTTCCTTCAATGCTCCTGGGTGCTTCAGGCTCCACATCAATCGGGCATAAGCTTGCTGTTTTTATGGAGAGATGAGCATTCTGGTATAGACATTAGTTTGATTGTACATGACAAGGACCTGTAGTATTTACAGTAATGTTATTAACAGTATTGGCCAACATGACAGAGGTTTAAAATTGATCAAATTCAAAGCAATTGAGCTCCAAACCTGCCTCCTCCCAGGCACCTTGACTCAGCATTACACAAAACCTCAGTTTCTGTTCTTTTCTACACAGTGCAGGCACAGTAATCACGGGCCCTGTGGCTACTGGTTGTGTAAATGTGAACAGTCACAAGCTGTGGCATCACATATAACATCCAGAGGCTAATAAATTCAAAGCACCAAAGTACATGCTTTGAAAATATACAGAGAAAGCCGCCGTTTTGCCCCAAAGTCCTTGCAGTTGAAAAGGTACCACACAATAGCAAGGTGGAGAATAACCAGCACTCGAGAGTGGTTCAATAGGTAAGTGGCAAAATATTTGTAGGATTTAAGGAATGCCTTTCCTCTTATGTAGCCATTGTCACTAGCAGTATGTGCTACGTAGCAGGAGAAGTGACTGCTTTGATTTGGACAAGTTTCTGAAATGCTTGTAGCCTGAGCTATGAGTCTGTTCTCAACTGGAAACCACAAGATCATCAGATGTGCAACTTGCACAATGGATTCATTTTTCTGACCCAGTTCTCTTAGCTGCAGGTAGTGCTGCAGATAGCATGTGAAAAAGATATAGTTATGATGTGAGATACTTGAAAAAGGTGGCTGAGAACCCAGATCTTGAAATCAAAAAAACAACCAAACAACCAAACAAAAAAACAATAGAGTCTAGGCCATCCCAGATGTAAGGTATACTTCATAGTCCTTATTATCAATAATGGAACACACAGCCCAGCTAACATAAAGCATAAGAAAACATTGCTCATATCATTTTGCCCTAGGGAAAAGAGAGAGAGACAGAACAAACAACATAAATATGTAGGACAGAAAGAAGTTCTGAAGGTTTAATACCTCCCCGCTCTGTGCATGAGTCAACACATCTTACTACTATTCTTTTCTGTTGTGGGTCTGATTTAATTTCCTGTTTCCCATCCATAGCTCAAGACACTGCAAAGGTGAACAATATGTTTAATTTACTTGCAGGTTTGCATTTATTGCTGCTACTGTCCTACAGTGCCTTGAACCTGGAAGAGTGTGGCTATTCTGACCACATTTTTGCTTTGGTAGGAAACCTTGATCAGAACCAGCCCTGCTGAAATCTGATCTGTAAATGGATCCAAGTTGGTAATCTGCATGTTTAGACCACAGAGTAAATGTTCATGAGCTAAAAATCACCCTTACATGCTTAAGTTAAGAGTCTGATCAGTATTAGTTGTTTTCTTGAAAAGTACTTCACTTTCTCTGTTTCTTCCCCATTGGCTCTCTCACCATCAAGTAACAGGCCTCTGCCATCTAGGCATGTTAGCTGCACTCATAAAATCATAGAATCATAGAATCATAGAATGGTAAGGGTTGGAAGGGACCTTAAAGACCATCTGGTTCCAACCCCCCTGCCATAAGCAGGGACATCTTCCACTAGACCAGGTTGCTCAGAGCTCCATCCAACCTGGCCTTGAACACTTCCAGGGAGGGGGCATCCACAGCTTCTCTGGGCAACCTGTTCCAGTGTTTCACCACCCTCATGGGGAAGAATTCCTTCCTAATATCAAATCTAAATCTGCCTTCTTATAGATTACAGCCTTTCCGCCTTGTCCTGTCACTACACATCCTTGTGAAAAGTCTCTCTCCATCCTTCTCGTAGGCCCCCTTCAGTTACTGGAAGGCTGCTATAGGGTCACCCCGGAGCCTTCTCTTCTCCAGGCTGAACAGCCCCAACTCTCTTAGCCTGTCATCATAGGAGAGGTACTGCAGCCCTCTGATCATCTTCGTGGCCCTCCTCTGGACCCACTCCAACACATCCATGTCCTTCTTATGTTGGGGGCCCCAGTGCTGGACGCAGTACTCCAGGTGGGGTCTCACGAGAGCGGAGTAGAGGGGCAGAATCACCTCCCTCGACCTGCTGGCCATGCTTCTCTTGATGCAGCCCAGGATACGGTTGGCTTTCTGGGCTGCAAGTGCACATTGCAGGCTCATGTTGAGCTTCTCATCCACCACTACTCCCAAGTCCTTCTCCTCTGAGCTGCTCTCGAGCCACTCTCCACCCAGCCTGTACTTGTGTTTTGGATTGCCTTGACCCATGTGGAGGTCCTTGCACTTGGCCTTGTTGAACTTCATGCAGTTCACGCAGGCCCACCTGTCCAGCCTGTTCAGGTCGCTCTGAATGCCATCCCTTCCCTCCAGCGTATCAACTACACCTCACAGTTTGGTGTCATTGACAAACTTGCTGAGGGTGCACACAGTCCCACTGTCCATGTCGCCGACAAAGATACTAAACAGCACCAGCCCCAGTGCTGACCCCTGAGGCACCCCACTTGTCACTGGTCTCCACCTGGATATCGAGCCATTGACTGTAACTCTTTGAGGGCATCCATTGAGCCAGTTCCTTATCCAACAAGTTGTCCATCTGTCAAATCTATTCACACAACCAAATTCCTGCTTGTTTATATGCTTGGTGATACTGAGAACTCATTTTGCATGGTACTGGTTTTGTCTTTGCATTTGTTGCTATACCCGTCCTCACATGTGTCCCATCTCTAATTTCTCTATGCTTCCTCTGTGATTTTCAAGTCATTGAAGATTTCCATTGCTGCTATAATGTTTACTAATGTTTCTCTCTTTCTTCTGTGTTAAGGAACATGCCATTGTGTCTTTTACTACAGTAACCCGGTCACTTAGGGTCTTTTTTTTCCTGAGTGAGTCTAGTCACATATTTCTTATGTATGAAGTCTGCTTTTTGCCAAGTCCAGTGTCTTCCCCTTCTCTGCTCAGATTTCTGAACTTCATCACTTCACAATCACTGTTGCCCAAATTGCCTCTTCCTTTCGGGTTCTCATCTGTCCTCAGGTCACCCCACAAAAGAAACTATATTAGGAACCAACCGACTGGAAAACAGTGCTCTGTAACCAGCTGCATTGTTTTCCTCAGAACTGTCTCTGGTCTTGGTGATATACATAGTCTTAATGCACTTATAAAAGCCTCCTGTATGCAGGGAACTGCATACAAGCTTGCACAGAAAAAAAAGCAGCAAAGCACTCATTGCCCACCAATTCTCTTACCACTTTGAAGATACCTTCATCTGTGCTTGTGAGGATACCAGACTTTGTGACTTCAGCACCATGTAAAGGAGTCTTCTGCCTCAGGACTAATGGCTGAAAGTGTGACAGCTGTAAATGAAAAATGGGAACTAGTTCTTAGCCTGTTAAGCTGGAAATCAGGAGCTGGGCTACCAATTTATTTTACCTGGAAATTTTACAAATTACTTATAAGGGATAGCTGATTGGACAAGAGCACAAACAGAGAAGGCAAGTTGCTTGAAGGCAGAAAAACCCCAGCTGTGGGGGTTTATGATGTTTTTGACAGATAAACTGTAATTTTCCAGCTCATCAATTGGGATTCCCCCCTACTTCTTCCACGTGCTCAGAAAAAAACACCTCAAACTCAAGTAAACGATATGCTATGGGCCTTGAGAAGCATGACAAAATGACAAAAAAACTGTGAAATGAAAAGCAAATAAGGACAGGAAATGGCTGCAAAGAAAAGAAGGAAAAAAAAGAAAGGAACTTGAATCACACTAGCAGCTAATTTAAAAGAAAGGCCTTAAGAAAGTAAATCTGTCAGTTTAAGCTGACACTCTTCCACCATGAAGATGCCTTTCTAAAAAGTCACTTTAGGAAGTTCTTTGGCTCCCCTCCCCTGCCATGTCCACCACAACAGCTCTGTCTGTTCCCTTCAGGAGTTTGCCACCCTCCAGCTGCTGTAACATGGCTCCACGTGGGACTGTTCTGGATATAGGGTTGCTGAAGTGCTCAGGTGATTTGTTGTTTTTTTTTTTTCTTTTTTATGCCTTCTTTTGGGGAGATGGAAAGAATCATAATTCATGTAAAACATTGCTTTTAAAATACAACTTCTGAAAAAAACCTCATAGTTTGCTCTATAAATCTATTGGATGATTGATCACAAAAGAATAAATAGTTATAATTACTTTAAAAAAACAAAGTTCCAATTATGTGCTAGCTGGCAGCACCCCCAAATAGGAAACAAATCCTGAGCATTGCCAGCCATGCAGTTTAGGTGACAGTGCAAGAATGAAAAAACACATGCCTTTGCAAGTAGGGTGTAAAGGTGGATTAATGAATATTCATTGTGTGCACTTGTCCAATTCACTAGTGATACGTTGCAGAATTAGTAATTCTGTTCCGAAGGGAGTATTTGAAAGCACTGCAGTAAATAAGAACTGATATGAGTTCAATCAGGCCATGTCAGTAATGAAAAGAAACAGAAAGAAATAAAGAAGAACTTGCCATTCAGTGGGTGAAACAGACACATGGGGAGCCAAATATTATAGCACCATATTATTAAGTAGTGTCATAACACTTTTGCAATGGGAAGGCAAACTAAAGTATCAGAGCTAACTGTTAATTCTGGAATTTCCAAACTTTCAAGTGCTGAACTGTATAAAGGAACATGCTTTTAATGGAAAATTATCTCTACTTTACAGTATTGCAAGATATTCAATATCCCTTTTTATACCAGTGAAGCAGATTCAGTCTTGGAGTTAACATCTGTTTGAGAAATTTATAGGATTACAAAAAGAAAGCGGGCTAGCTGCTAATAGCAAACAGTCAGGAATGAACCTCTCCCCAGGAAATCTGCTGAAGTATCATTGCTGAGATCTGGAGGACAAAAAATGGTGACAATTTTTGACACTTGCAAGAGCCATCAGGAGACTGAAGCCACTAAAAGGCTTGGCTGAAGGATTTGCTATGCAACTCTAAGGCGCTTTTGTGCTAGAAGACTTGTTACCTGGAGGCCACTTTCAGACTCTTTTTCATCTCTTTCTTGGTATAAAGTAAAAGACCAGAGAGAGCTCCTTTTCTCAGCCACACATCAGATATTTGCAGAGCAAGCCCTGAGTGTTTTAGTAAGTATGGAGCTGTGCAAGCGCCGAAGAGACCAATTCTTGAAGCCCGGGTCTTTGTGCAGTCCTCTACCCTCATGCAGGCTGCATGCCAAATGCCCACAAAGCATTGCCAGTCGTATGCTCTCCTTGCACACAAATACACCAATATAGTAGAAGGGTAACTGTGTTATTCTGCAGTTTTTAGAGGGGCATTCTCAGGGTTCTGTTAGTTTTCAGGTTCATTTCCCTCCCTTTGGCACATGAAGAACAAACATTTTCCCAAAATGAAGTTTTTTTTCACAGAAGTAAGTTTAGTCGAACAGTTTTGGTTAGTCATGGGGTTTGTGCCTTGTTCTGTTTCCCGGTATCTTCACATTTGAACAAAAATATTTCAGCTGGCAAGCATTTTAACTGTAAGGCTTCGAGGCTCTAGTGATGCTCTGCTTCACAACTACAACAGCTTCTGCCCCCATCTTAGCAGTTCATCACACTTGCCTGTTGAAATGCTGTGATCACGTGCTAGCTGCTTGGCTTTCTGAGAGACAGTCACTTTGCATTTGAAAAATCGTCCTTTGAGTACTTGGCATGGAGGCTGTTTCTTTTCAAAGTGAAAAAGATGGTGTTAATACTTCAGAAGGAACACACAACTTCCATATTTTCCCCACTAGCAGAAATGAAAGAGGACATTTCTTCACACCCTAAATGCTAGAGCATCTTTCCTCCCATGAAACATGAATTTGTCTCTACTGCTATTGTGCAGTGAGATAATCTGAAGAGAAGAAAGGAGGATGGTACAGTGTGAGTGAAAATTTTAAAAAAGCTGTGTATATAAGACGCAAAATAGCATTGTGGATGAAACTTATTTCATCAAAAACGTTAGCTCCTAGTGAGAGGATTTGTGCTTTGTCCTATCCCCTCGCTTTTTAAAAACAAATATCCAGTGAACAGGAGGGAGACATTTTGTGTTTTCTAGGTTGCTGAATGGGCGTATTTGTTTACCGTCAGTCGGAACAGTCCTCTTAGCCACCTCAGACATCCTGAGGAAATCTGTGGATTGATGCCACATTTGCTTCTATGGAGCTTGACCTGGTTTGGCATTTTGGAATTAAATGTTTATTCTCCCCTTCATCCCACCTTATAACCAGTCAATTTTCTTAAAACATGGCAATTTCAAAGGAAGAGCTAGATTGTTAACTAACTATTAGGGGTACGGATACCTTAGATCAGAAAGTAGGTAACTTTTCTTAGCCACTGACGTGTTCTCCAGTTTGCTTTTCCAGCATGTCTGCAGAATTAAGAGACTTCAGTAATAAACTGGAAAATGGCAGTATATGTATTTAGGGAGGGTGGGGGGCGGGGCTGAGAAATTTTTTTCAGGAAAAGCAGAAAGAAGCAGAGTAAAGGAGAGAAGTTTGCAATCAACAGCTCGGAAACAAAACAAAAACTTGCATTGGGAATCAGTTGTGCCTCTTCTTGACTTAATCCTGTTTGAAAGTGCACACAATGTTCAAATATTTAATTTTATTCTATTTAGAACAGGGCAGGAGAGAAAATGGAGGAAAAGAAAAGAGGGTTTGGATCCACCTTGGTAAATGCAAAGCAGCATCAAAGTGTAAATCCTGGCCTCAAAACTGGTGAGCAAGTCCTTTCAAGGCTGCCCGCACACTCATTTGATTTGACAACAGAGATGCTGTTCTATGTTGTAGTTTGTTTTATGCTGCCATTTTAAACTGTTTTGTCACAATTTTACTTCAAAATTGCTTGTACACAAACAGCATAAGTATTTGCATTATTTATAAAAATTTCAGGCCAAAGACGTGCCTTCACAAGTCAGGGAGATCTACCACCAACTATTTCTGCCAATAACCAGAGGAGGACTTGGAAAGCCCCTCCAGACACAGCTGCCATTTTCGTGTCTTGAAACAGTGAAGATGAAGAAATATTTTGCTGTTCCCAGGAGGGATGCTGAAAAGTGGATGAAAGTGTGAGGGAAGGGTTCACTGCCTTTAAGAACTGTTTATTCACGGTATTTTTGCAAACCTGACCTCCCTGTCCATTCTGTAGGAGACCAGGTAACTTCAGCAGTTGACAGAGCACCCACGATACACAATAAAGATTTAAAACCCTACAACTGTGGTGTCATAAAATCTTGCCTCTTCTTCCTGGGATGGGAGTAACAAACAGTGGCTCTTGGTCATAAAAAAAAGCAGGCAATTCACTCGGTTGCAGTTTTTCCTCTGGCAGAGATTATCTAAAATGTTCAGATTAAGTGCATCTACCAAAATGGAATACTGGTTAAATACAGTGTCTATTTGCTACAGTTTCTAAACAGGGACAGAGAGCTGAAGCACTCAAAGTTGATGATCTTCAATGCCAAACTCTTTTCAGTGGTGCCCAGCGACAGGACAAAGGGCAATGGGCACAAACTGAGGCGCAGGAAGTTCCATCTGAACATGAGGAAGAATTTCTTCCTTCTGAGGGTGACAGAGCACTGGAACAGGCTGCCCAGGGAGGTTGTGGATTCTCCTTCTCTGGAGATATTCAAAACCCGCCTGGACAAGGTCCTGTGCAGTCTGCTGTAGGTGACCCTGCTTTGGCAGGGGGGTTGGACTAGATGACCCACAGAGGTCCCTTCCAACCCCTACCATTCTGTGATTCTGTGATTCTGTGAATGTTTTCCCGGTCCTTTCTGAATTGATCAAGGGCTGCTAGGGAAATTTTGTTTACAGATTTATGTACAGTGCAGTGAAGAGAGAAACAGGGAAAATATTGGCATAGTAAAAGCAAAATCAGCCTCTTCTTGTAGGCTAATATCCTGTTATGGATGTGTGGAATGGAGCAGTGGATTAGTAGAGGGTGGAAATTTAGAGATAATCGGATGCCTAATAATTCAGATAAAAACCTAATAAGATTTTTCAGAAACACAGTTTTTCAACTGCATTTTGGCTCACAGCATACTCTGAAACTCCCATTAGGAGCCAATCTGCATGCTTGAACACCCAGCTACCTTAAATAGCTACCTCTTCATGCCTAAACACAGAATAGCTACTTTTTCTCTCTTGATGAAGAATGCATCATAGAATCATAGAATCATAGAATGGTTTGAGTTGGAAGGGACCATAAAGATCATCTAGTTACAAACCCCCTACTCTGGGCAGGGACACCTTCCACTAGACCAGCCTGCTCAAAGCCCAATCCGTCCCAGCCTTGAACACTGCCAGGGAGGGGACATACACAACTTCCCTGGGCAACCTGTTGCAGTGCTGCACTGCCCTCATAATAAAAATTTTCTTTCTTACATCTAATTTAAATCTACCCTCTTTTAGTTCAAAACCATTACCCCTTGTCCTACCTTTACATGCCCTTGTAAAGTGTCCCTCTCCAGCTTTCTTGTAAGCCTCCTTCAGGTATTGGAAGGCTGCTATAACGTCTCCCCGCAGCCTTCTCTTCTGCAGGCTGAACAATCCCAAATCTCTCAGCCCCTCCTCATTGGAGAGGTGTTCCATCCCTCTGATCATTTTTCATCTTCATCCAGAAGCCATGCGGAATCTACATGGCCTCCTCAACCCAGCAAGATTTCCAGAGCTCTGATAAATTTTAGGGGAGTAAGAGGGAATTTAAAAATGCTGGGGAGGGAATTTTGTAAATACCTAATCTCTTGAGCCCTTTGTGTGACAGTGCACTTTGCTTTGACACTAGGTCAGCTCTGGTTTTGAGACTACGGCCTGCTGTCACCTTCAAGCAGCAAGAAGACATCAACATACACCTGTGTGGCTGGTGTGATCTTCTGGGTGAAAACCTGGATTCTGATGAAGTAACGAGGGATGCCCACCTTTAAGATCAGAAGTTTTTGCCCCTGAAGAAAGAGACTTACTCTGGTGCATCCTCAAGTCTGAAAGCTTCAAACTTCCATGCAAGCATATATACATATTCAAAAATTGAAAATGCTTAAAAATAGATGAACATTTTACTTCGGATCCAGATTAATTTTGTATAAATAACTGGAGGTAGGCCATAAGCAGTACTCACATCTGGGGATGGCACCTGACTTCTGCTTCTTTCCTAAAATTCTGATGTGTTCAAATATTTATGTACTCATATGTACTTTCTCAGATTTGCGTGTGACAGATACATTATCACTGAAAATGAATTCAGTATGGTTATGACATTGATGATGACAGCTGCCAGGAAAATAAAATAAATTCTTTGGGAAAATCAAGCAACTCTTAATTTCCTGGTTTTTTAATTTTACAACAGTAAAAAAAAAGAAAAAAAAAAAAAACAAAAACAACTCTGAAATAGAATTCAGCCTAGTAAAAAGGGCTATATCTAATTTAATCCAAGATAAGTGAAATGATATTACAGGCCAGTGTCAGGTATGAACCACTAACAGAAGTATTAGCTGGAAAAAAGATAAAAGCAGACAGAGAAAAAGGAATACCTGTATAGATTTTATGTCCTCACCATAACAACATATGGATTTCATGGTTGTGTTTGATGGGTCATAAGCTATTGAACATTTTCTTGTGGCTCTGATTGATTGCAGCCACTCTACAAGCACTTGCAAGACCATCAATGCAGGATGCTTCTCTAAAGCAGGGTGTCTTCATGTTTTCACGGAAGGCTCTCTCCCTTCATTCAACTTCTTAGCTTTCAAGGGGTTTGGGTGCCTAGAGATCCCATTGCCTTAGCCCAGTGTGTAGCTGAGCACTTCTGAAAGCCAGCTTTAAAATGCAGTGATTGAAGTGGGATTGTATACTAGTTTTATACTAATGTTTCTCTGTTGAAATCAATAGAGCTACTAAATTTCACCAGCATGTTAATAGAATGTGTTCAGTGCAGACACCACCTAAGGATTTCATTATACTACTGATGCAGGGACAACATATCCAAAACCCAAGTACTCCAGACTATACCATAAAAGCAAAATGTAAGTGCGACTCTTTAAAAAAGGCAACAGATTTTAATTTTGCACACTGCACGGATTTAGCCAGGACATGTATAAGCACATGTCTTTAATGGAACTAGTCCATTCAATTAGTGCTGCCAGTTTAAAATTTATGGCATGCACAGCACACTGCCTGCATATCTGCTTGGAGGAAATGGTGAGACAAAATTGTGGACTGTCTCTGGCTACCTAAAAATGTCAGTGAGTCAGTTGACATTTTTGATATGGTCATCCTGTCCATGAACGGATGAGGAAGAGACAGTGTAACATTCCTTATCTGGAACAAAAAGAGAGCCAAGGAAAATCTCCATCCTATACTGGATGCCGGGGGGATCATTGCCACCAAGGATGAGGAAAAGGCTGAGGTACTTAACGATTTCTTTGCCTCAGTCTTTAAGTCAGACCAGTTATTCCCAGGATATTCAGCCCTCAGAACTGGAAGACAGGGATGGAGAACAGAATAAACCTGCCGTAATCCAGGAGGAAGCAGTTATTGACCTGCTATGCCACCTAGACACTCACAAGACTATGGGGCCTGTTGGAGATTGCCAAGCCACTCTCCATCATTTATCAACAGTCATGGATAACAGGGGAGGTCTCAGATGGCTGGAGGCTTGCCAGTGTAACACCCATGTACAGGAAGGGCCAGAAGGAGGATCCTGGGATCTACAGGCCTGTCAGCCTGACCTTGGTGCCGGGGAAGGTTATGGAGCGATTCATCCTGAGTGTGCTCACCGGGCATGTGAAGGACAACCAGGGGATCAGGCCCAGCCAGCATGGGTTCATGAAACACAGGTCCTGCTTGACAAACTTGATCTTCTGTGACCAGGTGACCTGCTTAGTAGATGAGGGAAAGGCTGTGGATGTTTTCTACCGAGTCTTCAGTAAGGCCTTTGACATTGTTCCCCACAGCATCCTCCTGGAGAAACTAGCTGCTCATGGTTTGGATGGGTGTATACTTATCACTCTCTACAACTACATGGAAGGCAATTATACTGAGGTGGGTGTTGGTCTCTTGTCCCAAGTAACTAGTGATAGGATGAGAGGAAATGGCATCAAGTTTCTTCAGGGGAGGTTTAGATTGGATGTTAGGAAAAATTTCTTTACTGAAAGAATTGTGAAGCATTGGAATAGTCTGCCCAGGGAAGTGGTGGAGTCACCATCCCTGGAGGTGTTCAAATAACATGTAGATGTGGCACTTCATGACATGGTTTAGCAGGCATGGTGGTGTTGGGTGGATGGTTGGACTTGATGATCTTAGAGGTCTTTTCCAACCTTAATGATTCTATGATTCTATGATTCTGTGGAGGTTTTGAGCATCTTCTGAGATCTGTCATTGAGGAATTAGGCAGGATGGAGCAGAAAGAGGACAAGAAAGCAGTTCTTATGCACTCTGCCAAAGCATGCCTTTACCTTTGAGTAGCACTGTAAGTCAGTGCCTCTGGAAGTCTACTCTAGAGTTTCATAGTGCCCTGTGGATGGAAAGTGAAATTCCAGGCACAAACATGACCTTGTGGTTATTGGCTTACTTAGTTGTTTTCTCAAGGTTGAGTTTTTTCCAGCAATTCATACTTTCTTATTGTGTGTCTTCAACTCTGGACATAGCTGTCTTTGCTAAGATGTCCAATTTTTCCTTCAGAGAGGATCATCCTTTCTATTACTTCTGAGAAAATTTTTTAGTAAGGTTTTTATTTTTTTAATTTCTTCTTTCTCCTCTGGCTTAAAAAAAATACATTCCAAGTCTTATCCGCATTCATGTAATTTTACAGTGGTCTTATTATATTCATCAAAACAGAAATATAAAACAACTTCATGTCCTGCTGCTTTGAAGAAAGTGCAGTGATAAAGTCGGTCATCTGTTATCTCCAGGCATATCTGGGTCTTACCTCATTAATAGCATTTCACATCAGTTTATATCTGATAATCTAAACTCTCCATATTGTCCCTGATAATATTTCCATTTAATTACAATGAAAACTTATATCCCAGTCCAAAACTTACAGTACACTGTATGGACCCTTTAACAGTATTGCTTTCACTGCTCTCTGGAAGTGATCTTGACCCAAATCACTTGTTTTATTCCCATTGTTTTCTTTCCCACCTTCCTTTGCCGTTTCTTTATCCATTTTCCTTCAGCTGCTTATGTTTTCTCTAGCTGTATTTGTAGACCAGACACAGAGATTAAATGAGTCTCTACAGGCAATCTCCTGCATATCTGTTTATAGCTTTTCTTGCTCCTCTGAGCCTGGCTACCAAAAAGGCTGGAATCTGAAGTGAAGACAGTCTGTTGAGAAGAGCACATGCAAGAAAACCTCTAACACAGCAACTCCCTGCAACATACCATAGAGGATGGAGCAGAGTGAAGACTCCGTGGCCATGCTCCGTGATGATTAAGCGGGAAGAAATGGTCCTCTAGAACTGATGAGCAGCTCATCTGGCCCCCTGAGCCAACAGGTTTTCAAGACCCTGCCAAAGTGCTATCCTTTCATGAACTTTGCTCGTTTTAATATCATTTTAATACCAAAACACACGTCCATCTTGAAGGCTACCTGCCTCCAAGGTGCAACCACTCCTCTTCGAGTCTGCGCCCTCAATTTTTTGTAAACTATACCTTTAAATGTGAAGCGAAAGAATTTTACACCAATCATGATAAAAAGTATGTATGACTACAGTCACTCAAACTCCACCTTCAATGTAGAAAGAATATAAAAATAGCCAGGGAAATGGGGGATTTTGGAAGAAGAAGATAACACCGTGGATTTTCGGAGAAGAAAACACCATGAGCAAGTCAAGGGAAACTTCACCTCAGACTGCCTCCGACAACCGGGACTGGCCGACGGGCTGAGCCTTGCTTCTCCACCCCTTGGGATGCCTTGGGTGAGACTTAAACTAGGTGCTTTTCTTGGGAATCTTAGAAATCTCTCTAGAGAGTTACTCCCTAATGTTTATAGCCAGGCTGTATTATTTATAAACTTTTCACGCATTTTATACTTGATAACATATTTGCACGTGCTTTCTTGCAGACAGTCACTATCACCGGCAATTCAAAAAACCTCTGTACCTGTTGCACAAATCAAACTGCACTGTTTAAGTAGCCAGTTGTCACAGTTTCTCACAGAACACAACCAGACACGGCTGTGCTAGTTCATGAGCACGACTGGACTGAAGATGCAGACTGCTATTAGTGTATCCAGAATCGTGGTAGTTTAATATACATATTAAACGCAACTGGACTCATAGTGGCAAATTGGACATCACTCAGAATTTAAACCTAGCCGCACCTAGCCTCTCACTCCAGTGAAGAGAGTTAGAATGCAAGTGGGTTTATTTTCTGCCAAATTAACACGACAGAAAGATGGTCAAAAATTTCTTTCCTACATATTCACATGTCCCATGAACATCCAGAAGTAAAACATTTAGTTGGAAGTGGTTTTTGCATCTTAGAAATATAACTGTGGTTTAATTTCTCTTTATTGCACTAGTACCCAGGCCATGTGAGAATCTAGACCCTGATAGTGTAAGGTGGAAAGATAGTTCATCCCATGGAGAAGTTATATTCTATCAAAGATGCCATCCAGAATTACAGTCTTTTTTGTAAAAAGAAATCATTGCAATCTGCAGACTTCTTTGTTTTCCATACAACAGCATTTGTCACTAAACTCGCTGCCAGAAACAATGTGATAAAACCACTTGTAGCAAACTTTTTCCTTCCTAAAACTGACAGAGAAAATGTGAACCTAAGTGGCATGTAAGGAGTGCAAAGGCTGGCTAAAATTGTGGTGCTTGGCATTGTCTGTGCACTGCCAGTTTGTGTCAGAACAGCACATGCACAAAGCAAGGCAAAGCAAGGATCCTGTCTCTGCTGAAACTGCACTGCCTGTCAAGATGAGCAGCTGAAATTTCCACCTAAACTGTATGAACCCAGCAGAATCCATCTGCTGAACCATCTGTGGGACGGCTCACTGAAATTATAGCCCATCTGTTGTTGCACTGTCACAAAGTTTGCCAGCCTCACCCTCACTCCGTTATCTGAGTATCTTTCTTTCCCTGTGGGTCTCCTCTGCGCTCTTCTCTCTCTCCTGCTCTGTGTCTTTTGTTTTGTTCTTTTAACACATTGCCTTTCCAGTCTCAGAAATGTAAAAAATAAGGAGGTTGTATTCCCATTGCCCTACAGTTAGTCAGGAACAGCTTTGCCCAGGGCAGAACAGAGGTCTGTTAGGTGTATATCATAATAGCGTATCTTCAGCTGCTCTGTACCAGCAGAGCTCATTGCAGGCAAGAGATCTAGCCTGTTTCACACTAGCTAAGTCTCTCTCCCATATGTAGGCTGTCACATGGAACTATAGAAGTTTAGACTGTGGCTTGACTTCTCCTCACTCTTAAGGAAACTAATTTTCGTGTATTATTTACCTCTAGGCTTGAAAATTCGGCCTTGCCTTTAGTGTCACACTCCAAAGAAAAAGAGAGAAATGCCCAATTACCTCTTTCCTCCCATCTATCCTTTTATACTTGGGGAAAGTTCAGCTGAAGATTTTTCACCAGAGCACTACCTTTGGCTTGGCATCAGCCATGGCATAGTGCTGAGACAGTGGAGACGGGCAGAAAAGCAGGCTGATTTCTGTGCAGCAGAACGAGTGAAGATACTCTCTTCTACAGCCCTCATAATCCATCTGAGCAGATTTTCACTGTTGCTTTCAGCTTAGATGTTTAACAAAGGACAAGGGTAGAATTTCGTCCTGTCTGGAAGCATAGAGAAAAGAGGAGAAGGAGATCTCAATTGCATGTCAAAGATTTGGAAAGAGGAATGGTGTGATAGCAAGCATGAGGGCCACAAAATTTCAGAGCTTGGCTGTTATCAGCAGCTACAAATCAGAGGCTCTGGTATGTCAGCATTGACAATGAATCCAGTCTAAACCTCCCCTGGTGCAGCTCTGAACCACTCCCATGCACGCTATCACTGGATGCCTTGGAGAAGAGATCAGCACCTCCTTCTCCACTTCCCCTCCTCAGGAAGCTATAGAGAGCAAGGAGGTCACCCTTCGGTCTCCTTTTCTCCAAACTAGACAAACCCAGGGTCCTCAGCTGCTCCTCACAGGACATGCCTTCCAGCACTTTCACCAGCTCTGCTGACTTCCTCTGGATGCATTCGAGTCCTTCAACATCCTGCTTCAATTGTGGGGCCCAGAACTGCACACAGTACTCAAGGTGCGGCCACACCAATGCTGAATACTGTGGGAGGATCACCTCTTTTGACCAGCTGGTTATGCTGTGTTTCATGCACCCCAGGATGCAGCTTGCCCTCTTGGCTACCAGGGCACGCTGCCGACTTGTATGGAGCCTGCTGCCAACCAGCTTCCTGAGATCCCTTTCTGCAGGGCTGCTCTCCAGCATTTGGAGCAAAATCCAGCATTTGGACTTGTGAAATTTCATCCCATTAATCATTGCCCAATGCTCCAATCTATCCAGATGCCTCTGCGAGGCATCTTTGTCCCTCAAGAGAGTCAACGGCACCTCCCAGTTTGGTATCATCAGCAAACTTCCTAATGGTGCATAGTACCCAGTATAATCTTCCTCATAATTTTTCTAGGAACTGAGGTTACACTAGTAGTTCACTGGGTCTTCCCTCGTGCCCTTTTTTTAAATAACATCGGCTAGCTTACAGTCAGCGGGGACCTCCCCAGACTCCCAAGACCTTTGGTAGATGATCGAGACGGTTCCTGCCATACATCTGCTAGATCCTGCAATACTCTGGGATGAATCCCATCAGGCCTCATGGACTTTTGAACATTTGGCTGATAGAGCTGGTCCTGTACAATTTCAGTGTGCACAAAAGGAAAGCCACTGTTCCCACACTCGTGGTGCTGCAATTCAGAGGACCAGGCAGTCCAAGGTCTGTCAGTATTATTGAAGACTGAGGCAAAAAAGGCATTGAATGCCTCTGCTTTTCCTGCATCCCTATTTGTCAGGTGACCATATGCAACAAGTATCAGATTCCTGAATAGCTTAAAGTTTGCTCTCCTGAGTATGGCTCCATTGGTCAGCCTCCCTCTCAGACTCTCAAATACACCTCATTCTGCCCACCTCTTCCTGCAGCTCGGCCACCAAGCAGAGCAGTTCATTGATCTGGTCACACCTCCCACAGGCTTGCTTGCAATCACTTTCTATCTCTAGGAATATCCCTTCACACACCCCACAGCTGGAAACCTGGGTGGTCACATGTTCCAACAGGAGCTCTGTCTGTGTGCCAGAGGGCACTGCCTTTTGCTGGGATGTCAACATGCTGCTGGCAGTGTCTGCCCACTGCTGGGCGCCTGCCTGCTGGAAAATATGTGTGCTCATCTGTAGCACTCAGCTGGGCTGATTGTTGCAGTCTGCTTAAATCTCCCATGCTGCCGGGTGCAGGCTCTGGTCCTTGCTGTCTCTTCCAATGTCCTGCTTTTGGCTGGGATAGAGTTAATTTCCCTCTCAGTAGCTGCTGTGTTTTGGGTTTAGTATGAGAATAATGTTGATAACACTGATGTTTTTACTTGTTGATAAGAAATCAAGGACTTTTTCCAGTCTCCCATATTCATATGGGTAGGTGTCCTGTATCTGGGAGGGAGCACAGCCAAGCAGCTAGCCCATGTTGGCCAACGGAAATATTCCATATCATGGACGTCATGCTCAGTTTGTAAATGGGGTTGGCTGGGGGGCAGGAATCCTTTTTTTTAATTCTCTTTTCTGTAAGTTCAAATCCTCTCTTATCCAGGAATTCAAACTTTTCAGGTAGCTCAGTCATTTTCTGTGAGTTTGGCAATGCGTGCAAAATTCATGAGTTTGGTGAAATTTGCAGGTTCTGTGATCACTGCTTGGGAACTGGCTAAGCAACTGGTCATTGGCCAGTGAGAAGAAAATAGTATTGTGTATAGTTTTATTTGCATATTCATTATTATTATTGTTCATGTTAGTATTTCCTTCATTGTCATATTAAACAGTCTTTATTTTAACCCGTGAGTTTTACATTTTGTCCATTTCTCCTCCCCATCCTGCTGGGTGAGAAGGTGAGGGGTGAGTGAGCAGCTGCCTGGTGCTTAGTTGCCAGCTGCCAGGTTAAACCATGACATTCATGGGGTCAGTTACTCAGGGAATGCCCCCTGCTCAGACAAGCCTGTCCTTGTCCACATGTATCCCTTATTTGTCCTCTACCACTGCCTGCTGCTGCCGCTGCTGCCGCTGTTGGTGCTTCTCACACTGCTTAGATGTTTGTTGCAATCCTACTACTCTGGGAACTAGAAGTATTCTGGGAACTGAGGTTTAGAATCTGAAAGGCCAAGTGCTGAAACAGATGCCATGTCTTCATGGTCAATGACATGCAATCCTTGCTCAATAGCCCATACTCTGAGCCCCAGGTGTGAGCCTGCATTTGTCCTGAAAGCATTACCACAAAGGACATTTTCTCAGAGACAGGTGTAAGTAGGATAGCCAAGGTTTATTTGCTTCCATAGGTTGGGACAGGTAGTTTGTACCAGGGGGTTTGTAGATTAACGTCTGGATGGAGTAGGATACAGTTTACATGACAATATGCCAGCTCCTGGCCCAAGGACTTGGTCTGTTAGTCATAGGATGGGTGTGAAAGCAGGGTTGCATGGGCAAGGGGTAGTTTCTTCTAGTTCCTGGCCCATGCACATACAGGAAATCTTCACCATTGCCCACTAAGTCCTGCGGCATCTCCTCTCCTTGATAGGTTGGAGTTTTTATGTTCTACTGAAGCATCATGTTAATAACTTTAAACTACTGGCAAGGAAGCTACAAAATTGTAATACTTAAAAAAATCTCACAGCCCTTTTTTATAGGGAGAACATTAAAAAATCCTTTGGTCTCTGCAAGAAAAATAAAGATGGCCAGATGAGTCCTCAACATCTCAGCTAACTCCTAAAGCAGTCAGGGTGTTTACCTACACGTATTTAGTGAGACGGCTCTGCTCAGAAAGCGGAAGCAGTATTGTATCTCTGTATGACACAAGGATGTGACATTCCTCAAGAAAGAAACATAATAGGACTGCAAGATAAGGACAAAATACGAGATTAATTTACAGGCTAAAAAAAAAAGGGATGTTAATATAGCCAGAGGCTTCCAGATGCAAAATGTCCCATTGCCCCTTTTTGGACATACCGAATGCAGAAAGCTTCCAGAAGGCATGTGTACATTTCTCAGTGTACAAGGCAGAAAGACACAAGCTCCCAAGAGGAAGTTTGGGTTTTCTAGTTCTTCTATATACATCCTTAGTGCCAAAAAATTATTGTTGTGATCATCCATTCTGAGTTGTCTCTAATCTCTGTCTAGGAAAGACAAAGTGGGTAAAAGAGGTTATGTGAATGGAGACAGTGCTCCAGCGGGTGTGTTGATTCAAATTTCTGTTCAAGGACATGGAAGAGCAGTTGTCTATGTTCTGTAATTTTTTTTTTTTTTTAAGTAAATAAAGGAGTTATTTGGGCCAATTTAGTTGGGGGTGCTGCAAGAGACATAGGGGATGGAGAAGTTCCCTAGCTGGAGGATCGTTTACTCGGTGAGCAGGGGATCACTGGTGTCTGATGGGGAGGAGCGAAGATGGGGGTTTTGTTGTTGATGTTGTTCATGTGACAAGAATAATTCAGGGAGAGTGGAGGGAGCAGCAAGCACTGTCCTGCTGAAAGACGGGACACCAATTCAGAAATGTTAGAACAAGCAGTTGTTGAACTTAGTGTCTCAGACTCAAACAGGGATGGCAGGTCAACAATGATGTCACGCAAAATGGTGTGATGCAATGATTGTGGGACAACTGCTGAAACCACCAGCTCTGGAAGAAAGAGCAGCCTCAGTGGTGACAGACCTTGCTGAGATCTGGGTTGGTGGCCACAAATGCCTATTATGCTACCTCCTGGGACTGGAGCTAGCATTTCTGCATGGCACTGAACTGCACAGAAATGTTATTGTGCTCAGAGCTAGCTCCAATATCTCTAACACACTGCTGTGTAGGCAAGCTGCATATTTAACACCCATTTGTTTTTTTGATTGGGTAAATTATAGCTCAGGATGCAGAACTGTCTCAGCAAATGAATCCATGTGCTAACTGCTACAGCCCAGGAAGACCTTCTGGAAGCTGTTTGTTCTTGGCTACTAGGCTTGCTCTAGGCTATTCCTTTGACACATGTCTGCAACGTGTCAGACCTGACTGCATCTGTGTGGTTTTTGGTATTTCTGATTTGGGAAACACAGGCTGGAGGGCCAATGCAGGTTGTAGTGAAATAATCTTTCTCTTCTAACAATAAAACAAAACAAACAAAACAAACAAACAAACCCTAACCCAATATTTTTAGATTACTTGTGTGTGTGTGTGGGGGTGTTATATCTGCTTTATCTTGTAGAAGTTAAAGTCCAAATGTTAGAGTTTTCTTTACAAAGTGGTATGGCACCCAGCACAGTAACTGTGCATTTGGACTTTTTTCTGATTGATAGAGATTAATGTATCCGACATGAGAAGACTATAGTTGCTTAGGGACAGTTAGTTATATTCACTAGGACAAGCAAAGCATTTTTCCAACCCACCACATATGCTTAGTGCATGCTTAGTGCTCTAAGAAAATCTAATTTGTCAAAGGTGAGGAAAACTAGAGTCAAAACTGACTGAAAGAAGAAAAAGGAATGACATTTAAAGGTTAAGAAAAAGTATTTTTAACACTCCAAATGACCCATAGCTATGACAAAGGGCAACTGCTGGCTGAAAGTGCATCCATGTCGAAGGCAGTGAACAGAAATTTGAAAGCAAAAGAAAGAAGCTGCAAATATAAAGCAAAACGCCTTACAGAGTAAGATTTAAAGTGCTAAAGAAGACAGGAAATGGCTTGACTACAATGTATAAGAACTTCTGTATGGAGGAAACACCACAACTAATGGACTTTTTAATCCAGTAATCAAAGTCATCATGAGAATCAGTGGCTGGTAGCAGTAATCAGATGAATTCAAATCAGTATGAAGGCTTAGTTTTTTTGAAAAGGAAAGTGATTAGCCTCTAGAAAAAGTTGCTAAGGGGAAGGAGGGGCTCAAGAACTGAAGGTTTGAAAACAAGACTAGAAGCTCTTAAGAGAAGGTGTTTGAGGTGCAGTGCAGTTCAATGCAAGTACTTGGGCTCTGTTGAATGAGGCTCAAGAGGAGATGGGAGAAGTGAAGGGATTCAAAATGCCTGGAGTCTCAACTACACAGTTCAACTACATTTGATCCTGTGGTACCTATGTGAACTGGCAGTAACTTTCATATTCCATCTTTCTAGAAGTCACAAACTGGGGAACAGCAAAATGAAATGTTCCCATATAAAAAAGTGGCTTAGCACACACACACCATGTCCTTACTACATCTCCCACAACACAGCATCCATGTGTTACTTTGGACCTGAAGAACCTAGAAGTTTAAGATTAGAGAAGACATCCCTCACCATATAGGCAGCGGTAACACTGTGAAAGGCCTTTCTGATCTGGTATTTCAGATCGTGGGTAATTTGATTTATGTAAGCTGAGAGGGACGGGACGGAAAGGAAAGGAAAGGAAAGGAAAGGAAAGGAAAGGAAAGGAAAGGAAAGGAAAGGAAAGGAAAGGAAAGGAAAGGAAAGGAAAGGAAAGGAAAGGAAAGGAAAGGAAAGGAAAGGAAAGGAAAGGAAAGGAAAGGAAAAAAATGTGGGTATGAGTTAATGAATCTGAGGTTTTTAAAACTTAAATGACTGTTAACATTGTCACACTTCTTACTTTTTTCTTCCTCTTTGAGTGACAGAAACAATTTATTTTTTTCTGGAGCATGTCCTAATATTAGATTTTGTTGATGCCATAAAATTCTTTGACTGTAAGGAGAAAGGCTAGCACTGCTCCTTGAAGGGCCACAGACTTGAGACCAGCCCTGTGCAGAGACCACCACAGGCTTTAGACATTTTAATGTTAATGTTAGGATTACAGGGACCTCAGTTAAGCCTTTGCCAAGATAGGTGTGTAGTCTTAGTGAGTTTTCCCAGACACTTTCTCTCAGGCCAGGCCGAAAGAAACATCTGCGGCTAATTACCTTTTTATCTTAGACATTTACATCAGTATGGGATGAATAATCCTCTGGAGGTGCCACTACAAAGGACGCCTGCATGACTGGCTTAGCCTAAATATTTAACTAGTAAACTACTGCCATTAGTGGAGGTTGAAGCCATTCTGAGTGCCCACTACCTTTCTCTACCCTAAGTGCTTGTCCCAATTTCCAGCCCAGCACATCTTCCATTAAAAATCTATGTGATTTGTGCTACGGCCAGGCAAGAAAGTTTACTCAAATTGCAGATGTTTTTCAGGATTTCAGACATTTTTTTGTGTGCTTAGCACCCTCCTGTCCATTCTGGGAACATGCGCATGTGCACACTCACAGACACAGACACACAAAGACCAGAACCCTCCGCTCCCACCCAAGTAAAACCTGTGACTTTATAGCCCAGGGACTCACCTGGGATGGTGAAATCCTAGGCACCAGGCTGCTTTTTCAGTTTCTGCCTGTGAAAGGGATCAAATGAAAGTTTCATCAACATGGCTACATTCCTGAGGGACTATAATTGGCTTGGAAAGCAAAAGCATTTCAGGGAATTTCTGAGCAGCTCTGCTTTGAACCAATGATTTTCTGAAAGTTGCTTAAACAACAGAAGTAAATAGCTTCATACAATATGCCAGATAATTTGTTTGACAACTGATAAAGGAGGAACGGGGAGGGTGAATGTGGAAAACAAATGATGGACCAAAGAATATTTGCCTTCTGTAGAAGAAGTCAAATAATGATAGATCCTAGTCAGAATGAATGTAGCCATAAAAAAAAGATTCATTGGATAATTTACTTGAAACAAATAATGTGACCAACTCTACTCCACAGCCAGAGACTAATAGCATACGACAGGGCTTTCTCAGGAAAATGCATTGCTATGCAGTCAGCATGTACATTATCAAAGGAACTAGCATTGGGAAAAAGCAGCATTGAAGCACTTAATAAAAGAAATTTTTCCTTATAACTTTCATTTAAATTGTGTTATGAAAATCACTTGATTCTACTTAGCTGCTGTCAGATTTAAATGACTGACTTTCAAAGCCTCCACAGTGCTGGAACTAATTTAACATATTAAGAGGAAACGTGAGAGAAGCAGGTAGCATCATTCATACTGGTTTGAAAGTTTACCATTGTGTAAAAACTACATCATCAGATCATGGCATGAGACATGGAGACTGACACAGGCTCAATGCCACAGAAGGGGAAATCCTCATCTTTCTTACCAAATCTGCAGCAAACAGGTTCAGAGGAAGGCCCTTGCTTTATGATTGCCAGTTGTCAGCAACACTTACCACAAAGCTCCTAAAAACTTAGTTCACCACTTGGATCCAACTGAGTTCTGACCTGAAGCAGAGACAGTCCTTCCAAATAGTCCATGATTTTTCCCAACCAAAATCTGCCCTTCTCTTTACCAGAGAGAGTTTAGTCAGTGTCATTTTCTTATAAATGCTGGTTGGTTAGCTGGAGCCTGTCTGAAGGGGATCCTGCCAGCAAAATATTCAGTTTGTCATGCATCTTGTCTGAAGCTTCTCCAACAGAGCAAAAAAGTACTGCCCATGAACTGTGCCTGAGGCTTCTGTAATATTTAGACACTCTTTGCTACCACCGAAATGTTCCTGGTGGCAACTGGAGCTGGTCAAAAGAAAAATGTGCAAACTTTCATGAACAAGTCTAGAGTAAATTTGTCCCAACTTTCCATCTCAACATTTCAAGACACGAAATTCCTTCTTCATTGATGATGCTAATAAGAGAGAAAACCAACTACCAGCACAAATGTTTACAGGGTAATGTCTCCTCTTACACTTTGGAAATACACTAGAAAAGGAATTTTCTAAATTCTAAAGGCAAATGTTTTGCAAATGGCAAAGAAATCACAGCTGGAGTATCTGCTTCCCACCTTCCTCATGTCTTTGTGTACCATCTCATGAGAACAATCAAAGGTGACAGCTTGCAGAAGTCACTACCTAAGAGTGTCAGCAAGCATGGGAGGACTGTAGCCTTTAAGGGACATTTCAATTCTTTATTTATTCATCGGTCCAGGTGTTGATTTTCAGATCTACAGACAGGACACTGGAAAATGTTGTCAGTTCCAAGGGACTGTTTGCTGTCTATTGCGTTTGCTGTAAAGCACGCTGTATTGCATTAAGACTGTTCCTTGACAAAGTTGTGCTCTCTTACCTGCTTCTCCAGTCTCATATTAATCTGAGCTTACCAAATAATGCAGCTTTTTATCAGGTTGTACTAGGTAGCAGGAGAATTTGCTGTCTTTGTATATCTGCAGATGGTTCACCTAACTCAACCCAGTTCACACTGGTGATACAGTATCCCACTAATCTGTGAAGAGTGGATAGGTACCATACACAGTGATACCTGATCTTCAGATAGCTATCAAAACAACGTAGGATAAAGTCATGCTTGTGAAGTAATGATCTTTTTTTTTCTGTAAACAGAAGTGAGATTTATTCAAGACACTAACTGCCAGGCAGCTGGAACTGGGTAATACCTATCCCCTTTCTCAAGGTCTATTCCTGATCCTGCTTCCAAAGAGCTTAACTATGCTGCTTCTGTTGTGCCCTTGTAAATGTGTTTCTGCATCCGTGGATACAATTCCCAATTTACCTAAATAGCAGGCTCTCTAAGCAAAATAAAATAAAGTACACTCCCTGCTTCACCCTATCCCATAAAATTAAAAATAATTTTATCTTCTAAAACTTTTTGCCCACATTTTTCTAGAAAGTCATCCTTGGGGGTGTGAGTCCTTCCTTCACTCTTTGCGTATTTGTCTATTTATAAAAGTATCCACTTCTTGAACTCTTTGAGCTTTTCTGCAAAATATCTGTGTATGTTTCAAAAAGGTTTTATTGCTGTCATCCTAGTCTTAAAACCTTCAACTAGCATAAACAGGCTGTTAATTCTGTGGTGAGCAACTTCAGCCCAGTGAACATGAGGCACTGTTAATTTATTGTTAAAAGCCTGAGATGTTTTTTTCTTATAGCAATACAAACATCCTCTAGGCTTCATGCCTTCAAGGCTACTTTTTAAGCTGAAGTCTTTTGACTATCAGAGAGTTGCACCACTTCGGTAGCTAACTGGGATGTAATGTGAAGGCCTTTAAAAAATCAGAAGTTGTTTATGTAAAAGATGTTTCATTAATCCCTCCTCAAATACTACATTTCTGAGAGATTTTTGGTGAAAGTAAGCTCTTACCACCCACAAACATTTGTTCAGTGTCAATACAGCTATAAAGGCAGAAGTGTTGAGTCAATGATTAAATGGAAACATTTCTAGGCAAAAGTACTTACTCACTGGGAAATGAATCCTGAGGCTTTGTAAAAAACGACATGACAGAAACACAAACAGCACAGAAACTCTGGTAAGTATCAGAATTTGTTCCCAATTTGCAAATCTCTTTGCCCACTGAGGGTGCTGTTCTATTTGATGCCGTTTCCTGCAGCTCTTAACTACACAGAGTGAAAGCAGGGTGGATTATAAAATTAGCTGGTGATTAGATGTTGGCCATTCTAGTGAGACCAAATGTCTGGTCAGTAAGCTTTAGTGCAGGAAATCCGGAGCCAGTGTTTCCAAAGACAAAAGCTTAAAGTGAAGTTTCACAGTGTGTATTTAATCTGAAGTGTAAGGGCTCTTGTATGCTCAGTCCTTCACAATCAGGGCATTTATTTATTATATTTATTTATTTATGAAACTGTGTGGGAGTTCTTCAGCAACAGTCACTAGAAGCCATTCTATTTTATCTTTGGAAGCATGAATGTAGTTTTTCTTTTCAAAAATCTTGTTGTGGTACAAATCTACACAGAACAGAGAACATGTTAACTCTGCCCAATATTCTTTCGAATCTGGAACATTTGCAGTTAGAAGCAAAACAATTCATTTGGATCCAGATGCAATATTTCTCAGAATCCTATAGAAAATTATTTAATAGGAAAAAAACAAACCAAACAGTGCTGTAGGATGCTAACAGAGATCCATCATTATTATTGCTCAGAGTAAAAGCTTCAAAAACCGCAATATAGGCTGAAATGTTTTCTACGAAGTCGTTGGGGGTTTTTTCCCAATGCTGCCGTATAATTCTGCTACAGGGATAGAATTAGAGAAAAAGTCCTGCAGATTGGTTAGAAGAAAAAATATTAGAATGGTTTGGGCTCGTCTAATCCAACTTCACTGCAAAGAGCATGGACATCTTCAACTAGACCATGTTGCTCAGAGCCCATTCCAACCTGACCTGGAATGTTTCCAGGGATGGGGCATCTGGGCAATCTGTTCCAGTGTTTCATCACGCTCATTGTAAAAAATTTCTTCCTTATATCTAGTCTAAATCTACCCTCACTTAGTTTAAAACCATTACCCCTTGTCCTATCACAACAGACCATGCTAAAAAGTCTGTCCCCATCTTTCTTATAAGCCCCCTTTAAGTACTGAATGGCCACAACGAGGTCTCCCTGGAGCCTTCTCTTCTGCAGGCTGAACAACCGCAACTCTCTCGGCCTTTCTTCATAGGAGAGGTGTTCCATCCCTATGATTGTTTTTGTGGCCATCCTCTGGACCCACTCCAACAGGTCCATGTCTTACCTGAGCTGAGAGCTCCAAAGCTGGATGCAGGGCTCCAGAGCTGGATGCAGGACTCCAGGTGGGGTCTCACCAAGGCAGAGCAGAGGGGCAGCATCACCTCCTTCGACTTGCTGGACACACTTCTTTTGATACAGCCCAGGATATGACTGGTTGTCTGGGCTGTAAGGGCACATTGGTGGCTCATGTCCAGTTTTTCATCCACCGGTCACCCCCAAGTCCTCAACAGGGCTGCTCTCAATCCCTTCATCTTCCAGTCTGTATTGATATCAGGGGTTGCCCTGACTGAGGTGCAGGACCTTGCACTTGGCCTTGTTGAACCTCATGAGGTTCACATAGGCCCACTTCTCGAGCTTGTCCAGGTTCTTCTGAATGGCATCCTGTCCTTCAGGCGTGTCCACTGCACCACTCATCTTGGTGTCATCTGCAAACTTGCTGAGGGTGCACTCAATCCCACTATGCTGTTGATGAAGATATTAAACAGTACTGGTCCCAACACGGACCCCTAAGGGACACTGCTTGTCACTGATCTCCATGTGGACATTGAGCCATTGACCATTACCCTCTGGATGCGAACATCCAACCAGTTCCTCACCCACAGAACTGTCCACCCATTAAATCCATATCTCTCCAGTTTAAAGAGAAGGATGTTGTGGGGGATTGTGTCAAAGGCCTTACAGAAATCCAGATAGATGACATCCATAGCTTTTCCCTTGTTCACTGATGTAGTCACTCCATCATAGAAAGCCACTAGGTTGGTCAGGCAGGACCTGCCCTTAGTGAAGCCATGCCAGCTGTCTCAAATCACTTCCCTGTCCTCCATGTGCCTTAGCATAGCTTTTAGGAGGATCTGTTCCACTGTCTTCCCAGGCACAGAGGTGAGGCTGGCAGGTCAGTAATTCCCAGGGCCCTCTTTTCTACCTTTTTTAAAAATGGGTGCAGTGTTTCCCTTTCTCCGGTCACCAGGGACTTCACCTGACTGCCATGACTTTTCAAATATGATGGAGAGTGGCTTGGCAACTACATTAGAAAATTCCCTCAGGACTCTGGGATGCATCTTGTCAGGCCCCACAGACTTATGTATTAGAAGGTACTCTAAGATAGTTATTTGCTACCAGATCAAAGTGGATTTTTTCCTCTCACTGAATAGAAGGAAATGTTTACCTCAGAGCTCATTGCTGTTAATGCAAGATAACATACTAGGTCTCTGAGTGCCTTTAGTAGATATGACTGGCCACAGACTGCTTCAGCTTCAGCTGAAACACCCAGACTAGCTTCTTCGGGTTCCGTGTTAGCAGCAGGCTTGTGAAGGGGTTTTGGTGACTAGTTGGAGACTGTAAGTTAGGAGTGAGGCTTACATTATCAGCTCTGCTTATATCTACCATGACTGCAGCCCTAACTTCCTGCATGAGTGTATTTAACAAACTTGGCACACAAACAAAATAACAAACAGACTGAAAAATTTTCTGTACCTCTTTGATTTTCAAACTTTGTTAGCAATTTTATCCTTCAGAAGAGTAGACTCTGCTCCTTAGTAAGTCCGTGTCTATGACAAATGTCAACTTTATAGCTTAATCCCTCTCTCTACAAGATTTTTTGGGGGACAAAAAAGGGCAAAAGCAAATGAGAAGAGATGAAAAAATATTTTTAAATGGTGGCGGAGTGGACAAATGCAATTTTCCTTCCTTTCTGAATCAAACTGTTCATTCTTGCTCTCTGTTCCCTAAGTCATTTGGTAAAACATAAGGTACTTATAAAGTTTTACCCATTTAAGAACAGGATTAAGTTACCGCAGTGTATGTGATTCAAGAAATATTTTAAATCGAAAGGAAGCCAAAGCATTGGTTAATAGTAAATAGGCAACACTCAAAAAAAAAAAAAAAAAAAGACAGAGAGGGAGATTACCCAGAATGGTTTCTGAGGACAAGTTTGCTCTGTTTTGGTTATTAGAGAAAAGAGGATAGTAGACAGAGTAAAGAATTGTGGCTCAGGGCACTTAAGAGCCTGCTTGTACCTACGATCTTGAATTACTGTGTGACATATTCAGTCACTTTGCTTGCTTGGGTGTCATTTTTCCTCCCATTTCTTTGGCCCTCTATCCTATTTAAACTGTAAACTCTTTAGTCTGGGAACTATGTATTGCTGTAGGTGTTGTGCAGACAGATTCCACCTTCTTCTTTGGTGTCTTTGTAATGCAGTGGTGTATGAACCTCCTTTTCTGATTTGGTTTGCTGTTGGTTTTTTCAATACGGGAGAATGGAAAATAAACGCAGCAATTTTACTGGCACTTTTCAAAATAGCCAGCTGGTGACACCAAGCTGAAATAGGGGGTAAAGTCTGCACAGGAAAGTTATAAGGAAGATTGAAGTAACTGTGGGAAATACAAAATGAAGAATGCCAAGTTTTGATTCTAAATACATAGTTTTAGCTAATTCAAGCAGCTAGTATTTGTATGGCCTGTAATTACTTGGCACTGTTGCAGGAATAGGTCAAATTCTTTCTACGGTAATAATTTTGACCTTTTGAATTTCACTCACACTGAAGTAGTTATAATCATATGTAACTCTTCTTGAGATTCTTTTGACTTCTGAGGAAAATGGTAGGTATCACACAGCACCTTTTTTTTTTTTTCACGGTAAAAAATTACAAGTCTGAGTCAGAAGAGAAAACTTTGTGTTGGTTTTTGCATTCCATAACAAATAGCAAAAATACAAGGAAATGTTAAGTCCCAAACTAGCTCAAAAAAAATTCTTCAGCTTTAAGAGATTTCAAGAAGTCATGCTGCTCTTGTTCTTACAAGAGATACCTTATATTTTCTTCTCACTTACAGTCTGCACTCTTTGCAGAAAGCTCTTCACTGATGACTCTTGCAGATCATTAGTACAAAAACAAATACTTTGTCTTCCTTGTTAATCCTATCAGATACTCATTTATCTCTTTTTTTAACTTGTTCCTGTGGAGAAACCCTTGGCTCTGACATCTCTATAAAAGGACGCCTGAGTCCTGAAAGTTTTTGTTTGTTTGAATCTGATCTCTTTCTTCTGTTAATTTCCTTCACAAGTCTTAAGGGTGAATATCCTTCTCCCATTATCTCCTATGACGTTAAATTTCCATCATTATGCATGGTTTCCCACAGTTAGGAGAGAATGTGAGAATGAATGGTAGCAACATATTTACTCTTGGGGAGCTGCCTTTAAAATTCTTACTGGACTGTATGAAATTATAAATACTACAGCAAAAACTACCCAATGAGCAAGGTTCAGAGACCTTGTGCTGTGAATCAGTGCATGGATTCTCACAGCTTCAAGCCATGAACCATTTCTAGGAAAATTGCTATAGACTATGACCTGCAGTCTCTCCTGGACAGTCAACTCCTGAACAACAGTGTAGTTTGAATCCATGCCACCATCTGGTCAGCTGCTTTTGACCCTCACAGCACAGTTTTAGTTTATAACTAAATTACCTACCTCAAAGGCTTCTTACCTTCCTCTGCATTGGAGTTAGAAGAAAATTTCTAAACCACCAAATGATAATATTCCATTGTGCATACAGGGATTTGTAGCTTTGTCAATAGCAAGAAGGAAGTAGTTTGTCTTAGCAGCACATTGTTCCCTCGCAGTACTTCAGAGCAAGTGGCTGAATGGCATGTCAGACACCACAGTCGAAATTCTGACTCCCCCTTAAAAATTCAGTGGCAGTACTGCCTGCTGGTTGCAGCACAGCTGAGAGTGTTGAGGGAGAGCCCTCGATCCCATCAGTAGCGTCCCTCCCATGGCTATGCTGTGCCTAAGGAAGGAGCAAGGGCCAGGAGGACACAGAAAGATTTGCTCCCTTTCAAGGTCACAGCCATTTAAATGTGCATATTTTTTCACCATACTGGGGAAAGACAAATATAAAGACAACATTGCCAGAACTGAAGAAGTTTACTTGGTAGTGATCAGCAGAGGTTTGTAAGACCAGCTCCAGGTCTTTGCTGATTTAGTTGGGTACTGAACTCTGTTTCTGCATAGTGGAGGAGACTGGGGATATAATCTTAGCCTCCTGAAGGGTGAATATATTATTCAAAACCTTTGGTGAAAGTTTGTCAAATAATTTAATCAAATCTGTGAATTGTTAGGTTAGTTCTATTAGTTAGGCTTCTAATAGGAAGAACATGTTTTATTCCAAAAATAACATTCAATAAATTATTCAGCAAATAACATTCGGCCAGCTCTTGCAGCAACTGAGAGGACCTTGTAGCAAAGCAAGTGAAACTAAACTAGCCCTCAAGCGAGCCTGAACATAGCAGACTATTCCAGCAATAAAAATGCTTTCCATTATTCTCCTTTTCTAGTTTGCACACAAATGGAGAGAGGCATTTGGAGATAAGACTGAAATAAGCAAGCAGCCAATGCTCAGTATACTTTCCTCCAGACACTGTTAACTTAGGAGTGATAATTTCCCGCTTTTTCCTTTCTCTTACAATTACAACCTTCTGGGAAAAGTGATTCAATGGTACCAATAAAAATGAAATCTGTGGCCACCTCAGAGCACTACATCACTGCCTTTCTGCCTGTCTTGGCTGGGACTCTGTAGAGCTCTCCAAAGCAACTACACATGTACTTGCTCATTACCTTTCCCTGAAGCTTTTATGGAATCACAGTAGCACATTGTAACCATTGACTATGAACGGGAGAAAATTCTGCTGAAGGTAAAATATATGGAGTATGGTTTGTAATCAGATCTATACAGTCCTTTTGGTTTATTTTGTTCAGAGGAAAAAAATCCACAGAGCATAAAAACCTGAACCCATTGACATCTATTTCCCTGAACAGCTTTACCTTCTCTCAGACTGCTCTTGCCTCAGTTCATACAGCAAACCCACTTCAACTCTTAGTCCCTTATGAGATTTTTAACACTGACAGACATTCCATAGAGGTCATGCATAGCTCACATTTGGTAGCAGATTGTTCTTGCCTCTAGCAAATTTTGGAGGAATGGTGTGGGCTTAGGGACAAGTTTCTTCAATGAGAATTCTTCCCTTTGCTTTCTGTAGACCCCACAGGCAGGCGAGCATGACAGTCTCTGCACTTTACTTCCCTGGTCTCCTCACACACCTTCATTCTCCCAGCTAGGTCCAGTTTAAGGAACCGGTGAGGGCAGCTAGCCTTCACCCATTTCTCCTGGCATCTAGCATGTAGATGGCACTACAGCCATGTTTTCTGAATCCAGATATAGGCAAGCACCTGCACAAGCAACTTGCTTCCTTCCACATCTACACAAGAGTAGTCTGCAGCTCAGTATGACAGTAATCTTGGTGGAGGTCCCAGTTAGCACGGATAAGCTCTTAGGTCATCTCCCTTCCTATAAAGACAGATCTCCTGTGGATCCACACAAATTTCTATCCCACCCAATTCTTTTGGAAATGCCCCCACAGGTAGACCAGAATAAGCAGTCATCTAAATATGGTCCTACAAAGCAGTATTCCCCTCTGCAGTGACCAGGTGGTAAAAGCACTGGGCATGTTCACCCATGAGTTACAGTGACCTAAACCATGCCTTGCACTTAAATTGCCTTGTTTGGACCCTACATCCCATTTTCCTACTCCTATAACAATGCAAAACTATGCTGGTGACTGTGTTGTGGAAATTAGAATCATAGAATAATAGAATGTTTGGGGTTGTAGGTGGCCTTTAAACGTCATGTAGTCCAACTCCACTGAAAAGAGCAGGGACATCTTCAACTAGACCAGGTTGCTCAGAGCCCAGTCCAACCTGACCTGGAATGTTTCTAGGGATGGGGCATCTACCACCTCTCTGGGCAATCTGTTCCAGTGTTTCAACACCCTCATTGTAAAAAATTTCTTCCTTATATCTAGTCTAAATCTACCCTCTTTTGATTTAAAACCATTACCCCTTGTCCTATCGCAACAAGCTGTGCTAAAATGTCTGTCCTCATCTTTCTTATAAGCCCACTTTCAGTACTAAAAGGCCACAACGAGGTCTCCCTGGAGCCTTCTCTTCTGCAGGCTGAATAACTGCAACTCTCTCAGCCTTTCTTCATAGGAGAGGTGTTCCATCCGTCTGATTGTTTTTGTGGCCCTCCTCTGGACCCACTCCAGCAGGTCCATGTCTTTCCCGTGCCAAGGACTCCAAAGCTGGATGCAGGGTGGACCTCTCACCAGAGCAGAGTAAAGGGGCAGAATTTGGAAATGGGGAGGTCAGGAGAGGCATAATTGATTACGTCCATAAACAATGTCATAGAAACAAGTAAAATAATAATTGGTCTGTATTCCTCAAAGAAAAATACCACTGATTTTTAACACAGACAATTGTTATTCCATATGAGTGAAAACAGCACAATTCACATTCATGTACCAAACAAAAGATTAATTAGGAATTGGAATGGTTTATTGTGTCTGTGATGCATCAGTTTGCTAGAGACGTTGAGTTTGTCATTATTTCAGTTTCTCTTAGAACAACAATCAATTTCCAGAAAATGGTGTAAATATTTTTTCTGTGAGTGAAGGCTTTTTTAAGCGCTTGAAAAATTGTTTCTGAGATTTAGAAATAAAAAACTAGCACCCAACTCTTCATTTGGTTGGGGTTTTTTCAGAGTACTTCAGAATCTCCGTTGTGCAACTTCACAATTGGAATTAACCCGTCATGCAAAATTTGAATTTCTATGAAAAACAGGTGGAAGCCTTCCTTGAAAATGTTTGGGGGAAGTGTTACCCTGTTCTCACTGGCTACAAAACTAGTCAGCTAAGTGCTTAATTTAAAATGTCAATTAAAAGATCATGAGACTGAATTGCAAGGGGGTTTGTTAGGTTTTGTGTGTGTGAGAACATTATCTTAAATTTCCGCAGGTGCTTAAAACTAAAACATTGTAAATTACTTAGTTCTAAGCATCAGTATTGCAGCAAGGATCACTGCTCTAAGGCATTAGAGTAAGAATGTCTTTTAATCTAAGGTTGGAAAAAATGTTTAATTGCCCATCTTCTACTCAAAGAACAGAGCATCCTTGGAGAGCTTCAAACAAGTTTTCTTACTTTGCTGGCTGGTGTTGCTGCTGGTGCACATCACAACATCATGCTCTGTTGCTTTCACATTCCTGATAGGCGTTATCCTCCTGGAAATGTCTCTTACCATGAATCTGGAGAGCTAGAAGCATCAGCAATTCAGGAGGTTAAGTGCTGTGTAAACCGGAGGCTTCTTGGTGGCAGATTTTAGGGCACAAAGATCTTAGGGGCACATATGTGACCAGGTGGGGCCTGTCTGAACATTATCACAGATTGTGTACTGCAGTGGCATTTTTGCGTGGAGAAGCAGTGGAAAAGAGGAATATTTCCCTCCGGACACAGAAACATTTCAGTGTTGAAAATGTGACAGAAAGTGAAAAACACTTTTTGGACTTATTAGACATGGTGTTTCTTATCTCCTAATCCTAATTCATTCTCTTTTGTCTCTGCCGTTCATATCTAGCTAGGGTCTATGAACAGTGAACTTCCTCTCAGTTGTGGCCAGAGCTCCCACGGCAATGATTTGACTTCTATCTCACATTTTCCCAAAGGAAGCCTCCTGTAAGTTACACGTATGCCAGACTAGCCAAAGCTCTGCCAGAGGCAATAGGAGAGACATACTGTGCATTGGACACGTAGTTCCATGGTGGGTGGAAGTGGTGGGAGAAGTCACTTTTTCATGGCAAAGTATGGAGACAACTGTTAGTTAAATGTAGAGCTGAAATTTTAAGCCTTTGCACAGCAAAAAGCAATCGGAGCATTGTGTGGCGAAGGAATTTGTGATTTGATCTACCTTCCTGCATTAATCAGAAGGAGGATACAGGGTGGCACAATGGACAGAGGCAATTTAAAAAAAGATTTCTGCTTCTGCATCTCAGTCAGGTAAGTCCCTAGCAGACCCATATGTTAGCAAAATACAAATATGTCAAATTAAAACACTCAGGATATATCTTATCTTCAAACACTTCATCCTTTTCCACGGCTAAGAAACTGTCCTAGCCCAAAATTCTAATAAAACCTTTGTGCCATTGCCATAAAAGTTGAAATTAGCTTAGGTAACAATGTGGCAAAACATTTCCCAGAGGAACAGGAGAAACCATCTGCTCAGGCATTCAACCCATTAGGAACATGAAAGGGAGGCATCGGGGAGGGGGGGGGGGAGGGGGGAAGGGAGGGATTTGCAATGAAGTATTTTCAAGCCTGAAGCAATAGATGCATATAAAGCTGTGTTACTGTTAAAGTCTGGCAAAAGTCTACTTCAGAGTTCTTCAATAAAATAATATGCTGCTCTCCACATAATCTCGTAGATTTTTCTATAGCAGCAAATTCTGAGAAAATATGCTCCTCAGTAACTTTTTCCTTCCTGCATTTCATTCTTATTTTGGCAACCAGCTGGGTGACTGATTCCACATTCTTCAAGTGGAAAAACATATTTAATGCACAGCAAAGCTCACTTTTTACCTGTTGTGAAGTGGCAGAAAATATTGACACACCTTGGCCTTCTTCTTTTCTTCTTCTGAGGGACATTTAAGGACTTCTTTGCATGACCATCTTCTGGTGCAAAACAAAGCAGAAGCTTTCGCCGTATTTAGCTAGTGTTTGGTATGCAAGAAGCCAAGAAGGACAAATAAGTATTTATTATTTATTCCAGCAGTGGAAAAATATGTCAAAGATGTGTTAAGTTTAATGACTTTTTGGAATTATTTGGAAAGGCAGACCCTCTATCAATAAGTACAATTTAAGTTCAGGCATAAAGTGGGAGACGAGAGATAAGACTTCTGCTTCATCCTGAGAAACAACAGCCTTGTAAGGAGACAAAAGGAGCAGGAGAGCTCAACCAAGGAAGAGATTTGGGAACTCTTCTGGTTTTGACTGTGCTGGGTTGAAAATTTGCCTGGCAAATATGAGATTTTAAGTATGGAGTAAAAGGTAGCTTCAGTTACTACTCTGCAGCTACCTTTGATTTAAGTTTACAGTAACTGGCAATGCATAGAATCTGACACAGTGTTGCAGCCTTTAGAAAGGTTATATAGAAAGATAATACTTCTGTCCTGCCGCACATGCTGAAAGCAAACATCCTTTCTGTGCTGAGCTTGGCCATATCCTGCAAGGTTGTATATCTCCTTCCCAACCCTCTCATTTTTTTCAGAAAGCGTCATTTTAACATGGATGGTGACAATCATGATCATCCTACCTCTATTTATGGCTTAGTTAAGCTTTGTAGAAATCCTAATTGCATAATGGTGCAAAACATCCTCACAATGGTACAAAACACACTCAAAGGCCTGTGCAAAACAAGGATTATACTGTCTGAGGCTTCCAGGATCTCTCTACAAGATCTACATCAAGAAACAAGGCTTTGTTTCTTCTGCCCAGGCACCGATGTACTTCATAAATATACCCATAAATTACACATATATCCCCTGATTCAGCAGAGAATTTACATAAATGTCTTAACTCTAGGGTTGTGCTTAAATTTAAGCACAGGGTTAAATATTGTCCTGTATCATAGATTTTACAGGAAGCATTTCTCTACATGTCAACAGGATAGTTTATTCTTGGTTTTGATAGGTCAAGAACGGATTTCATTAAATCATGCACCTTCTTTTCAAGGTAAAGCAGTATAAACATAAGTCTTGAACTTTTGTCTACTCATCACTTAAATACTGCCATAAATGCAAAGATATTTTCTTTTGAAGTTTAAATGCTTTAATATTGTTCTTCCTTCTGTCTCTCACACACAATTCTTTATTGTCAGGAAAACTCTAATCAAACTTTCCCACTGATCCGCTCTTTAATGGCTGTCATCCAGAAACACATTTAAATTAAGATTTTTCAGCTTCTAACACGTGAGTAGTCTATGTGACATTTACTAGAAAATGCTCTGGTTTAAAACTAGACACATGTTGAAGTACTTTGCTGAAAATTGATCAGCCTATGTGATTTCTGATTTTTTTTATGGTCCAGATTTTCAAAAGAATTCATCCTCTATCAACTTCTGTTTAGAAATACAAATTAAATGTACAGAAAGCAACAAATAGGTTTTTGGGACTTGGTTAAGTTTTTAAAGTCTCACAGAAATTCTTCTGCCAAATAGGTTTGAAAATCTAATCTTAATCTTGAGTCAATTGTCTAAGCACTGAATAATGCTTTCCGTCCTAACCAGCATGGTTACATAGTCACATGTTGCAACTCCCTCATACAAAAACATTGCTGTTGTTTCCTCCTCTTAACACTTCTGTAACTCATAAGATACTCTCTTAAAAAGCAAATGTAATAAATTTAGTAACAAGCCTTACCTGACAGTCAGTAAATAGGGTTTAAATCTTTTCTATGCAGTGTGTGTGCAGAGATCTGGCATTATTATTTGGAAGTCTGGCATGGATTATCTTGTCTTTGTCTACAACAGCAGCAAATCTAAAAGAAGAAAACCCACAGCTCTGTCAGATTTGTGAAAACAGGAGGCAAGCTCACTCTTGAGACTACTTAAGATAAATAACCAGAAACATCTTGCATATGAGGAAGTGATGCAGAGACCCCGATGTCAGAGTTGCCCACCTCTGGTTTTCATTCTATCCCAAGATGGTATTTGCTGGAACTATGATATTTAGTGGGAAGTAATTGTTACAGTCTTACTCAAAGGACCACCTTCCTTTACCACTGTGACTAGTTCAAAGTAGGGTTGTACACCGCATACACAACTCTGACATATGCAGCAAAGTATATACCTAGAAGCTGCACAGATTGAACTTTCATACCTTTCAAAGCTATCCTTTCTGTCTAGGTTAAAGCATATTGACTAGAGAGAAGGGAAAAGATTGGTTCAGTGGCTTTCTGCACATGCTTATCCCATAACGCTACCCTCATCAACACTGCTATGGAGACTTTGTTGCTACCATCATAAGAATATGTCCTGAGAGGTACCTGTGTATTTGTTGATAGGACATACTACATTTATACCTATAGTCACAGGTCCTGTAGTGGAAGCGATGAATTACTTTGACCACCTTGTTTACACACATAGACTGCCCAGGGGATTTTGTTTAAACTTTTAGCATTCTCCCAGGCACTGTGGAGATGAAGCATTTTCTGAAAGAAATTTCAGAGTCCTGAGACTCAGTTTACTGAACAAACAGGTGAAGGTTAGAATTATTCTCCCCAGTATCTTGAGTCTGTATGTATAGATGATGAGAGATGAAAGCTTCTTGCATTTTGCAGCAACCAATAATGCTAGTCAAAATCAAGACTGAAAAAACAGTGTCTTACTGTATTCCTCAGAAAACAGGCAAAGATTTGGTTTCTTTTAGCATCTCTTCTATTCTCAACTGTCTCTCTGTACTATTCGGGTGATAAAATGGCTGAATGATCACTCTGTAGAAGAATACGGTGCTGAGTTTTTGCAATTGTTAACAAGCATAATGCCAATTTGTCAGCTATTGATTGAATAAACACCATGGAAGGGGCATGTACACCTGAAGGAATTTATAGTTGAAGAGGCATAAACAGGAAAAATCAGACATAGGGGGAAGTTGAGAGGAAAGGGACTATATTATTGCAAGAATATATTATTGCAAGATGAGTTCTGTTCACTGTACTTCTGGTTAAATTTTATTCTGTGTATACTACTGATATATACTCACTGATTTTACTGTCACAAAGGGTAGAATCCAGTCTACTGTTTCCTGGCTGGGCAAGCTGCTTTCTCTCTTTCATGACCTCCTCTTTTCTCTCTTCTTTCTTTTTGTGCTGGCTGGTGAGTTGCCTGTTGTTAACAACACAAATGATCAAAAACATGTCCTTGCTAAAGTCAGCCAACAAGCTGTTTATGACTCAGAAAAGAAGCCTTCTGCTTATTTGGCTCAATTGGAGCCATATGGACTATCTACCTCCAAAGAGCAAATGGCAATGACTCGGAGAAAGAGACTCCCTCCCCCAACACTAAGGGGGAATTGCTGACCTAATTGACAGATAAAGGATCTGGCAGGTTAAATGGAACAGAAACTGATACAGCCATTGCTTAAAATGCCTTTTACCTCTACTTTTAAGCAAACAATAGGAAGCCCTAATAAGAAACAGAATTGTTATATATTTTATGACAATGAAAGAGATGCCACAATTACTTACTTTGTGCCAGCCTTTGTACATACATGTATGCCAGTATAGTTTCCTGTTGAACAGCATGAACCATTGCATGAAAAAATAAAAACCAAAACACATTTTAGTGTGAACACAAGCAAGCCTCAAAGCTTACAGTAAATCTGGTGTAATCCACAAACCTACAGCAGTTACAGAAAAGCCTCACTGATGTACACAAGATGAAGCCATTTGCATAGACATTTGTCCTCTAGGTACTGAATATGCTATCACATTTATCAAGGTCAGCTATGTGTGCATTGCACAAGAACCTACCTATGATAGACATAGTTGCTTAGGGAATTTTCTTAATAGTAATCCAGCTGTCCAGCTAAGGGTTGAGTCAAAACTCCTTTCCTGGCACTGGGTTGCAGATTTGAGGGGTTTGGAGGCCCTTCCTCATACTTCAGATACTTGGATTGATTTTTCATTCTCAGGCCAGAAAGCTTTTCCATTCCTCCTCTGAGTCTTTGTCAAAGCCTTATAGACAGCATGACATTCATGCCTTAGCTACTGCAGATACTGCTGAAACAAGCTGATTTTTACAACCCCAGTCTTCTTTCCTTGATGTTTGCCTACCCTTTGTATTAGACTCCAATAAAATTGTTGGGGCAGATGCCTTAATAAGTTTCTATTGCAGCCTGTTTCCTTTCTGATCCAGCATTAAAGTAATTTCTCTTTATGACACTCTGAAAAACTCCTCTCACAAATGATGACATGCATATTTTTTAAAGCAACTTGGTACACTAAAATATGTACAAATCATCCTGATTTTGCCTGAAGGCATCTGCCCAAGTGGAAATAAACCTTCAAAAGTTCGTTATTTGCCATCTTTCAAGTGTTGTTTCTGTACACATATGTGGATGCAGAAATCACGACACAAAGAGGCAAAGAAGGCCTAAGGTTTTTTGGTTTGGTTTGGCTTTTTTAATTAAAAACTGAATTGGGAAGCTATAAAACCCAAACCTGTTTTGGTGGAAAGATAACATCATGCCCAGAACTTGAACTCTGAGTTGATTTAGGCAGGGGCTGATCTTGAAAGAATTGCATTGTTCAAGAAACCCTGTTGTTCCCAGAAAAAAAGACTGGAATTCTGTTAGGTGCAGAGTCCTTATTTGAACCTGGCACTGTCCTTTATTAATTTTGGAGTTCAGCTAGGTGTTCTGCTCTTGATAAAGCAACCGCAGAGAGAAGTGTGGAGCTACAGTGTACATGTGAACTATGAAGAGGAACATAAAAATGTAAATTGATGTTCACTGAAGGGAAAAAGCCATTATTTCAGACTGATTCCCTTTCTATTGTACTGAGCACCAAGAAGAGCCCCTTCTGTTTAGTACATGCTTCCTGACTCCCAAAAGAGCTGGAGTCCACTGCGACAACATTGCCACAAAGACAGTTTCCTCACAGCAGCTCTCCTTACAATAGAGTCCTACAGTACAAGGTACAAGAAAATTGTTCTTCCTACTTTGAAATTCGGTGACTGAAGGAATAGCCCTGGATCCATAAGCTGCACAAGTCAGTGAGTATCCTGCTGTTAACCAGTCTTTGATTTCTCCTCACCACCATCTAGACAGACTTACTGAAAAATGCCCAAAGGTGCTGCACAAAACACAGAGGCACAGGTTTGATCCAGCTGTGTAAGGATAGCAAAGCACAGGCAGTGAATAACAGCGACCACATCCAGAGAGGCCACCACAGTGCTCAAGGTCAGTGAAATAAACGGTACTGAATTGTTCTGTGAAAAGTTTTGGCTGCAGCATTTTAATATGCAAACCTACTTGCCTTTTTCTTTTATGCTCCTTCTCTCTTTCCTTTGAAGAGGGAGGGAAACAGTGCAGAAAAAGCCAAAACACAAAAATTGTAAATCAAAACCAGGAAATGATTGAAAGATATAAACTTTTGTTTCCATAGACAGGGGATGATAGTAAGATTACACTTGAAAAATACTAATATGATGTTCCACATCATTGTTTAAAAATGAGCAATAACTTCTTGTAACCTATGGTCTATTTGGTAAGTGTCCAAGAAGGGTTCTTCCCCAGAATATTTTCTATAGTGCTTGCACTGATCATTTCTTGTTAAAATAAGCTGGAGCAAAAATTGTACAGGGGAAAGGAAGCATATTAGAGGATGGGAACAAAACTACTGTGATGGCCAGCTACGCCCATAAACTTACCACCAGTGCCACTCAATGTGCTTTTCTTTCTGAGAAGATGTTGAGCTCTGACACTTTTACTCTTTACAGCACATGGGACAATAGGATCCCTCATAAATCTGTGACCAGATTGGAGGACTGATCAACTTCTCATAGTTTCCATAAGCTTTGATGAGGGCGAGGAGCATGGTGAGGAGGCAGCAACTTGGAAAAGGTAGAGCGGTCAGAGACTATAAACCTCAGAGCCAAGCAGTTGAGTACTCCCTGGTACTTCCTCAGGGAACCATATTTTCCTACCTCTAACAGCAGACAACTTTCCTGTATAAGTTGTGAAATATTCAGGTTAATTTCTGTGCTCTACTACAGGCTCATTCTGGGACTGTAACCATGTCACTTAGTCTTGCTCAGCTAAGATCTGCGTGCTGCAAGGGAGTTTAATAAAAACTCCTTTGCTTTGCGCAACAGTTATACAGTTTCATTTTGTTGAAGGTGACCCTGCTCATTGCAGGGGGAGTTGGACTAGATGACCTTTAAAGGTCCCTTCCAACCCAAACTATTCTATGATTACGGCAGGGCAAAGATACTAGGCAATGGGGCCTGTATGCGCATCTGGAAAAGGCAGTGTAGGATGAACGTAATGTGCCTTGCTGGATTTCTGCTGTATGTTGCAATCTGTGAATAGGAGCAGATGCATAATTGCCACATCAGCCCACTGAACGCTGTCAGCACTAACGGCAACTTCGTGGATGCCTCTCGCTACAGTAAAGACTAAACACTCACTTGACATTCTTTTGTGGCTCATGCCATAGGCCAAGCCACTGAAGCTCCCAGTCCAGGATTGTGCTGCTGGCTGAAGTTGTAGGATGATATTATTGGATAGTGCGATCTCAGCTTAACTCTGCACAGAGTACTAAGGGAAATGAGCATGTGAAAATATGCCATGTTCCACCCACTCATTTATTCTTCAGTAGTTTTTTTCTGTGGAGAGCAATGTGCCAGTCCCAGCCACTAATCATCTGCACAGTTCAGGCTGGGTCCATTTTTAATTCCTGAACCACAAAGTTCTGCCTCAATTTTGGCAGATGAACATTACAGCAGATGTCAAAACAGATTTGTGTCATTTTTGAGTCCTGAATCCAGGGGTGGTGGCACACTATCACTAAATAAAGACTGACTATTGTACGGAGAGCTGGAAGCACTGGACCATTGCACTCAAATTCCTGTCTTTGGTCCACATTTTAAGCTAATGAGAACAGTCTGACAAAAATCTGCTAAATTAAGGACAGGATTCAAGGTGTGTACTCTTTAAGATTTGCATTACAGAAGAGCTTTGGGTGCCAAGCAGGTAAGTAAATTGCTTTTTTATACATTCGTCACATGTACAGAGCTTCTTGACAGGTATTCAGGGAATACCCTGCTCCAAGGTCTGCTGTGAAAACAGATATACAAGTCACTTTTTCTAACAGCCTGTATCACTTTTTTTGAGTCAAGTATTTGTGATGAATATCTAGAAGGTATGTGTGCTTTACCACCACAAGATTATGAATGCTTCCTATGACAACTGAACTGTGTCTTGAGATGACTAACATAGGGTTTTTTTTAATTTCCTTGGAGTATGATAAATGAAACTGTCTTCTAGAGTATATTTGCACACAAAATGGCAGACTGGTATAGAACAGTGTAGGATGAGATGGTATTGCAGTTTCGTGGATACTCCTAATGACAATCTTTTTGAACCAGCACTTGTATTTTCTACCATGTCTTATAACTTTGATTTTTAAAAATTCATAAAGGAGACATGTTAATATGTGATCCATCGATACAGATTAACAGGTTTTACAATAAACGTGTGCAGCCAAACTGTGCTTCAACTTGAAAGAGGGCAAGCAGTCAGGATACACAAAGTGCAATTGAAAGCAATGTATTGATAACTGTCACCAGTTTTGGAAGGACATTCTTGTCCCAAGGTCTATTGTTAGCTGAATCTTTTCCGGTCATATTTGTTTCTTTGTCATTTGAACAAGAGTAATCTTTCCCGTGCTATCTTGAGAAATGTTATTATTTACATACAGCAATTCAACTTCAGGTTGCACTTAGAGTCTCAGGTTGTGCCAGGAGTTGCTCACTAGTGGACAGGTTCTCCTTCTAAGCCTGTGATCATTCTGTAGTGCTCTTAAATAAATGCAGAATATTTGGGAGTTGGGGATGTTTTATTATTGTATTTTCCTTTCTGCATATTACTCAGGAAAAGAAGGTCCTTTGATATCAAATGATTGTGCAAATTTCTATGACCTGATCCTGAAAGAATAGGATGTTACAGTAAAACACTAGAGTAAGTTCTTAGCTATGATAGCTGCTATCAGCTTTACCTGAAACACACACTGGCATTGGTTTGAGTCTGCAGGAAGGATGAGGAAAGGAGCCCCTTTTTGTGTCACTGCAGTGGGCTCATCCTATCTCTCAAGCCTCCTACCACAGACTGGCAGAATGGCCCTCAGAAATGCCTGGTTGTCTCCGCTGACCACAGTCCAGGTTAAGAATACCTCAGAGTTCATTGTTTACATTGTAGGTGGACAAAGCTGAACAAAATAAATTCCACCATAAATATGGCTCAACTTGATTGTAGCATCAGAGACCATGGCAGAGATTTCTCTGAAGCTCCTAGCAGTTCCCAAGGTGACACTTGACTATCTGTCTGAAGTTTCTGTGCTGCCCCTAATCTCCAACATAGATAAGGGTCCTTCAGATGAAATCAATAGAAAAGTCTCTGCTGGACCCATAGGAGTCACTAATAGCTGTCTCTTTGGTGGAGAGCTGGTATTTTCTGAAAACAGTTAGGACTCGCCATATTCTCTTGACACCTGTTGTTTCATAAGATTCCCCTGACTAGGAAAACACCATCTCCAAGTCTCTGTCCTGGTCCTCAGATTTGAGAACCGCCTGAGGCAACTCAGTTATCACTGATGAGTCCAAGAGAAAAAGCTGGCTTTATTGTAGCTGGGCTGAGGGCAGCACTTGTAATCATTTTTGGTATTTTTTCTGTCTTTTAGAGAGGAAGAATAGCCAAAACCAGCTGGAGCATAAAAGTCAATCTCAGAGAATACCTGTGATCAGTTTCCCATGAATCTTTTCTCTTCTAAAAGAGGATAAGTTTGGCAATCTGCTTGTTCTATACAACTACAAAAATACTTTGATGATAGAAGAGCTATATTTCTTCTTGGTTTTTTTTTTTTGCATTTAGAATCCTTTGACATACAAGCCAAAAAAATGACACCCACCTGTCTGCAACTTAGCCTGTCATTACCTACTCAAGTCTCAGCTATGTGTGAGAAAAACAGTAAGTTTTGGGAATCTTCAGAAGAAAGACTGTTTGCTTATTTTTAAATGATGGTGTAGATGTGTGGAGGATGAAGCATTAAAGGACTGGGGACATGTGAGCAATTCAGCATTTCTGTATAAGGCTAAGAAGCCTTAGCATAAGGCCACAAGGGCATCCAGAGGACAAACTGCGGTTGAAAACAAGGAAATAAGAATGCAGAGAAAAACAACTCCCGGATGCTGAACCGGAACTTGCCGCCTGCAAGAAGGCCACGAGAACAGCTCGTGAACAAGTAACGCACACCAATCATAATCGAGTTACTATGTGATTTGAATTGATTATCGCCAATGGGGGATCGCTGTATGTAATGGGGAATATAAAAGTGAGCTATCTGAGGATAATAAACGGCTTGTACCTGATCACATTGATCATCGTGTCGAGTCCGGTTCATCCTCCACGACATAGATGCATGCAAAGAAACTATCAAAGGTTAGTAAATTGAAATTACTTTCAAGGACAGCTTTCCATAATGTTCATGAGTGTTCTGGTTTGGCTGCAGCCAGCAACAAAAGCACCACGCGGCCGTCCCTCCCCCCGCCGGGGTGCGGAGGAGAATGGAAAGAAACAGGCAGAAACTGGTGGGTTGGGATAAGGGCAGTTTAACAGAACAGCAAACAAAGGGAACAGGAACAACAACGATACAGAAAAGGGGAATAGACAAAACAAACCAGCAGAACAGAGCCTGCAGAACAGACCCACTCTCTCGGACTGAACCGCCGCTGAGCCCTCGAGTCCGGTGAAAATTCACCCTGTCCTGGCCAAACCCAGGACAATGAGAAAGACAACCTTACAATTAGATAGCATGTCTTTTTTAGGCAATGTGAGAATGCCTGATATTATTCATACAAGGTCTATGCATTCTTTCTACCTTTTTCATTTTTTCCCAGAACAGCTGTCAGCTGATGGCTGTTTGCTCAATGTCTAACAACCAAGAAGTCACCTGAAATGTTCGAGAGAGATGGCAGGCTCTGTATGGGCCAGTAGTGCCATGTGTAACAGATTGTCATACCAAATCATTAAACAAACAAAAAAAATCTTTCCTCTATAAGGATTTGTGATGTGCTGGGCTCGGCCAGGACAGGGTTAATTTTCATCAGAAGCCGGGAGGGGACACAGCCGGCTGGCTGACCCAAATTGGCCCAACAAATGGGGTATTCGATACCACTTGCCATCATGCTGGATGCTGAGGGGGGCAGCTGGCCGGTGGGAGGTGAACCGTGGCTCGGGAGCCGCTGGGCATTGGGCAGCGGGAGAGAGTTGCTGCATGCATTGCACTGTTTGTTTTGTATACACTTCTTATCAGTGTTGTTGTTACTGTTCGATTCCTCTGCAGTTGTGTTAAACTGCCCTCATCCCCACCCATTCCCCAGCAGGGGAGGGGCCATAGAGCGACCGCGTGGTCCTGTGTTGCCAGAAGGGGCCAAACCATGACAATTTATCTTTTTTTTTTCCTAACTCTTTTGTAATTATGGCCCTTCCACATTAATGCTTTTAGCAGATGCATTCAAGATCTTCCTAAACCATCTAAGTAATGGCAAAGGCAAAAATTAAAGCACCCTCCCAAGCCTCCTCACCCTCTACTTCAACAATTGTTTCTCTTCAAGTAAAAGCAAAATTTTTGTCTTGATGAAGAATTCATAAATAAGGCACAAAATTCCTAATGTAAGAAACTATGCCCTCATGTCTTTTCCTAGGTAGCACAGCACCCAAGAGCATGGTATCAACATGATTTAAGCACATATTTAATGGATTTTTTACTTGAATTACAAATATATAATCCAATCTTTTCTTCAGAAAACACCATGACTCAGTCACCAAATCTAGAAGGGTAAATTTGTTTATGTACAATGGAATTAAAAGAATATTTACATCTACATGTTCAAGTGACTTTTAAACATTCTTTGACTGCATTCAGTAACGAAGCATTATTCTCCATTTTGTAGAAATTGTTTAAGCTAGTTTATAAACATACAATGTCTTGCTAACTAAAGTGTCTCAGTTGGTATCTCCTAGCTAACCAGCTGTGAGGAAGGGTGGTGGCAGTGTAGTAGTTGTACGATAGGCATCTTTGTGGTAAAAATTTATGTCTGTGCAGATAGAACAGAATACATGATATACACGTATTTTCTATGTAACACTTGTATGAATATCTTCATACATGTCTTTAGTTTCATGTAAGTGACTGCTGTGATTATATCAGTGAAACTGTTTTGGTGAACATTAAACCTGTGACTAAGAAGTGACTAATGGTACATGAATGCTTCCAAAGCTTCATGACATCAGACACAGCATACAGGCTGCACAGATAAGTTAAAATGGATGAATGTGAGGTTTTAGATCTGAATTAAACTGACTGAACTTTTTGCAGTTTACCAAGAATGAAATGCAATATGGTTTGTCCTTTTGACCTTAATGGAAGCTCGTCAGTCAGGCTGTTGAGATGGAAGATGGAAATACTGGGTTTCATGTCCCTGCGTGTAATATGTAGCTGCACAAGACACTGTGGTCATACCCACAGCACGTGCATGCTAGGGAAAATTACAAGACACTGTGGTCATACCCACAGCACGTGCATGCTAGGGAAAATTTACAATCTCAATACAAAAGTCTTCAAAAGTAAACTGGAAGGTCCATCAGAGGGCTGCTTCTCTGTAGGTGGTTCAGAGAAATACAGGGGTGGAGAGGCAAGGTATTTGTCAAGGTTTCCCTCTTTCTGGTGGAGTTGAAATTAGTCAAAAGATGGCTGTACAAAACCACAGTGAGATGCCTGCAGGATAGTGAGTAAAGGGGAAGCTACTGAGGAGATGCCGAGAACGGTGGTTTTTGCAATTCCAATCTTCACGCTGTCCTCTCTGCCTGTTTCCACTGTATCTGAGTATGTACCAGCTTCCAGTGGCTTCTCTCCAGGAACAGCCATCTGCCATCTTCTTCAGGTTTTCAAAGGTGACACCGAAATGCAACCCAATGTCTGTAGAGTGACAAGTTATTGTCATTTTTATTTTCTGGCCTGCACCTGCTAGAAATCTTAAACACAGAAAGACCAGGTTTGTTTTAGCATGTCACTGAGTTCCAGTTCAGGCTTCATAAAACTTTCATTCCTTAAAGACTGAGAACATCACCCTCAGCCTAGGGTTCAGCTGTCTGAATCAAGGCCTGTTTTGGTGCAGAGCAGCTATGTGAACTTGGTTCAAATTTCTGGAGGAAAATGTTATTAAGGTTGTGTGAAAAACCATGAACTGAAGCCATACAATGTAAGGAAAGTAAAAACACTGAGTGACTGCTGAGACAGGGCTGGTCAGCAGTTAGTTATTCAGCTTAAAGATGAAAAAAACCACCTTGAAAAGGTATAATCCCCAAGGAACAGTAGAGAATTGGAAGACAGCAACTGAGCAATGTCAAGAATCAGACCATTCCATGCAGGCTGCTTCTTCTCCACCTGCCTGGCTAGCAAAAATGCAGTATCTCATTAGGGTGTTAAGCATGTTAATGTTCAGCCAAGTAGCTCATTAGTCCCAGAGAGTTATTGTGTATAAGCCAGTAAATATGTTTAGTGCTCTTTTCATTTGTATGTATCCTGTTTGCTGTCTTTCTGCATGTGGTAGTATTTTCCCCAATGAAATGACCAGGAGGTGGAAGGTTAGAAGTACTTAGTTGTTCATACATTGCCCACAGTTAGCAAGGCAAATACAATCATGAATTACTGCTTGCTATTAAGAGTGTCAGTCACATCAAATACACCTAGCACACCTGCAGGTGCCCACAAAGCTGCTCTATCACTCCCCTTCCTCAGCTGGACAGGGAAGAAAAACTATGATGACAGGGTCTTGGGCCAAGATAAGGACGGGGAGGGATCACTCACTATTTCCGTCATGGGCAAAACAGACTCAGACTCAACTTGGGGAAATTAGTTTAATTTAATCAGAGTAGAATAATGAGAAATAAAACCAGATCTTAAAAACACCTTACCCCTACCCCTCCCTGCTTCCCGGGCTTAACTTTACTCTTGAATTCTCTACCTCCTCCCCCCGAGCAGTGCAGAGGGACAGGGAATGGGGGTTATGGTCAGTTCATCACATATTGTCTCTGCCTCTCCTTCCTCCTCAGGGGGAGGACTCCTCACACTCTGCCCCTGCTCCAGTGTAGGGTCCCATACACAGGAGGCAGTCCTCCACAAACTGCTCCAACATGGATCCTTCCCACAGGCTGCAGCTCTTCATGAACGGCTCTAGTGTGGGTCCCTGCAATGGAGTGCAGTCCTTCAGGAACAGGCTACTCCAGCATGGGTCCCCTACAGGGGCACAAGTCCTGCTAGCAAACCTGCTCCAGCATGGGCTCTCTCTCTCCATGAGTCCACAGGTCCTGCCAGGAGCCTGCTCCAGTGCCAGCTCTGCATGGGGTCACAGCCTCCTTTGGACATCCACCTGCTCCGGCAAGGGGTCCTCCACGGGCTTCATTAAGTGGTTAAGGAAAATAAAAACAAAAATTAGAGTAAATAGCTGTTTACCCACATATTGTTCATATTTGTCATCCTCCTATTATCAAATAGAGCTACTCCTGTCGCTTGACAGAAATTGAAAAATTTGGGCACTAGTTCATTTTCCAGTACTGACATCTGCATCTGTGGGGAGGCCTCTCTTTGGATTGCTCCTGGCTTGGCTCGCTCTTCTTCTGGATGAGTGACTGGCACTCTATTTCTCTCCACGTTGTAAAGCTGTTCCCAGGGTGGCTGGCACATGGGGGTTAGAAGTCAGGACTTCCAGACTTTCACCCAGTTTGGAGGGTGTTCTGGCACTTACGGAGCTCTTGTAGACATGAGAGAACTATGCTTGATCCTGCTCTCTGTGTCCGCATTCCTATGTGATCTGAAAAGAAGTTACTGGGTGAGGAATTCTTCTTTGCTTCAATTAGGGAAAGATTAAGTGTCTCATTTTACTTTAGACACCTTATTCAGATAATAGAGAAAGCCGCGAGTCTTCTGAGAATGAGTCACCTGAACTTTATTAATCTCCAGAGTTAACATAGAATGATTCACCTTATTTAACTGCCTCTCTCTCCTTTAACTTGGATAAGGTGGATCTTACCTTTATTCTTTCTTTGATTTCACTTCCTACCTACAAAGTGATGTGCAGTTTTCTATCAGTAGTGCTTATAAGGTACTCATATGTTTTAACAGTGTTGCAAGCCTTAGCTACCTGTATAATTGGATCAAATTGCTCTGCCCTTATTACTTATGTCTGCCTTTACTAATTCTGTCAGCCACACTCAGTTTTTCTAAACGAAAGTAAGGTACATTAATTTCACACATAGTGTATCTGAATTCCAGCAAAAATAGCCATTGGAAGGCTTTGGTTGATAGATTGCACAAATTCTTGTCTGCTGTAAAAGAACAGCAAACACAGTAGGACTTGAGAGTTGATGCAAATTGTAAAGTGCTGGACACACTTCCCTGTGGAAGCAGTGGATTCAAGATTTTTATGAATAAGAGGAATTAATATCTGTTAGACTTGAATTATGTCAGGCTGTTCTTGCCTTTGGGCAGCAGGGTGGATCAAGGACCTTTTATGGTCCCTTCCATCCTCATTTTTTAAAGTCTGAATTATTTCTTTAATTTCAAAAAATAATGCAGATCCTTTGGTGCTCTGTGCTCTGACTTCTTGCCTCTCTTAAAGTGGCATACATATAGCACCACTGAACGTATTTCAGAATTGCCTTTGAGAATCAGAATTATCCCCATTTGTGTAAGTAACCACATCTGCAGTGCTCTTCTGGTAGAGAATTGGTCAGATGCTGGATAACTACTTAGAAACATAAAATAAGATTAATTTCATTGACCTTTAGACATCTCACTTATACTTATCTAACCATAAGGTAGTTGTGCAGGCTTCCTATAGGGAGGCAGAAGCATCTCCAGATTCATCCCATTGTAAGACAAGTATCTAAAATGGTTGAGATGCATTACCCTGGAAGTGACTGTCTCTCTCAGTTGAATACAAAGGGAGGCTAGCCAGCTACCTTCAATCTAGACAACTCACTTTACACCTCTGAAGTTAGATTAGGTGGAACTACCCCATTAGTAAATATTGCATTTTAGTAGTAAAGACATACAACCAATGCTTACTTTGTTAGCTGCACGATGCTTCTTTTTTATGAGTCAGGAATTTAAGTTAGGGTTCAGCTCATGCTTTTGCTGTTTACCTAACAAGTAAACTCCCTGCAAATTGTCTTTCCTCCTCCAGTAACATCTTTTGACAGCAGATGAACTTCATAAATCTTGACATGTCTTACAGCCTAGGGATATTATTCATAACTACTGCAGCACTGGCTGCTTGGCACTTCTCATTATCACTCCAATAGCCTTTACTTTGCCTTGTCATAGTGGAACAAGACTCAGTGTGGCAGTGTTTTATAAGTAGGAAGTGGCTTCTTATAGTTGCAGTGAGCCTTTGGCACTGATGACAGAAATATATCACAGCTCAGTACCCAACAGTCAAAACTGTGTTTTACCATCAGAAGCTATAACTGTAGAACTGGGTACAGAGTACCGATACCGCTCTAGCAAACCTAGCCATTCTGCCATGAATACTAGCTACCAACAGTAACATTATTACAGAAAGTGTAATCCTGACAGGGAAATCCGGGGCAGTATATTCTGTCTCTTTATGGCAGTACGTATCAAATCCAAAGTTACTCATAGCAAGGAAGTCACACCTTCTTTGCCCATTTGTCCAAGTTCAGTGTTCCCCCAAAGAAACCCAAAAGTCAATACAAACTTCATCTGTCAGAGAGAGGACAGCAAACCCTGCAGACTTTAAAAAATAATGCTTCTTAAAGTCCTTTAATTCTGCATGTCCAAGACTCAGACTACAAGGTAACAGTGACACTCATCACAGCAATCTTAGCCTTCTGTTAACTTGTGTAAATATTCTAAAATGATTATCTAGACTCCCTCTATGTTGAGCAAAGACATCCAGAGAGTGGTTAATTCTGTGTTTGAGTAAGCATGTAAAATAGGTGGGGTCCATCACCCCTGGTGATCCTGTCTGTTTTTGTTGATTAGTAAGGTCCTGGTCGTAGCTTTAAGAAACCTACAAATTGGTGACTTAAACCCTAACCTAAATGTGCAAAGATATAAATGGTCTGTAACTTTAAGATCCTTGTACTTCAGAGCAGGTTGGACTTTATGCTATAAACTTCGTAAAATCTAGGAGAACACTACAGAAATTTGGGATGAATGTAGGAAGTGTGATATTTACTTTTATTACCTAACTCCTTCTCCACCTGCCCCAATTCCATTTTTGACATGTCACAGTCCATGCTTTTCAGGTTTAGATCCTTGCCAAAACAGAGAGAAAGAACGATGGAAAGGAAACTCGCAATGGTGCTTTAGGGTAGAATACTGATGGGCTAATTCTTCCCTGTTTGTGAGATCTCCTGTGTCAGATAGACCTATTGTACACCATGCTGACAGCATACCTTTTGCTTGCACAAAATTCCTAACAGTAAGAGAACAGCAG